>NC_142797.1:84168821-84529695 GCF_049724085.1 Artemia sp. Qi Xiang Cuo
ATATCCGGAAATAGAATACCAGTGGGAAAGCCACATTGTGTCTCTGACCAATCACAGAGTACAATTGTTAGAGCCGTAAGCATATTTTGTCATTTTAAGATACGTACAAAAAAAAATAAAGTTGAATAATTTCGAATAATTTCGAAGTTTAAAAAAAATAGTTTGTTTTTATGAAAAAAAAAATATTGAATTAGAACCATTAGTCTTCATTATTATGAGTATCAGAAACTGGACATAAGTTTCACATTTGAACCAGAGAATGGACCTAAGTTTCACATTTGAACGAGAGAATTATATTTTCCATAATTTTCTTACAGGAAACTAGAGTTTATGGTCAAAAACCCTTATTAGCTCAGATTCTACAGAAATAGTTTATTTTTCGATCCATACCTGGACTTAAGTTACACCTATGAACCAATAAATTGTATTTTCCATAATTTTCTTACGAAAAACTAGAGTTTACGGTCAAAAACCCTTATTAGCTTAGATTTTTCGCTAGCAACTCGCCCTCCCCTTTAAATTCTCTAATACATCCTTCTGCCAATCAACCCGTCTCCCCCAAAACACTTTTCAGCCATTTCTTGTTAAATATTTTTATTTCAACTCATCCACACGGGTTTTCCGCTAGCAACTCGGCCTCCACTCTCACTACGCTAATACATCCTTCTGCCAATTAACCCATCTCCCCCAAAACACTTTTCAGTCATTTCTTGTTAAAAAATTTCCATTTCAACTTATTCACATGGGTTTTTCCACATTTGAACCAGAGAATGGGCCTAAGTTTCACATTTGAACGAGAGAATTGTATTTTGCATAATTGTCTTACAGGAAACTAGAGTTTATGGTCAAAAACCCTTATTAGCTCAGATTCTACAGAAAAAGTTTATTTTTCGATCTATACCTGGACTTAAGTTTCACCTATGAACCAACGAATTGTATTTTCTATAATTTTCTTACAAAAAACTAGAGTTTACTTTCAAAAACCCTTATTAGCTTAGATTTTTCGCTAGCAACTCGCCCTCCACTTTAACTTCGCTAATACATCCTTCTGCCAATCAACCCATCTCCCCCAAAACACTTTTCAGCCATTCCTTGTTAAAATTTTTTATTTCAAGTCATCCACTCAGGGTTTTCGCTAGCAACTCGCCCTCCACTATAACTATGCTAAGACATCATTTTGGCAATCAACCCATCTCCCCCAAAACACTTTTTAGTCATTTCTTGTTAAAAAAAAATTTATTTCAACTCATCCACACGGGTTTTTTGCTAGCAACTCGCCCTCCACTATAACTTCGCTAATACATCCTTCTGCCAATAAAACACTTTTCAGTCATTTATTGTAAAAAAAAAAAATTATTTCAACTCATCCACATTGGCTTTTCGCTAGCAACTCGCACTCCACTATAACTTAGCTAATACATCCTTCTCCAAATCCACCCATATCCCCCAAAACACTTTTCAGTCATTTCTCATTAAAATTTTTATTTCAACCCATCCACACGGGTTTTTCGCTAGCAACTCGCCCTCCACTATAACTTCGCTAATACACCCTTCTGCCATTCCTCTTAGTTGTAAACACTCACTTTGAAAAATTCGGGGAACAAAAAGTGACAAGAATATAAACACTCTTTGGTCGGGCCAGTTTCCCCCTTAGTTGTAAACACCCGCTTTGAAAAATTGGGAGAACGAAAAGTTACAAGAATATAAATACTCTTTGTTCGGGCCAGTTTCCCCCTTAGTTGTAAACACCCGCTTTGAAAAATTGGGGGAACGAAAAGTTACAAGAATATAAATACTCTTTGGTCGGGCCAGTTTCCCCCTTAGTTGTAAACACCCGCTTTGAAAAATTGGGAGAACGAAAAGTGACATGAATATAAATACTCTTTGGCCGGGGCAGTTTCCCCCTTAGTTGTAAACAACCACTTTGAATAATTGGGGGAACGAAAAGTGACAAGAATATAAATACTCTTTGATCGGGCCAGTTTCCCCCCTAGTTGTAAACACCCACTTTGAAAAAATGGGGTACCGAAAAGTGAAAATAACATAAATACTCTTTGGTCGGGCCAGTTTCCCCCTTAGTTGTAAACACCCACTTTGAAAAATTGGGGGAACGAAAGGTGACAAGGATATAAATAATCCTTGGCCAGGTCAGTTTCCCCCCTTAGTTGTAAACTCCCGCTTTGAAAAATTAGAGGAACAAGAAGTTACAAGAATGTGAATACTCTATGGTCGTGGCAGTTTCCCCCTTAGTTGTTAACACCCTCTTTGAAAAATTGGGGGAACGAAAAGTGACAAGAATATAAATACTCTTTGGTCGGGCCAGTTTCCCACTTAGTTGTAAACACCCACTTTGAAAAATTGGGGGAACGAAAGGTGACAAGAATATAAATACTCTTTGGCCAGGCCAGTTTCCCCCTTAGTTGTAAACACCCGCTTTGAAAAATTGGGGGAACGAAAAGTGACATGATTATAAATACTCTTTGGTCGGGCCAGTTTCCCCTTAGTTGTAAACACCCGCTTTGAAAAATTTGGGGAACGAAAAGTGACAAGAATATAAATACTCTTTGGTCGGGCCAGTTTCCCTCTTAGTTGTAAACTCCCTCTTTGAAAAATTGGGGGAACAAAAAGTTACAAGAATATGAATACTCGTTGGTCGGGCCAGTTTCCCCCTTAGTTTTAAAAACCCACTGTGAAACATTGGGGGGACGAAATGTGACAAGAATATAAATACTCTTTGGCCTGGCCAGTTTCCCCCTTAGTTGTAAACACCCACTTTGAAAAATTTGGGGAACGAAAAGTGACAGGAATATAAACACTCTTTGCTCGGGCCAGTTTCCCTCTTAGTTGTAAACACCCGCTTTGAAAAATTGGGGCAACTAAAAGTGGCAAGAATATAGATACTCTTTGGTTGGGACAGTTTTACCTTAGTTGTAAACAACCGCTTTTAATAATTGGGGGAACGAAAAGTGAAAAGAATATAAATACTCTTTGGTCGGGCCAGTTCCCCCATAAGTTCTAAACACCCACTTTTAAAAATTCAGGGAACTAAATGTGACAACAATATATAAACTCTTTGGTCGGGCCAGTTTCCTCTTAGTTGTAAGAACACTCTTTAAAAATTTGGTGGAACGAAACGTGACAACAATAAAACTGCTCTTTGGTCGGGCCAGTTTCCCCCTTCGTTGTAAACACCCTATTTGAAAAATTTGGGGAACAAAAAGTGACAAGAATATAAATTATCTTTGGTCGGGCCAAGTTACAACTTAGCTTTAGATTAACGCTTTGAAAAACTGGGGGAACGAAAAGTGATAAGAATATAAATACTCTTTGGTCGGGCCAGTTTCCCCCTTAGTTGTAAACACCCGGTTTGAAAAATTAGGGGAACAAAAAGTGACAAGCGGGATATTAAATAAGTACCATTTTTACACCCCCCTCAAAACTTAATTTCTCTTCCAAGCATTATATTAACTAAATACTTGCCATATTGGGACTTGTTCATTGTCTCGGGTATTTTTACGATTTCTCATTTAGAATGTGTTACCTCCAAAATTGACTCCCCCTCCCCCACTCCTACCCTACCCTGCCCCTCAGAAATGGGGGAACGAAAGGAAAGTTAGATACTATTTTAAATTTACAATAATTTTCAAACGTTACTTGTGTATTATACAGACCACATCGGAGAGGTAAAGCAAGGTCAAGTCACAATGTCATTCTATCATTACTTTTCAATTAAGCTATTGAATACCTTTTACCAATGTCTCTTGTAGGCGTCAAATCTATTAAGTATCTGAGCATATTCTTTGTATTGTTGATGCAAGCATCCCATTCCTTATTCTTTAATTACCCGTGAGGCATTCTAAACCAACGCAATACCTTTACGCAAATACCTTTTCGCAAAAAAATTCGCAAATAGAGTTATTTTTACGTCACAATTTTCAACTTAAAACCATTCTAATTATAGCATCCCATTCCTCATACTTTAATTACCCGTTACGCTTTCTTAACCAACGCAATCCAAACCAGATTATACCCACCAAACCAGATCCATAGGTACATGCACTGGAAAGGTGCCATGGAATACATTATACCCACCAAACCAGATCCATAGGTACATGCACTGGAAAGGTGCCATGGAATGTAAAGTGGGACAAATAACACAAGATGGAACATAGAGTAAGCAAAGTATAACCTTGATTACTACTAATATGTAGTTTTATTTGAAATCGTATATAAACTTTTGTTTTATATTGTTTTAGTTTAGTTTTACTACTGATGACGGTCACTGTATATGTGACCAAAATTTCTGGTATTTTTTTATGAATTTCTATACACAGTCTATTAAAAAGGATTTTATGCCTATTTGAACTTTTATTTTATCATAATTGAAAGGCCTGATACCTCCTCTTTTGGATATAGCATGCTCCCCCCTACCCACAGGGCCAGGAGAAAGGTCCTTAAGTTAAAAAATTTCCACATTACTTACGCATAGTATTTGCTATTGGGAAATTGTATACATTTTCGTATGAGAGGGGGGGACGAAGTTTCTGCTGGGGATTTTTTCACGGGGAATTTTCCATGGAGAGGGAAGTTGCCAGGGGTTGAACTTGTCAGGTGTAATTATACACTGCGGGAATATGCTTTAGCCTAAAGAGCAAAATGTTGAGGAGGGGGCAATCCCCTTCATATACGTAATAATTGCTGTTTGTTTTAAGTTTTAGTTTTGCTCCTTACTTTCAGTTGAAAAACCTTGTTTTTTTATTTAATTTCTTACAGTGGTAACATGGCTGTTTATATTTCTTGTGTTTTCTGGAATTCATCAACCCATAGGAACAGATTGTAATAGAAATTTTGGTATTTTACAAGTTGTGTAAAATACCAGTTGTGTAAAATATTACAAACAGTTGTGTAAAATATTACAAAAGGCATGTCAAGCTAAACAAGGATTAGCCAAAAATTTAACTTTTTCAGGGGCACTTAAAATAGTATATGTTCGATGTGAAAGATACTAAGGAGAGTCAAACAAATCGTGGTAACGAACTGTAAGTAAGGAGCGACCCGGCTCAATAGTAACCGAAACTCTAAAAAATGGAATTTTGATGCCAATAGATACATCAAAAGAATTAGTTTTTTATACTGATTTCAAATATATAAGTTTCATCAAGTTTTATGCCTGAGAATATTTGCCTTATTTTCAAAAAAGTGAAAGAACCCCCTAAAAGTCATAGAATCTAAATGAAATTACACCATCAGATTCAGCGTATCAGAGAAGCCTACTGTAAAGGTTTAAAACTCCTATCTGCAAAAATGTGGAATTTTGTATTTTTGCCAGAAGAAAGATCACAGATGCCGGTTTAAATTTTTTGTTTCTACCAAGGGTGATCGTATTGACGCAGTTGTCCTAGAATATCGTGAGAGGTATGATTCAAACGGAAATTAAAAGTTCTAGTGCATTTTTTAAGTAACTAAAAAATTGGAGGCAACTAGGCCCCTTCCCATGCTTTTTTTTTCCTAAAGTCACCCGATCAAAATTTTGAGATAGCCATTTTGTTCAACATAGTCAAAAAATTTAATAACTATGTCTTTGATGATGACTTAATCCCCCACAGTCCCCGAGGGAAGGACGGGCTGTAAGATGTGAATTTGCCCATTGTTTACGTATAGTATTGGTTATTGGTTATTAAGTATACAGACGTTTTTTTTTGGGGGGGGGGATTTTTTCTGGTAGGCCGTTGGGGGTAGAAGATTGCATGAGAGGAATTTGGGGAGAGGAAATTTGGGGAAATTTGGGGAAATGAGAGGAAATTCCTGGGGAAAGGAAATTTTCCATGAAGGGGGCGCCGGATTTTTTGTTGTTCCGTTTTTTTTTAGTAGAAATAAAAATAAGATGTAAAAAATCAATGCAACCTGATTTTAACTAAATGTATTTTGAGCTTATTTATTAAAGAGAGTTTTTTTTTGTTTAAAAAGTGGAAATAAAAACTGGAGATCCAAAATCAGTGCAACCTGATTTGTTTCCTGATTGAGACTCCCATATTGCTGAAATTTTAATTGAGAAGTGTTCATGGGCTGAATATTTCAAGTTCGAAAAAATACACTCAGCCTTGGCTATTCTTCTTTTTAGATCTCTACTCCATCCGACATATTTGCTATAATACTACATACAAAAATGAAGCTATGCATTTGATCAATCTTTTCGTTAGCGAACATCACTTCCTTATCTTCATTTATTCCTTCGCTTAGTGACTTTGTCTTCTTGTGATTAACCTTCAAACCCATTCTCGCACTCAAAGTCTCAATACCTCCAAAAGTTCATTCATTTTGCTAATATCTTTCTCTAGTTCACTCAAACCGTATGGAATTATTCTAAGTCAAGGAGAGTCTTACCTTCCCATTTTATTTTATGCTATCCCATAGTATTTGTCATATTACCAAGGAAAAAAATTCATAAAAATGATCTACATAAACTGGGACAGGACACAACCCTGCTTAGGTCCTAATTCAACACCAACACAACTACTAACTTCACTTCCTACCTTAACCGTAGCAGTGCTGTTCTCTTGCAGAGGAATTGTTACTTTAGTATACTTATCTGTATACCATACAAGGATGTGACCTTCATTAAAGTTCTTCTATTGGCTGAATCAAATGCCTATCAGTGCCATCAGTTCACGAAAACTTAGGAGGGGGATAAAAATTTAGGTTTCAAAATCTAGGGCGAGGGGGCAAGTTTACCGCATGTATGTGAGTATATGAAGGGGTTTGCCCCCATGTCATTACCTCACTCTTTACCGTAAAGTTATTTAGTACTTTAAAAGAGCTATTTATTCTAATTAAACTCTTTGTGATTCAGTGGTCATTCTTAAGGAATTGGAACAAAATTCAAACTTTAGTGTAAAGAGCGAGGTATTGACGGGGGAGAACCCTCTCATATAAGCAATAATATCTGTTCGTTTTAAGTTTTAAGTTTTTAAGTAAAACTAAGTTTTACTACTGATGACGATCACTGTATATGTGACCGAAATATCTTATATTTTTGTGAATTTCTATCACTGTTATCATCATCACTGTCTATTAAAGGATTTTATCCCTATTTGAACTTTAATTAATATCCTATTTTTATTTCTACTTTTTAAACAACAATAAAAAAGCTCTCTTTAATAAGTAAGCTCAAAATGCATTTAGTTAACATCAAGTTGCATTGAATTTTAATATTCGATTTTTGTTTCTACTTTTTAAACAACAACAGAAAAATCTATCTTTAATAAATAAGCTCAAAATGCTATCCATGGGCATTTTTGTGGAAACATTTAACAAATCTTACTCTGCCTTCGAAACGCACACGCTTCATAGCCATACTTGGTCACTGTTATTAGTGTAGATTTCATTGCCCTAACCATCGTTCATAAATTATCTTCCTATTTTTCCAAACTTTTAAATCAGGTCAGATTAAAAAAAAGAAGTTTTTTACACTAAGAATCAATAGAATCGTATTTTTCTTCAAGAATTTAATGTCTTCGATAACCTCTCTTTTTGTACCCCAAGTCAAAATTTAAAATGGATTTGACACACTCCCTCCCCCCTCTTCATTCATTCCTCATAGTTTCAACTGGATGATATGGTATTTTGATTACCAGGATGCATATAGTGTCTTTTGATCAAGCGCTGCAGTTTCCCACAAGTCAAAGCTCTGAACCCCCAGGCCCCTTTAATTCTTGAGCAAAGTTATGTTTTTTTCTTGATTTGACCCATCGTCTTCTAATATTTCTGGTTCCAGTAACTTTTTTTCTTTTTTCAATTATTTGAGAAATCATATTTTCATATGTCCTTAATAAAAATTAGTTCATTACTCAAATATTCTTGTGATGCTAATTTTAATACCCTATCAATTAAAGAAATAACCACACCCCTTTTTACTTGGATCGGATGATTTGATGTGAAAAGAAAAAAAAATAATGGAACCAGAAATATTACAAGAATATGGGTCAAATAAAGAAACAAATTACATAACTTTGCCTTTTATCCCAATATTGTCACAAAAATTAAGAAAAGAACTAAAAAAAAACATAATATAAAAACAGCATTTAAATCAGGACAAACTATTAGCTCTTTGCTAAATAATGGAAAAGACAATGTAGCGAGAAATATGCAGAAGGGAGTATATAAAATTCCATGTTCTTGTGGCAAATTTTATGCGGGAAGAACACAACAGATTTTAGAAAACAGGCTACAGCAACACAAGAATGCCATAGATTGTTCTCTAAAACATAAAACACACCGGAAACGTTTGAGTCAGCTGTTGCAAAACATGTATATAATTTTCCTCATCTCAATATTTTATTTGATCAAACAAAAATAGTAGATACGTCTGTAAGACTTTTAAAAAGTTTCAGAGAAATTATAGAAACAAAAAGATAAAAACATAATATAAAAACAACATTTAAATCAGGACAAACTTTTAGCTCTTTAATTGAAAAGCCAGTAAAATATTCAACCAGTACTGTCTATAATAATTGTTCTGAAACGAATGATGACCTTGCGAACAAAGAGGCTGTGGCAAACCAAAAGGCGGTAAGTGACATTTTTTAAATTTTACAGGAGCCGCGAATAACGTTTTAAACAAATAACCCAATTTAAAACTAGGAAAATAAGTTGCTGGGAATATTTTCTGAACATGAGCAGAAGTAATTTTTTGTGCTGAATCACGTGGTGCTTTCAAAAATCCAACTTTCCATTTACTTTTGGCACTTTTGTCACTTATTTCCCTTTGTCCCGTTTTCGGCAGACCAAAAGGAGGTATGTACCATTTTGCCGCTTAAATTCAAATGAGAAAAAAATTAAACTTTTGACAATGTTTTCAGCTATTAAACTTTTTTACCCACATTTTTCTTCTTACTCACTGAATAGATCATGTTGAAAACTACCCTCTGATGCCACCCACGCCTGTGAAACACAGAAAGCAGGGGCCAGAATCGTGCAGAAACTTCTATGTATCGCATTCTCAGAGCCATAACTTGAACTATTTTAATGTAAAAGAACATATAAAAGGATTGTTCGGTTATTTGGAAACTGAACAGAAAACAGGAACAACATTCGACTTCAATTAAACTTTAAGGAACTCAAAAAAAGCAAACATGATTATAGTCCATCTTGTTTATCACATCACTCAAAAGTGAGATCAGCTGATGCTTTGTCTTCCGTTGGTATCTTTTTCCAGAATTCTCTGGATCTCTAGTCTCTCATGTGTGGTACCAGCTTTGTCATGATCTCACCTTTTTTCGAGGCATTTATTCCCCTCGGTTGTTTCAGAGACTTTGGCAATCCTTTATCTAGTTCTTTCTTCGCTGCAACTGTAAGGGAATCGTAAGAGACAAGCTCCTGACCAAAATCCTCACGATAAAACATAGAAGATTCACCTTTTTTGAAAACAACTTCAACTATTTTCTGTAGCAGCACTGGTTGGCTATCTTTCTTCTTTTTGGAGGACTTTTCGTTTTTCCACTCGCGAAAGTCACTGAAGCAAAGCTCACTGACACGAGTGTTTTCCCGCGAATCTTCCATCAGCTTTTTCAAAGCGCCAAAGTCCTCAACATTTCTGTTCTTTCTAATTTTAGCTTCGATAAGTCCATGGAGTCCATCGGCAGACATATGAGTATGATCTTTCGTCAAGTACTTTATGGTGATCTTGGCGGGTGCCCAGAGATCGTTCAAAATCTTCACTAGCATAGAAAACAGAATGCAATTTTTGTTTTGTCCACTACAGTTGTCGGCACAAAATATGAATTCATCTATGTCCATATGCTTGTCAATAAGTGCATGATAAGCTGAAGGAACTACGTCTTCACTTCTTCCGTAAGTTGCCTCGTGCCAGACAATACAGTAGGCTGGAAGAGGACCCGCCCCAGTGGTTCGGCTTTTTGCAGGCACAAACGTTTCGTTGAAACATACGAGGTGGCTCATGAAAAAAGACTCCTTAACAGCAAGCATTATTGGGAGTATTAGATCTTTTTGAATATCGACAGTGAAAACCCAAGTTTTTGGTGCAAAGCTATCCTTCACGTCTCTCTGGAGCTGAAATCGTGCCTTTTCAGCCATCTGCCAATGAAACTGATACTCCTGTTTTTCTAAATCTGTTGCGGAGCTTTCGCTATCCTTCAACTTAAAAACATCGCAATACTCACACACGTCTGACTGGCATTTTGTTGGATATCTTCATCGCTCTCAACATCTCTCCATAACTGCGCAACAAACAATTCTCTTCTGGGATTCACTCCTGAAAATCTTCCCAATTATCCTTCCACACCCGACTGAAGTCCCACTGAAGTTGGAAAATTTTCCCACTGAAGTTTCTTTTGATATATACCTAGTATATGGTGCATTTCATCGGCGGTAGTGAGCGTCACAAGGCTTATAGCACTCGATTTGCATCCTTAAAGACTCTTTATCCACTTCTGTGCGCAGGTTTCCACCCCTTCTTTCTTTTGTAAAGTATGACACACCGTCTCGAAGAATTCCTACAACAACAGCTTTGAGAACCTTGGTGTGCCTAAGGCCAAATGTGGCTAAAAATGTTTTTTGACACACAGGGATCATATCTTGTCCATAATTGGTAGGTAATCTGTACAGAAGTGTTACTTTTCATTTTTTCATCCCTTCAGCGTTTTTCTTTCTCCGGTTTGGTTGCAATGTCGTAATAAACGATCTCATATAGGCTGTGTGCTCGGCATAGCCAAGAGCTGTGTAACTTTCGTATACTAAACGCCACTGCTCGAGAGTCAGTGACTTGCGATATCTTTTGCATTTGTGGATGAACCTTCCTCAATAAAGGGACGTTTTTCTTCATTTTTCTCAATTCTTTTCTTTTTCTTCTCCGACACACTTTTCTTCATAAGCGATGTTTCTATCTCCACAGAAGCTGAATCAGTCTCTGCATCAGGAAGTACAGGCTGACTAGTCAGGATTGGTTCTTCAACCGTTAATCCAGACCTCGCTTGATCTGAATCCTCAAGTATAGGTTGATGAGGCATTGACAGCTGGCCAGGCAGGGTTAGTTCACCACCCAGTGCATGCTGGTCATTTGAAGAGATTGCTATGCAAGAAACCGCAGGTACAGATGAAGAACGGTCTCCTCCAATGGTTGGGCTCGAAGGCCTTTGGACAGATTTATTTGGTTTGTATGTGGGATTTTTTTTTTCACAGTAATATCATATTCTGAGCTTGAATCGTCTTTGGACTCAGACGGTTCGTATTCGCTGCTACTTTCACATCCAAAAAACTCTTCAATGTCCTGTTGTTCTACCAGCTTCTGACTTTCAAAGGATATACAACTACAGTTCAGTGCAGAAGCTCCTTTTAAAACTACTCGGGAACTGTCTTGGTCACATTCCAGTGCCTCAGAAAGTAAACTCAAATCAAGCAAATCAACTTGGGGTAAATCTGACGAGTCTTCCAGTTCCATTTTAACACATTAGTGAAATGAGGTTTCAGGCCGAGGGGATATCTGTTGCAAGAAGCTCAAAGCTGAAGGTCTTGACTGAGAGATACTGAGATCGGAATTTCTTCAGACTGAGAATTTCTTCAGACAGCAATGAAAGTTACGAAAAAATCCCGGTGTGGACGACCAAAAGGCGCTAAGTGAAAACTTGAAAACTTGTTTTACTGGTATCCACGGCAGCCCAAAAGGAGATAAGTGCAGGACTTGCCCGTCGGTAAACTTAACTCCTTTTGGCCTGCGAGACAGCCCGAGAAGCGCACATAACGCCTTTTTAACGGACCACAAAGCTTTGAATATATCGGGAACGAAAGGAGATACGTACATTCTGAATAGATCATTCAATCGAAAGTGTTCTGTTTGGTGGGAATAGGGATAAAACTCATTTTTCAAGAACATGTTTCCTACCGCCTTTTGGTTTGCCACAGCCGAAAGGTCAGAATGGGTTAAATGCTGGGAAAAGTAAAGAACTGCAGATAGGCTTGCAACCAAAAGAATCCGTCCAATTTATAATTCATAAATGGGTTGATGAATTTGTAAGATTTAATTAGGGGTTATGGGCTGGGGGTTAGCTGACCTTTATTTTTTTGTTCAAGTATAAATATGTTCTTCATTTTTGAATAGATTTCCGCTTATACATTGTGAGGAGACGAGTGTATCATTATAGACATTTGATTTTGTTTATGCACCAGTGCATAGAAGTGTTATTTAATATGTGAGTTTTTATTCCTATTTACTTAATTTTATATTTCTTTTCTGTTGTTTTTTTTTCTTCTTTTTTTCTCTTTTCGTGCTTAGAATATTGATTTTCGATGTTTTTTAAGAAAAACATTCTTTTTCTCATTGAGAAAGGTTCCTGGATGTGGGGCCGAAATATTCGGAGTGTGTTTGGTTAATTAAGTGTTTATATTGTTGTAATTTTTCACTGCTTTATCAAAAATAAAACCCGGTTTTTTTTGCTTAATTTTTCGTAAATAGAAAAGCAGTGTGGTCTAAGAAATTATTTAGATCAGTACACAAAGTTTCTTTTGAATTAGTCCAAGATTCTCTGGAAGATTTCATGAAAGATTTAAATTTATAGCTTTAGAGGTTCCTGAGATAGTGCATTACACCATATTGACGACCTGGATATTCATGACATTTTTTTATGTAGTTAAAGACCCCCCCCCACTGTCAATGTTTCCTGAAGGTTTCAATTAACTACCTTCAGACTTTCCTGAGATATTGCAGATACACCATTTTCACGACCTTAATTAGCATTGTCTTTTGACTTAATTCAAAATCCCCCTCAATATTGCCTGAAAGTTTCCACTTTCAACCCTTAGGTGTTCCTAAAGATTCGCCATTTTGACAATCTGGATGCATTTAGTGTGTTCTGATTTTGCTAAGCATCCCCCCTAACGTTCAATGGAAGTTTCAACTAAATACAATTAGCTGATCTTAAGACATTGCAGATGTGCCATTTTGATAACCTGGATTCACTTAGGTTATTTTGATTAAGCTCAATATCTTCCTCAACGTTCCCAAAACTTTTGAACTTTATATCATTGGCCTTTCGTACACCCTGGATCAAACATGCCCCTTTGTTGTATTTTAAGACCTACATGTGAACAATGGATAGCTTGCATAATATACAACCCTTGCAACTGAGACTGTGGGGGCAATGTTGTCCTTGGAGGTAAGTTTAATTGAGGCTTCTACTAATTTGAACAAAATTTTCGCCTAAGAATTTTGATTTGATGTCTTAAGGGGATATAGGAAGATGTTAGTTAAAAGGAGTAGGAGAGGGCGTTGGTTGCCATCGAATTACTTTAAACTCTTTGAAAAGGCATTGAAGAGTTAAATTTCTAATTGATTGAGTCCCCTCCTAAGTTTTTATGACCAGTTCTTCCATACGAAGTGGTATGGTGAAAAGAAAAAGATAATGCCTGGAAACCATGGTGCTCTTTATTTAGGCAGTACTATTGCGCAGTCTATGATCAGAACTACAAGTTCTTTCGGCTTATTTGAATCGATCAATCTGTTATTTCTAGTTAGTTGTTTGTGTTACATGCATCACTGCCAAACCAGTTGGCAAAACTGAGGACGAAGAAGAGAGACTTGCCATCTTTTTACTAGCAGGACCCAATTTTGGGGAAAGCGATGTAGGACGGTTCTCACAAGCAGGGAATCCTAGCTGGATTGATATGGCCAATATTATATTCCACCCAATGATGGGAATTTTTCTGGGTGGGGGAAGAAATCAAGCTTCTCACGGATATCATTTTCCTGGGCCAGTAGAAGCACCGTTCTCAAATTCTGACAATGTTCCAGGTTGGCCGACCATTGATCCAACAGCCTTACCAGAACAGCTTCAAGAGTTTCCGTTGCCAGATCTACGTAAGTGCTTTTTATTAATTAAGTGCTATGTAGTATTATATAATCTTCTAGTTCCTCTAAATATAGAATTGGTCCAGATTGAAAATGTTCGTTTACCGTATAGGTCTATCGAAGATAGCCTATCTCACTTATCAAACAGTTCGTGGTAACGAACTATTAGTAAGGAGCGACCCGGCTCAATAGTAACCGAAACTCTAAGAAACCTAATTTGATACCAATAGATTTATCAAAAGAATCGGCTTATTATACTGATTTCAAATATATGTTTCATTGAGCTTAGTATTAACCATTGAAAGCTACGAGCCAAAGAATCTTAATGAAAATCACACCACTAGATTCATTGTATGACAAAACCCTAGTGTGGAGGTTTCAAGCTCTTCTCTGCAAAATGTGGAATTTTGTATTTTGTGCCAAAAGATAGATCACGCATGCTTTTTTATTTGGTCCTTTTCCCAGGGATGATCATATCAACTCCGTGGTACTAAAATATCAGGCGACGGCTCATTCGTGTGAAAAATAAAAGTTCTAGTTGCCCTTTTAAGTGACCAAGGAGATTGGATGGTAACTAGGTCCCCTCCCGCCCTTTTTTTTCTCAAAATCGTCCAATCAAAATTTAAAGATAGCCATTTTGTTCAATATAGTTAAAAGGCCATATAATTATGCCTTTGAAGATATTATGAACCCCACAGTCCCTGGGGAAAGGTATTAGAGTTAAAACAAAATTCCCATTGTTTACGTATAGTATTTATTATTGGGAAGTATGAATACATTTTTCCGGGGAGGAGGTTGAATTTTCTCCTGGTGGGGATTTTCACGGGGATAATTTTCCATGGGGAGGGAAGTTTCTAGGGGGTTAATTTTTCAGCTGAAATTTTATACTGGGAAATTTGCTTGAATCCCTATACAAAATTCTTCTTATGTCTTGTTTTCTTTTTGCCGACTCAATTTTAGAGATGTTAAGGTAATTGTTGAATGATCTAGAGAATAAATGCGTGGAGAGGAGGTATTTTTCACTGGTGATGTAAGCATATTTCTTGGTATTATTTAATTAACGATCAGAAATTAGATAAAAAACAAGTTTTTTCCACTGAAAGTAAGGAGCAGCATTAAAACTTAAATCGAACAGAAATTATTACGTATTTGAGGGGAGTTGATCCTCCTCAATAACTAGCTCTTTGCACTAAAGATTGAAATCTGTTCCAATTATTTACGAACGACTCCTGAAACACAATTTTCGTTTAAGTAGAACAATTAATAATAAGTAGAAAAAAGAAGCCATTTTTTTCAAGGACTAAAAATCTTTAGCTTAAAGAGCAAGGTGGCGAGGAGGAGCAACCCACTCATATACGTAATAATTTCAGTTCGTTCTAAGTTTCAATGTTGCTCCTTACTTTCAGTTTAAAAACTTTTTTTTTAATCGTCATAAAAGTAATAGAACTGAGACACAATCAATGTCACCGAGAGCATTGCAATCAATGACAAATAGTGTTATGCACCAAAATGACAAATTTAATTATGAGAAAATATCAGGTGATCTTTTTCTTTTATATTTTTCACTTTGCTGTATGTTGAACGAACAATAAAGAACCCCTTTTGCTTATAAACGGTACCGTCTAGGACTAAACGGAAAGCAGGTCGTCCTCGTCTGGGGTGAGAGGACGTCATAAAGAAAGATTTAAAGGAAATGGGAACTTCGTAAGCGGGTGTAAAACGGGAGGCTTTAAATAGATTTGGATGGAGGAGGAGCGTGCGTAGCTGTCTTGACTTTGGCGGCTTGGTGCTGCGGTGAGTTGTTAGTAGTAGTATTAGTAATATACTTGTTAAAATTTCCGCAAAAATAATCTATTTTTAAATTACTCGTTTTACTGACCGAATAGCAAAGAGTAAGCTGTAAAAGAAATATGGTTCAACATCACTTTCTAGGGCTATAATGAAAGAAGCCAGAATATACATAGGCCATGTTTTACGGGTGGAGAGTAGTGAGGCCTCAATGACTTTAATTGCACAGATATGGTTTTACTATTGGAGTTACTAACCCCTAAAGACGTTATTACGTGCACCTGGGTCTTACGCAATACTATAGTACATCTGTATGGTATAGTACACCTTATTGATGCGTAATAGGAATTGTTTGTTTACTAATGCAAATGTTTTCTTCAAGATTTCTTTGGTTGTTACGCAATAGGACTTGTTAGAGTTCAGAGTCTGCTAGTCAAGCAGCGGTTGCAAAAAAAAATGATTTTGGTCTAATATTTACATGTGAAGATGCTGTAATCTCAAGTGACTTGTTTTGGTTCCGGGGGACAGTTATAATCCAGCAAAAACAGGTTTAGAAGGTCAATGACACGTGACTTGTTAGATCTTACGGTTCACTCACCTCAGTATTGAAAAAGAGTTCAGTGTGTCAAAATTGAGGATATTGTTCTTGGCATATTCCTTAGTAATGGTAGCTTTTCTCTATTGGAGCTTGGAGGCACTAGCGATGGCGAAATGAAACCCAGAGTGCCTAACATAGCAGTAAAAATTACAAGGAGTTGTCGGCTAACCCTAGAATAGGACAAGATTTTTGCAAGATATGTATTATCATAAACAAAATTCAAGTTAGAAGAACAGTTATGCTGCGTAGCAAAAGTGAATATATTTAATATACAAAGATTACAAGAGGAATTAAATGCATTAGTGGAATATATTGAATACAATGATCTGAATTAATATATAAAAACTGAGTGGGTTTTTTATATTTTTGTTGAATATTTTACTAGCGAGAATGAATCTTCATTCTTTGTTAGTCTAAAATCGGCAGTGAGAGTGTCAACATTAAACATGACTGAATTTGAGAAGAAAAATAATCATATAGACTCTAGTGACTTTGGAAAAATGTTTGATTCTAGATGATGATTTTCAAGAGTTATCTCTTCAAAGGTAAATATTTTCTCAAAGAATACTTAACGGTATAATGAGAAATGATTGTCCGTTTTTGGACTATTGTATGAAACTTTTGCGTCGTAGGCAAGATGTAGTTACTCATTTTATTGGCATATTAATTGAAACAAAACATAATGATATTGTGGATTTGCTTTGGAACACTACCTAGACTCAAACAACAAATAACTCAAAATTTGAAAAAAAATCCTGTCTAAACAGGTTGAATTGATTTGATGTGTGACGTCAATCGATTACTCCTCCTCCTAGAAGGCATTCATCTTATCAATCGCTAGTCAGTTTCTTTTTGGAAGTGAGACAGTCAACATTGAAAAATGTTTTACATACTTCCATTATGTTTGTAAATATTGGGCTGCTGGCCATCCTGTGAGAATTGTAGTATTGTTAATGACTATAATGAAAAGTGTTTCCACTTTGCTGAAGAAAGTTTTTAATGCAAGGCGTGTAGAATTTAGCGGTAGGCCAAGAGGATAGAAACATTCCAGATTCTTCGCTGTTTGTAAGATCCGCAGCCAATGTCCCATCTTTACAGTTGACGGACTAGTAATAAGAATGAAAAGGGTATTGTTAACACTTTGAATATAGTTGACGAAATCCAAAGGCATACAATAGGATTTGTATTTGGACATGTACGGATCCAAATTGAATACATTGATTTTTTGACTTGTAATCATGGTGCCAAGTCTAATAGAACACTGCCATTAGGGGTAATTTCCCAATAGGTTTCAAGTTGATTTAGCCAGATTAATACTATACTTTCTATCAATGACTTTGCAAATGTGCACTCTAAACGTACAGTTCCCGTTCGGACAACACATATCTTGAGTACCAGACAAATCCAATACAATGATACTATGAGTTTTTGCTAACATTTCCACGGTTAAACCATTTTCTATTTTCGGTTATACCTTATCCAATAGTTATGAATGTCGATCTAGTGATTGCATTGTAAATTGATATAGGGTTCTGTAGGATTTATCAAAGGATAAATTGTAGAATGGAATTCAATTTACTTTACTTACGAGAGATGAAACTCCAAGCATTTCAAATTCATGTGGGGAATTTGTCCATGATAAAATTGCACTAGCACTTTTACAAAAGCCAAAACGAGTTTGAAGGAATTTTACCATTGATAAATGCCGAAGTGGTATAAGTATATGAACCAGTAGCAAAATGTCGTTGATTCATGATTGTATGCAGAACGAGCAGTTTGATATTATTTCCACTAGCTCTCAATTTCTCAATTGCCAAAGCAACAGAACTCATAACTTATTGTTTTCCTACATGAAGTATTGCAGAGGTGAGAGAGACTGTTATATCATGTGCAGTGGCAACTACTTTTTGCAAAACAAAATTGGACGGAGCAAGTTGTAACTTTATACCAATCTTAACATTGGGAGAAATCAATTGAGGTATATGAAATATTTCAGAGTTTATTTTCCCGACCAAGTGTAAATCTTAAGTTGTCACATCTCTAAGTATATTTGTAGTTTCAGTGTCCGTCCTATGTTCATATCTAATGGATAAGCCTCTCAATTTCTTATAAGACATTCGGGTCATCAGCATGAATTGTATGTAACTTGCATAGTTTGAAAGATTGTTTGCTTGTGTTCACCAACATTCCATTTATGTAGACACTTATTTGTCTAAACAAATTGTGAAGTACACAATTTTCATAGGATAACCCCTCGGCTTCACTTCGTTTTTTAGTGTTAGATTTTTTGATAATCGCATGCAAATCTATAAATGTGGAAGTCAACTCTATGAAATAGTCTTCACAGGAACAAATTTGAAAATGAACGTTTTCAGAGAGCGGTTGTTGCGGATAAAATTGTTCATTGTAACTATGTTTTAGACTCACATAAATATTTTCTGCATTTTAGAGGTTAGGTGACTGAGGGATGAGATTCTTTATGTGGTAGATATGCCAATTTCTAGGAAAAGAATTTCGTTTTCGATCTAAAAATTTTTACTCTTGAATTTTCTTTCTTCTTTGACAAGAGTGATGCTTTTCACTTCTGTCCTGAGTTGAGACTGAATAGCGAAGAGGTGTTTCTCACCCTTTTTAAACCTTTTCCACTTTTTCACGATTTCAATCGCTTGTCAAGTGATCTAGTACTAACTCTCGAGGTATTACTAACTCTCGATGTCTTAACAATAAATGCATAAGAAAATTTACAATTGTCTGATGAGAAGCCAAGTGGATAGTCGCAAAAATATTATGTTTCATGCCACTAATGGTACCAGCACTTTTACCATCGATTATATTCCGTTTTAAACCATCGTTGAGATCAATAATTTCATTCTCGATGGGGAGCTAATGTAAACCCTACCCTGTTCCATTACTGTTTCTCACCCTTTTTAAACCTTTTCCGCTTTGTCATGATTTCAATTGCTCGTCAAGGGATCAAGTGCCGGACCTGATATTTTGCAAAACACTTTCTTTAAAATCCTTCTTAGAGCCCCAATTTTGTAGTGTAGAGTACGCAAAATCTTTGGCAACTGGGGCAATACATTTTTTTACCATCAATCTTAATAATATGAATTGACAATGCAATCAGTAAATCGGGAAATGTAGAGCAATTCATCATAGCAAACCAATGGCCAAGACCATAGTCCGACATTGATGAACAACCCCTGTAGCAGTCAATTCCATGACCCAATTGTCGTAGTCAAAGAGTAGCAGCATAGAAATCAATATCAGGACAAACAAAAGTATTTTGTCTATTATCCATCTCGTTATTGAATGGGTCAAAAATGACATGTCATCACAGCAAAACATCTTATTATTGCTAAAGGATCATCAAATTCACTCCTTAATGTTAACTGACAGAGTTTCAAATGCGAAGTGTTTACGGGAATATATTGAAGGTTCTTTATATTTTAGTGGTGAATGTGTTGGTGATTGGTTTTTCGTTCAATAATACGCAGGGAGGGGGGGGTATTGATATTACTAACTCTCGATGTCTTAACAATGGATGCATAAGAAAATTTACAATTGTCTGATGAGAAGCCAAGTGGATAGTCGCAAAAATATTACGTTTCATGCCACTAATGGTACCAGCACTTTAACCATCGATTATATTCCGTTTAAAACCATCCTTGAGCTGGATAATTTCATTCTCGATGGGGAGCTAATGTAAACCCTACTCTGTTCCATTGCAAAGTTAATTTGGAATGTATCATTCTTACGGACAGAGATTTTTCTATTGATTGCAAGACACAAATCAGTCATAATACCATATTCTTTGTATTTTTGGGTGAGATGCGGGTATGAATCAGAGTTGCGTGACTTTATCCATTCCTTTTCCTCACCCTACACTGGCCAATCGTTTTTTCTAACTCTTATATCATAAGTACGATCTTTTCTCAGAATATCATATGTATCAGAGGCAGCGCAACAGCGCTGCCTAAGTAAAGACCGATGTTGGTACAGTCTATTATTTTTTGTTTGTTTCATCTTTTACACCAGGGCACTTCGTATCAAAGGAGTCGTCGTAGAAACTTAAAAAACGGTTTATTCGATTGGAAATTGGAAGGGCTTGTACCCTTTTTAATAGTTGAAAGTGATTTCAGGGCAACTAACCTCCCTCTCACACCCACCATTTCCCCAAACACATCCAATAAAAATTTATAGATAGCCATTTTTTCAACGTAATTAAAAGGTCGGGAAATTATGTCTTTGAGGATGATATTCCCCCCATAGCCCTAGGGACAAGGGTTGTAAGTTATGCCCGGGGGGCTTATAAGGTGCTTATAGAAAGTGTCGTTGTAGAAACTTCAACAAGGGCTCATTTTAATTGGAAATTGAAAATGCTAGTGTACTTTTTAATAGTTGAAAGTGATTCGAGGGCAACTAACCCCCCTCTCAAGACAACCATTTCCCCAGAAACATCCAATACAAATTTTTAGATAACCATTTTGTTCAACGTAGTTGAAAGTTCTGGAAATTAAGTCTTTGAGGATCACAACCCCCCATAACCCTCAGGGCAAGGGTTGTAATTTATGCCCTGGGGTCATATAAGGTGTTTATAGAAAGTATTGTCATTTAAATATCAAAAAGGGCTCAAGGGGCTCAGAGGGCTCCAGTTCTGAAGAATTGCTGATGCGTCCTCTTGACAACCTATATGGGTATAGTGTGTTTTGAATTATTTCAATACAGTTACAATATTGCCCCAAAATTTTCGCTTTAATACCCCTAGGTTTATTAGTTGTAGTAGTAGTAACAGTAAATATAGTAGTAGCAATAGGAGCACAGTTAATAGTAGTAGTCTTAGCTTTAATTGCAGTAGTAGTAGTAACAGTAATAGTAATAGTAGCAGAAGTTGTAGGAGTAGAAGCATTAGTGTTATGATGCAAATATTGTCTTTTGGTTAGTTTAACATCCCCCACAACAAGCTTTGTTAGTTTTAATTTGGCACACGAAACTGTTCCTAAGATATTGCTGATATGCCCTTTGACAACCTGAATACGTATGGCAGTTTGTCATCCGTTGTTGGGTTCCACCCCTGTTTCTTTTCTTTTCAGATAAATGACCCATTTTATTTTCTGTCATTATATTTGCCTATAAGATAATTTTTAATCCTAAGTTGAATTCTGGTTGCTAAGCTAAACTTTTTCGCAATAAGTGAGCTTTGAAGTAAATTCTATTTTGGTATTCCTGGTCTGAGCCATTGAAAGATAAGGTTAAGAAAAATTCAAATAGATTTTGAACGGGGATTGAGAGGATTGGCTCGGGCCAAGCGAAGGTCCACCCCTATGCAAAGCTGTTGTACAGAATGAATATTATTTTTGAGTTAGTCTACATTAATAACCTATTTGGGGAAGTCTATTCTTTTATTATATATGTGTGACTTTTTGGAAGATTACAAGTAAGGTATTTTCTACAACTGTGTAGACTATTTTTCCAGAAACCCAGATAGGGTAGGAACAGTAAGAACTGATTACGAGATACCGTCATTATTTATTGACAGGGGGGTTCGTTGCCTCGAAAGAGATATTTAGAGATTTTTTGTGGTGACCCAGGACGGGTACACCCTTGGATTTAGAATTTGGCGATTTGACCACTCGATCAGGTTTTCATACATGGGATTATGGTATATTGTAAACTGGGTACTAATACACCCTATATTTACAGAAGCGTTGTGGTAAGTGCAGGCATCTCATTATAATATTTGGCGCTGCCAGGGGCTTTCCCTTCCAGTAAGTGATGTAACACCATTTTTGCATCAATAAATGGTGACACCCGTACCTTACCACCCGAATATCCATACGAAAGAAATATTCTCTGAAAATTTACCTTTATGCCTTCATAGGTTGTGGATTTTGAGCTACCCAGAAGACACTGTATTTATTTATTTAATGCCGCTTCTACGGTTGCTGTAACTAACGAAACTAATTGAATTAACTAGAAACTCTTAGGGAACGTTTAGGAGTTTCAGTTAAACAAAAAAACCTATATGGATGCAGGTATTAAAAGGAGATATAAACACTATAGGGCATATAAGGACTTAGACAGTGGTTCTCTGTCATAGTCAGTAATATCATTGATATTTTAAAGGAGCTAATTTGACTGAAAATTAAATGTGATAGTGCCCTTTTAAGAGTAAAAAATGATTGGAGGGCAACAAACCCTCTTCTTTAGCTCATAATTTTCCAGACACTTCCAATCAAAATGTTAAAACAGCCATTTTCTTCAACAAAGCTGAATGGTCTAGTAACTTTATCTCTTGGGTTATTGGGTATGTCAACAGTTATGTAATTTGTTGACAGCTATGTAACAGAACTACAGTTATGTAATTTGCCTATTATGCTTAATAACTAAATATTGGTTAAAAATAAAATCAAAACACACTTTTTGTATGCTGGCTGCCAATATGAAATCTCAGCAATATAACAAGAACGACTGAGGGTATTAAGTTCAAATTTTCGGGGCTACTTCTATTACTACTTCTGCTCTTAAAATTTTACTAAATAAAAAGAGTGTAATTGTATCCAGGCTGTGAAAGAGCATAGATATAATTTTTGGGGAATGGTATTAACTTTTATTTATCGGGTCAACTAGAGGATATATATGGCCAAATTAAACATTACTATTTCAAAAGAGTTTATGTTGTCAAAAAATGCTGAAAAAGTCTCTCCAGCATATATATGCTGGAAAAATAGCAGGCAAAACTATAAATTCTTAAAGTAAAACCCGAAAGATTCAAACTATTATTTTCTTTTTCCCTCAAAAAGACTATGTCAATATAAAACGAATAGAAATTAATTAAAAAAAACCTTTTTCCACAAAATAAGTTTTTCGAAAAAAAGTAAAGAACTTCATTAAGCCAAAAATGAACAAAAATAGAATCAAATAATCTACCACGCATACAACTACCGCAAATTATGATCAATAAATAAATGAAACCCAAAACGAACATAAATTAAAATAAATAACAGAGTCAAACTGAAAACGAGGAGAAATTAATATAAGTAGGGTTCAAAACCCATATGCTTCCTAAAAGCCAGAATATAATTTGTAATTTACTGAAAAAATTCTTTTAAATGTTTTCACTTTTATAACTTTAAGAAATCAAAAATTAATAGAGATTTTAAGGAATAAATATGAGCAAATGTATGTTAAACTAACAATACACATTCATTTGAATTTTTTCAGTAAAGTAAAAATTATATTCTTGGTATATGATTTTATTCTATTTTTGTTCATTTTTTGTTCAATGAAGCTCTTTACTTTTTTTGAAAAACTTATTTTGTGTAAAAAAAAATTTAATTTATTTTAAGAATAAAATCAACAAGAGCATCTTCATACTTTTCTCGAATTTGATGGTGGGGGAGAGTTTCGTCCAAAAATCGATTGTTTTATTCAAATCCTCATAGAGGGGGTCAGAGACAGTGGCCATGAATGTCACATAGAAATCATTAGGCATTGTGAACGTCTTCAGCGGCAATCCAAGAATCAAAACCAGAGTTGTATCCTAGCCAATAAACAAGCAACTGCCTCTTACCCATGCGAGTTCAATTCTTTAATATCTTTTCAATTTGATACATTCCATCTTTTTACTTTTTGCAACTCTTACTCGTAAAAACCGTGAAGAAACTCTTCATCTTTCATGTCACGTAGACGATACGTTACAGGTTTAGTGTCTAAGATTTTGGACACTTTCAAAAGTTCAGTAGACCATATGTAATTCCCTTTTTCAAAAATATTAATTAAAAAAAAAATTTCAGCAAAATAAGTTTTTTTAAAAATAGTAAAGAACTCCATTAAACAAACAAACAAAAAAGAATCAAATAATCTACCAAGAATACAACTACCACAAATCAATTTCAATAAATAAATGAAACCCAAAACAAACAGAAATTGAAATAAATAAGAGTCAAACTCAAAATGAGCAGAAATTAATATTAGCAGGGTTCTAAACCCCAAGCTTTCTAAAAGCCAGAATATAATTTGTACTCTACTGAAAAAAATTCAAATGAATTTACTGAAAAAATTCTGCATTGTCAGTTTAGTATACATATACTGATATTTATTCCTTAAAATCTTAATTGACTTTTGATCTCTTAAAGTTAGAAAAGTGAAAACATTTAAAAGAATTTTTCCAGTGAAGTACAAATTATATTCCGGCTATTAAAAAAGCTTACCACCCTTGTCCTGAGGGCTATGGGGGGAGGATTTTCATCCTCAGACACAATTTCCTGACTTTTCAACTACGTTGAACAAAATGGCCATAAACAAAATGTTGATCGGAAATGTTTGGGGAGATGATGGGCGTGGGGGGGATTTTCCATCCAAATACTTTCAACTATTAAAAAGAGCAATAGCCCTTTCAATTTCCAATAGAATGAACCCTTTTTAAAATTTTTACGACAACACTTTCTATAAAAATATTATATGCCCCCAGGGCTTAACTTAAAACCTTAGCCCTGATGGCTGTGGGAGGGGGGGGGGGGTGTCATCCTCAAAGACCTAATTTAAAGACCTTTCAACTAAGTTCAACAAAATAACTATCTCAAAATCTTGATTGTATGTGTTTGAGCAAATGGGAGGCCTGAGAGGGGGGTTAGTTATCCTCCAAACACTTTAGACTATTAAAAAGGGCACTAGCCCTCTCAATTTAGAATTGAATGAGCCCCATTTGAAGTTTCTGTGACAACGCATTCTATTAAAACCTTATTTGCCCCCAGGCCATTACTTACAATCTTTGCCCTTGAGGCTCTGGGGGGTTTGTCATCCTCAAATACATAATTTCGAGAACTTTCAACTACGTTGAACAAAATATATATCTCAAAACCTTCGTTGAAGGTGTTCGGGGAAATGGTGGGCGTGAGAGGATGGTTAGTTGCTCTCTATTCACTTTCGACTATTAAAAAGGGCACTAGTCCTTTAAATTTCCAATCAGATGGGTCCTTTTTAAAGTTTTTAGGAAAAAAACTTTCTTTAAATACCTTATAAGCCCCGAGGGCATAACTTACATCCCTTGCACTGAGGGATCTGAGTGGGTAATCATCTTCAAAGACCTAATTTCAAGAATATCCAACTACGTTGAACAAAATGGCTATCTCAAAATTTTAATTGGATGTGTTTGGGGAAATGGTGGGCGTGAGAGGGAGGTTAGTTGCCCTTCAATCACTTTCAAGTATTAAAAAGGGCACAAGCCCTTTCGATTTCCAATCGAATCAGCCCTTTTTGAAGTTTCTACAAATTCGCTTTCTGTAAAACCTTTTATCCCCCTAGGACATAACTTAGAACCCTTGACCTAAGGGTTGTTAAGGGAAGAGGGGGGGGGGGGTTCGTCATCCTGAAAGACATAATTTCCAGAACTGTCAACGACGTTGAAAAAAATGACTACCTCAAAATTTCGATTGTATGTGATTGGGGAAATGGTGGTCGTGAGAGGGGGCTAGTTGCCCTTCGATCTTTTTCAACTATTAAAAAGGACACTAGCCATTTCAATTTTCAATTGAACGAGCTCTTTTTGAAGACTTCAGAGAAGGCTCATTTGATTGGAAATTAAAAGTTCTAGTTCACTTTTTAAGAGTCAAAAGAGATCGGAGGTTAACCCGCCCCCCCCCCCACACCCTTTTTCCAAAATGTATCCGATAAAAATTTTGAGACATTAATTTTGTTCAAAAACAGTTTAAAGGTCATATAAAAAAATTAAGGTGTTGACACAACCCCCCAGGGCCCGGGGGCAGGTGTAGTAAGTTATGCCCTTGTAAAATATCCAATCCGGTAAGAACTTTGAGATTTTCTTAGAAATAGTTCAAAGATCATATAGCGAAAACTCCAGGGTCGAAAAATCCCCCCAAGGCCCAAAGTCATGCGTTGTACGTTATAACCTGGGGGTTATATATGGTTGTTATGGAAGGAATGCTCGTAAAACTTCAGTGATAGACTTTTTGATTGGTAATTGAAATTTCTAGTTCAGTATTATGATTCAAAAGAGATTGGAGGGCAACTAGAACCCCACCCACGCCCCTTTTTCCCCAAATGCGTCCGATAAAAATTTTGAGATAGCCATTTTGTTAAAAATAGTTCAAAGGTCAGATAACAAAAACTCAGGTGTCAACACACCCCCACAGGGCCCAGAGCAGGTGTTTTAAGTTAAGCCATGGGAGAACATATGGTTCTTATTAAAGGAATGCTCGTATCAACTTCAGAGAGGACTCATTTGATTGACAATTGAAATTTCAAGTCTACTTTTTTTAGAGACAAAAGAGATCTGAGGACAACTAGCCCTCCCACCACGCCTTTTTTTCCAACCCCATCCCATGAAATTTTGAGATTGCCATTTTGTTAAAAATAGTTCAAAAGTTGGAAAAGAAAAACTCTGGTGTCGATACAACCCCCCAGGACACAGGGTCAGGCGTTCCAAGTTATGCCTTGAGGGCATGTATGGTTCTTATGAAAGGGATGCTCGTATACACTTCATAGAGGGCCCATTTGATTGGAAATTGAAAGTTCTAGTTAACTTTTTAAGAATCAAGAGATCGGAAGGGCACATAGCCCCCACTGCCCTCAGGGCAAGGATTTTAAGTTATGCCCTGGGGGCATTAAAGGCTTTTATAGAAAGCTTTGCCGTAGAAACTTCAAAAAGGGCTAATTCGATTTGAAATTGAAAGGGCTAGGGCCCTTTTTAATAATCGAAGGTGATTGGGTGGCAACTAACCCCCCTCTCAAGCCCACCATTTCACCAAGCAGATCCAGTCAAAATTTTTAGATAGCCATTTTTTTCAACGTAATTGAAAGGTTTGGAAATGATGTCTTTAAGGATGACACTCCCCCACAGCCCTCGGGGCAAGGGTTGTAAGTTATGCCCTGGGGGCATATAAGGTGCATATAGAAAGTGTAGCGGTTGAAACTTCCACAAGGGCTCATTCAATTGGAAATTGAATGGGCTAGTGCACTTTTAGCGATAGCGTTGATATAGATAGCGTTGTCGTAGAAACGTCAAAAGGGGCTCATTCGATTGGAATTGAAAGGGTTAGTGCCCTTTTTAATATTCAAAAGTCATGGGAGGGCAACAAACCCCTCTCTCAAGCCCACTATTTCCCAAAACTCATTCAATCAAAGTTTTTAAAAAGCCATTTTTTCCAACGTAATTGAAAGGTCCAGAAAGGATGTCTTTGAGGAGGACACTCCCTCCACAGCCCTCGGGGCAAGGGTTGTAAGTTATACCCTGGGGGCATGTAAGGTGTTCATAGAAAGTGTTGTCGCAGAAACTTCCGCAAGGGCTCATTCAATTGGAAATTGAATGGGCTTTTGCACTTTCTAATAGTCGAAAGTGATAGGAGGGCAACTAACCCCTCTCACAAGCGCACCATTTCCCCAAACACATCCAAACAAAAGTTTGAGATCCTGAACGTAGTTGAAAGTTCTGAAAATTAGGTCTTTGAGGATGACAACCCCCTCACAGCCCTCAGGGTGAGGGTTGTAAGTTATGCCCTGGGGTCATATAAGGCGCTTATAGAAAGTATTGTCGTTGAAATTTCAAAAAGGGTAATGGCTCAAAGAGCTCCGGTCGTGAAATATTGTTTATGTGTCCTCTTGACAACCTATATGGGTATAGTTTGTTTCGATTTATTTCAATACAGTTAAAATATTGCCCACAATTTTGGCCTTAATACCCCTAGATTTATTAGTTGTAGCAGTAGCACCAGTAAATATAGTAGTCGCTGTTGGGAAACAGTTAGTAGTAGTAGTCTTCACCTTAGTAACAGTAGTAGTAGTAGTAGCAGCTATAATAGTAAAAGTAGTTGTAGGAGTAGAGGCAGTTGTATTGTTAAGCAGAAACTGCCACTTCATTAGTTCAACAGATCCCTCAACAAGCGTTGTGAGTTTTAATTTCACACACGAAACTGTTCCTAAGATATTGCTGATATGCCCTCTAGACAACTTGCACACGGATAGCAAGTTGTCATCTGTACAAAAGAAAAAAATTATGAAAATTTCACCTTCATAGGTTGTGGATTTTGAGCTACCCAGAAGAAACTGTGCATATTTATTTAATGCTGCTTCGACGGTTACTGTAACTAACGATACTAATTGCATTAAGTTGAAACTTTTAGGGAACGTTTAGAAGAAGTTCCAATTAAACGAAAAACCTATATGCATGAAGGTATTAAAAGGGGATATAAGCCCTATAGGGCATATAAAGAGTTAGAAGCGATGCTCTATCGTAGCCAGTAATATCATTGATATATTAAAGGAGCTAATTTGATTGAAAATTAAAAGTTATAGTGCCTTCTTAAGAGTAAAAAAAGATTGGAGGGCACTCAGCCCTCCTCTTTAGCTCATAATTTTTTACTCACTTTCAATCAAAATTTTAAGACAGCCATTTTGTTCAGCATAGCTGAATGGTCTAGTAACTTTATCTCTAGGGTTATTGGGTAGGTCAACCCCCTACAGTTATATAATTTGCCTATTATGCTTAGAAACTAAATGTTTCTTTAAAATTAAATCAAAACAAACTGTTTGTGTGCTGGTTGCCAATAAATAATCTCAGCAATATAACATGAGCGACTGAGGGTATTAATTCAAATTTTCGGGGCTACTCTTATTGCTACTTCTGCTCTTAAAAATTTACTAAATCAAAAGATTGTAATTGTAAAGAGAATAGATATAATTTTTTGGGAAAGGTATCAACTTTTATTTATCAGGTCAACTAGAGAATGTATATGACTAAATTAAGCACTACTATTTGTGTCATAATTTTCAACAGACTTTATGTTGTTAAAAATTGCTGAAAAAGTTCCTCCAGCATATAGACAGCAAGCAAAACTATGAATTCTTAAAAAAAACTGGAAAGAGTCAAAATGCTATTTTACTTTTCCCTGAAAAAGACTATGTCAATATAAAACGAACAGAAATTAATTAAAAAAAAATTCCACAAAATAAGTTTTTCCAAACAAAGTAAAAAAATCCATTAAATCAAATATGAACAAAATTAGAATCAAGTAATCTACCAAGCATACAACTACCACAAATCAGGATCAATAAATAGATTAAACCCAAAAGGAACAGAAATTAAGATAAATAACAGAGTCAAACTCAAAACGAGCAGAAATTAATATGAGTAGGGTTCAAAACCTCTTTGCTTTCTAAAATGAAGAATATAATTTGTACTTTACTGAAAAAATTCTTTTAAATGTTTTCATTTTTATAATTTTAAGAAATCAAAAATCAATTAAGATTTTAAGGAATAAATTTCAGCATATGTGTATTAAACTGACAATACACATTCATTTGAATTTGTTTCAGTAAAGTTATTTGATTCTATTTTTTTCATTTTTGGTTTAATGGAAAACTTATTTTGTTTTTTACATTATTAACTTATTTTGTGGAAAAAGTTTTTTATCTTAATTTTTAAGAATACAATCAACAAGAGCAACTTCATACTTGCCCTCGAATTTGATGGCGGGGGATAGTTTATCCAAAAATCGCTTGTTTTATTCAAACCATCATCGAGGAGGTCAGAGACAAAGAACACGAATGTCACATAGGCATTGTGAATTTCACAGAAATCATTAGGCATTGTGAACGTCTTGAGCGGCACTCCGAGAATCAAAATCAGATTCGTATCCTAGCCAACGATCAAGCAATTGTCACTTACCCTTGCGAGTTCGACTCTTTAATATCTTTTCAATCTGATAAGTTACAGGTTTAGTGTCTAAGATTTTTGACACTTTAAAAAGTTCAGTAGACCACTTGTAATTCCCCTTTTTAAAAATATTAATTTAAAAACTGTTTCAGCAAAATAAGTTTTTAAAAAAAAGTAAAAAACTCTATTAAACCAAAATTAACAAAAATAAAATCAAATAATCTACCAAGAATACAACTACAACAAATCAGTATCAATAAATAAATGAAACCCAAAACAAACATAAATTAAAATAAATAAGAGTCAAACTCAAAATGAGCAGAAATTAATATGAGTAGGGTTCTAAACCCCAAGCTTTCTAAGAGCGAGAATATAATTTGTACTTTACTGAAAAAAGTTCAAATAAATTTACTGAAAACAAATCTGCATTTTCAGTTTAATATACATATGCTGATATGTATTTCTTTAAAATCTTAATTGATTTTTGATTTCTTAAAGTTAGAAAAGTGAAAACATTAAAAATAATTTTTCAGTGAAGTACAAATTATATTCTGGCTTTTAGAAAACTTACGACCCTTGTCCTGGGGGCTACGGTGGGGGGATTGTCATCCTCAAAGACATAATTTTCAGACTTTTCAACTACGTTAAACAAAATAACCATATCAAAATGTTGATCGGAAATGTTTGGGGAAATGATGGGCATGGGGGGACTTTCCCTCCAAATACTTTCGATTATTAAAAAGGGCAATAGCCCTATCAACTTCAAATCAAATGAGCCGTTTTTGAAATTTTTACGACAACACTTATTATACAAATATTATATATCCCCGGGGCATAACTTAAAACCTTAGACCTGAGGGCTGTGGGGGGGGGGGGGATTTGTCATCCTCAAAAACTCAATTTAAAGAACTTTCAACTGCGTTCAACAAAACAGCTATCGCAAAATTTTGAGTGGATATGTATGGGGAAACGGTGGGCCTGAGAGGGGGATTAGTTACCCTCCAATCGCTTTCGACTATTAAAAAGGGTAAAAGCTTCTCAATTTACAATTCAATGAGCCCCTTTTGAAGTTTTTATAACAAACTTATATGTTTCTATAAAAACCTTATCTATAAAAACCGTTTATGTCCCCAGGGCATAACTTACAATCTTTGCTCTTTGGGCTCTAGAGGGGGGGCGTTATCCTCAAATACATAATTTACAGAACTTTGTAACTACGTAGAACAAAATGGATATCTCAAAACTTTGGTCGAAAGTGTTTGGAGAAATGGTGGGCTTGAGAAGGGTGTTGGTTGCTCTCCAGTTACTTTCGACAATTAAAAAGGGCACTAGCCCTTTCAATTCTCAATCAAATTGGCCATTTTTATAGTTTCTACAAAAAACTTTCTAAAAAAAACCTTATGTACTCCCAGGGCATAACTTACAACCCTTTCCCTGAAGGCTTTGGGGGGGGGGGGAGTTACACTCCTCAAAGCCTCAAAGGTGGTTAGTTGCCTTCCAATTAATTCCGACTATTAAAAAGGGCGCTAGCCCTTTGAATTTCCGTTTGAATGGGCCCTTTTTAAGTTTCTACGACAAAGTTTTCAATATAAACCTTATATGCACCAAGGGCATAATTTATCCCCTTTGACCTTAAGACTTTGCGGGGAGTGTCCTGCTCAAAGACATAATCTCCAGAACATTTAACTGCGCTGAAAAAAATGGCAATCTAAAAAATTTGACCGGATGTGTTTTGGGAAATTGTGGGATTGGAAGGGTTGTTAGGAGTCTTCATATCACTTTCGACTATTAAAAAGGGTACTAGCCATTTCAATTTTCAATAGAATGAGCCCTTTTTGAAGTTTCTACGACAACGCTTTCTATAAAAACCACAAATGCCCCCAGGGCATAACTTACAACCCTTGCCCTGAGGGGTGTGGGGAGTTGTTATCCTCAAACACCTAATGACCAGAACTTTCAACTACGTTGAACAAAATGGCTATGTCAAAATTTTGATTGGATGTGTTCTGGGAAAAGGTGGGCATGAGAAGGGGGTTAGTTACCCTTCAATAGCCTGTCGACTTTTAAAAAGGGCACTAGCCCTTTGAATTTCCAATTGATTGAGCCCTTTCTCAATATGCCCCCAGAGTATAACTTAGAACCTTAGCCCTCAGGCCTCTGGGGGGAGTGTCTTCCTCAAAGACCTTATTTCCAGAACTTTCAATTACGTTGAACAAAATGGCTATCTGAAAATTTTGATTGGATGTGTTTGGGGAAATGTTGGGCGTGAGAGGGAAACTAGTTACCCTCCAATCACTTTTGAATATTAAAAAGGGCACTAACCCTTTCAATTCCAATCGAATGAGCCCCTTTTGACGTTTCTACGACAACGCTATCTATTAGCACCTTATATACCCAAGGGCATAACTTACAACCTTTGCTCTGGGGGCTCAGGGGGGTTTGTCATCCTTCAAATACATAAATTATAGAACTTTCAACTACGTTGAACAAAATGACTATCGTAAAACTTTGATTGAATGTGTTTGGGAAATGGTGGGCGTGAGAGGGGGGGGGGAGTTGTTCTCTATTCAATTTCGACAATTAAAAAAGGCACTAGCCCTTTCAATTTCCAATAAGATGAGCCCTTTTTGAAGTTTCTACGACCAAACTTTCTTGAAAAACCTTATATGCCCCCAGGACATAAGTTACAACCCTTGCCCGTAGGGCTCTGAGGGGGTTATCATCCTCAAAGACCTAATTTCCAGAATTTTCAACTACGTTAAACAAAATCTATATCTGAAAATTTTGTTTGAATATGTTTGGGGAAATGGTGGGCGTGAGAGGGTGGTTAGTTGCCCTTCAACCACTTTTTACTATTAAAAAGGGCATTAGACCTTTCAATTTCTAATGAAATGAGCTCTTTTTTGAAGTTTCTACAACACTGCTTTCTATAAGAAACTTATAATCCCCCAGGACACAACTGCCCTGAGGGATGTGGGGGGGATGTCATCCTCAAAGACATAATTTTCAGAACTTTCAATTGCGTTGAAAAAGTGGCTGTCTCAACATTTCTATTGTATGTGTTTGGGGAAATGATGGGCATGAGTGCCGGTTAGTTGCCTTCCAATGACTTTCGACTATTAAAAAGGGCACTAGCCCTTTGAATTTCCAATCGAATGAGCCATTTTTCAAGTTTTTACGACAAATTTTTCAGTAATACTCTTATGTGCCCCCAGGGCATAACTTATACCCCTTGCCCTGAAGACAGTGGCAGGAGTGCCCTGCCCAAAGATATAATTTCCAGAAATTTCGACTGCGTTGAACAAAATGGCTATCTCAAAATTATATTGAATGTGTTCGGATAAATGTTGGGCGTGGAAGGGGTATTCTTTTCTTTCCAATCACTTGCGACTATTAAAAAGGGCATTAGCCATTTCAATTTTCAATCGAATAAGCCCTTTTTGAAGTTTCTAAGACAACACTTTCTATAAGAACCTTATATGCCCCAGGGCATAACTTACAACCCTTACCCTAAGGGCTGTGGGGGGGGGTTCATCCTCAAACACCTAATTACCAGAACTTTCAACTACGTTGAACAAAATGGCCATGTCAAAATTTTGATTGGATGTGTTTGGGGAAAAGGTGGGCATGAGAAGGGGGTTAGTTACCCTTCAATAGCCTGTAGACTTTTAAAAAGGGCACTAGCCCTTTGAATTTCCAATCGAATGAGCCCTTTCTCAAGTTTCGGTGACAAAGATTTAAATAAAAACCTTATATGCCCCCAGGGTATAACTTCCACCTTTGCCCTCAGGCCTCTGGGGAGAGTGTCATCCTCAAAGACCTTATTTCCAGAACTTTCAACTACGTTGAACAAAATCGCTATATGAAAATTTTGATTGGATGTATTTGGGGAAATGTTGGGCGTGAGAGGGGGGCTAGTTACCCTCCAGTCCCTTTCGAATATTAAAAGGCCACTAGCCCTCTCAATTACAATCGAATGAGCCTCTTTTGACGTTTCTACGACAACGCTATCTATTACAACCTTATATGCACATGGGCATAGCTTACAACCTTTGCTCTGGGGGCTCTGGGGGGTTTCTCATCCTCAAATACATAATTTCCAGAACTTTCAACTCCGTTGAGCAAAATGACTATCTCAAAACTTTGGTTGAGTTAGTTTGAGAAATGGTGGGCGTGAGAAGGGGGGGGGGGTAGTTGTTCTGTATTCAATTTTGACAATTGAAAAGGGCACTAGCCCTTTCAATTTCCAATAAGATGAGCCCTTTTTGAAGTTTCTACGACCAAACTTTCTTGAAAACCCCTATATGCCCCCAGGACATAAGTTACAACCCTTGCCCGTAAGAGCTCTGAGGAAGTTATCATCCTCCGAGAACAAATTTCCAGAATTTTTAACTACGTTGAACAAAATGGCTGTCTCAAAATTTTAATTGGATATGCTTGGTAAAATGGTGGGTGCGAGAGGGGGTTAGTTGCTCTTCAATCAATCTTAACTATTAAAAAGAGCACTAGACCTTTCAATTTCCAATGAAATGAGCTCTTTTTGAAGTTTCTACAACAGTGCTTTCTATAAGAACCTTATATTCCCCCAGGGCACAACTGCCCTGAGGGCTGTGGGGGGGATTTCACCCTCAAAGACATAATTTTCAGAACTTTCAATTGGGTAGAAAAATGGCTGTCTCAAAATTCGATTGTATGTGTTTGGGGAAATGGTGGGCAGGAGAGGCGGTTACTTGCCTTCCAATGACTTTCAACTATTAAAAAGGGCACTAGCCTTTTGAATTTCCAATCGAATGAGCCTTTTTCCAAGTTTTTACGACAAAGCTTTCAGTAAAACCCTTATGTACCACCAGGGCATAACTTATACCCCTTGCCCTGAAGGCTGTGGGAGGAGTTTCCTGCTCAAAGATACGATTTCCAGAACTTTCAACTGCGTTGAACAAAATGGTTATCTCAAAATTTTTATTGGATGTGTTTGGATAAATGTTGGGCGTGGAAGGGGTATTCGTTTCCTTCCAATCACTTTCGACCATTAAAAAGGGCATTAGCCATTTCAATTTTCAATCGAATGAGGTCTTTTTGAAGTTTCTAAGACAACACTTTCTATGCAAACCTTATATGCCCCAGGGCATAACTTACAACCCTTGCCCTGAGGGCTCTGGGGGGGAGGGGTTCATCCTCAAAGACCTAATTTCCAGAACTTTCAACTATCTTGAAAAAAATGGCAATCTCAATATTTTGATTGGATGTGTTTGGGAAATAGGTGGGCATGAGGGGTTAGTTGCCCTCCAACCACTTTCGACTATTAAAAAGTGCACTAGCCATTCTAATTTCCAATCGAATGAGCCTTTTTACAAGTTTTTACGACAAAGCTTTCAGTAAAACCCTTATGTACCACCAGGGCATAACTTATACCCCTTTCTCTGAAGGCTGTGGGAGGAGTTTCCTGCTCAAAGATACGATTTCCAGAACTTTCAACTGCGTTGAACAAAATGGTTATCTCAAAATTTTTATTGTATGTGTTTGGATAAATGTTGGGCGTGGAAGGGGTATTCGTTTCCTTCCAATAACTTTCGACCATTAAAAAGGGCATTAGCCATTTTAATTTCAATCGAATGAGGCCTTTTTGAAGTTTCTAAGACAACACTTTCTATGCGAACCTTATATGCTCCCGGGCATAACTTACAACCCTTGCCCTGAGGCCTCTTGGGGGGGGGGGGTTTCATCCTCAAAGACCTAATTTCCAGAACCTTCAACTATCTTGAACAAAATGGCAATCTCAATATTTTGATTGGATGTTTTTGAGGAATAGGTGGGCATGAGGGGTTAGTTGCCCTCTAACCACTTTCGACTATTAAAAAGGGCGCTAGCCATTTCAATTTCCAATCGAATGAGCCCTTTTCGAAGTCTCTACGACAACTCCTTCGATACGTCGTGCCCTGGTCTAAAAGGAAAAAACAATAATACATTGTGCCAACATCGTTTTTTACTTAGGCAGCGCTATTGGGTTGCTTATGATTACTAGTTCAATTGATTTGAACTGTATCACCAACAGTAAATTTCATCTTTTCATTCGCCTTTGATTGGAATATTCCTTAAGAAAAATGTGAAGTATATTTTCATCGTGATGAACTTCAATAGGACTAAGATTGGTTAAGGGTTCGGTCAGGGCGTTGATTATACATCAACATGATTTTATCTAAATCTTGAATAAGAGCACCAGTATTTTTCAATGTACAATATCTTGAGATTAAAAGTCGAATAGTTCTTATCAAAACTTCAGCCAATGTTGCCTTTATTCGACTATGACTATGATAGAGGATTGTATTGTATTTCAATAAAACCATTTTTTACATGTGGATTATCAAATTAGCTCTCCCAAACTGTTTGAATTTTCCTATAACATTCTTGTTCAAAGATAAATTAAGAGCTCTAGAAATTTCATCACCTTTGAACGCAATGGAACGGCATATGCATAGCAACTAAAAACACTTAATGCAAGTAAAATGTACTTGTATGAGCTATTGTGACGTGTTTCAATCTTGTCTCGAGTCAAAAGATCTGCTTGTAATATATACGATGGGAAAAAAATTTAGTTTTTCGAGAGAGACTATCACGAACTCCATGATTTCGATGAAGAGTGTAGCTGGGTTCACTCTGTCGATAGCTATTTTTCAAGCCAAGTGACTTGAGCAGTTGTGGTGGGGGAGCTTAAACTTCCTGCTTCACCAATATTTTAATAAACACGTTTCAAAACTGGGGCCCTTTTAACGTAGGAACTGTTTGAAGCGTCCACTACCGTTTTGCATACTAATAGATGATGTGCTGATATTAAGATGTCATTGTTTGATACCTTTTAAATCATCATCACCAATTGGTGTGCTAGTATTTTACGAAAATGATTTAAAAACTTATTTTGATATTTATCCATATTCCCTTAATCGATTTAAATTATGTTTATTCCCAATAAGACTTTTTATGAAGTTTGATGACTTTAAAAGTTAATGCAAACGACTATCAAATAATTCAAGGCTTTTACGATTTGCAATCAAATCTGTCACCAGGTCAACTAGATTGTAGGTCTTGCTGTTGATTATAACTTTTTGTCATCAAATTGTACATGTCTATTTTCAGTGAGATTGGTCAAGAGTCTTTTACATTGCTTACGATACGAATGAGCCATTAGGTCTACAACACTTGAAAAAGCTTTAGATAAATCTTCTTCCTGTTTTGGTGGTGGTGATATAGAAATTTCAGAATTTTGAGGTTGAGGTTAATCAATGGCATTTACTTTAAGCTTTCTTTCACGGTAGGGCTTATGCTTGTTGACATGTCAAAGTGCATTTTGAGCAAAATTATTTTTCATCGTCAGCAATTGTCTCATTGTTAATAAATTTATGAAGATTATCTTCAAATTGCTCTTTTGGTGAGAGGGTGACTTCTACTGGCGTCAATTTGTAAGGTTTAGCTATTTTTCTAGAGAAAACTATTCATTTTTCTAGAGGACTTGAGAGAATACAAGTCCCGCAATTATCGGCAGTAACAATGAAAAGAAGCTACCATCCGCTTGAACAATTAGTTTCTTTTAATATTTTCACTTATTTAGTAAGCTAGAGCAGGTAAAAGTGAACGATGTTGCTTTGTATTTTGCTCAACTACTTCTGGCAGTTGAAAATTGCCATCAGTTAAATTTAAACAAGGCTCAGATAGGAGATTAATGAATTCATTTTCAATGCCATTTTTGAGTATAGCCTTCCTAAGCTGTGGTTTTGAATTACCTAGGATGGAAAATAAACTTCTGTTTTCATGTAGCTTCTTCAGTGCAATGATGGCAACTTATGACCGTTTTTACTGTTCACTTGTAGAAATATGGTAGTTTTGTTGTCAAAAATATGCAAGACTACACGTATATCTTCGGGTTGTTTTATTGAGATCCAATAGAATGTAACCATAGGGTTTGCTTGTAGCCCGATTGTATGCAGAGAGTAGAAATTTCGGTTTACCGGGATATATTTGATTGTTTAAACTTATGAGTGAACTTAAATCACGAACAACCCTAAAGATGATATAGTAAGTAAAATTCTAAGCAAGTGTTCTCATACATTTGCTCTGAAGAAAGAGACTGTGGAGAACAAGGCTTACGAATTTTTTTTTCATGAAGATATCGATCGTGAATAACTGCGACATCTCCTGAGACCATTCTTCAATGGATTCAGCTAAATCATCAATATTCAGCCCCAAGTTTCGTTGAATAATATTAAACGCATCAAGTCCCCCCTATGAGTTTTATGTCTGCTGCAATAGTCTTTAGTTTATCATAGGACTCTTGCCACACACTATAGCAGTAGTAGATTTTCTCGGATTTTCTAATAATTTCGTATCATGATTTTGAATTATTTTCGTTAAAATGTTGTTTTTCCAGACTTTGATGGAACGCAAAGAAATGATTTGAAAGGAGTTTTAAATTGATACATATTACACTGCTTGGTGTCCAAATACAACTAACCGAGCCTAACCTCAATCTGTAGAATAAATACTCAAAATGAAAATTAAATAAAATACACTTTTTACTTTAACAGAAATATATGCACTACAAACACATATACACTACAAAAACAACATTAAACAACACTGAAATACATTTACATAGGCAATGTTAAAAAAACACACTTGGACATTAAAAAGTGCTTGAATTTTAAAAGAAATTAAACATCTAAAACACATAGGAAATGGGCACCCCCTTCCACCAGCCGGAGGCCGGTGGGGTCGAAAGACGTGGTGGCAGCTTCTGCGATCAGGCACTGGCCAGGACGAGCTAATGTAATTGCATTCGTTGTAAAATAATACTATAAAGTTAAATACTTTTTAAATCAACAGCGATGCTGCCTTGCGCCAAAAAAAATATAATAAAACACCATAAAACACAATGCTTAGCTGGAGACTATTGGGATAGAAAAATGGACCATCCACCCGCCTACTAGCCTATTGAATATTTTCTAGACCGAGAAGCTGTCTGTACTCTTCAAAATTATCTCTATCGGAAGTAAGGTAGTGGCCGTGTAGTACAACTCTCAGACCGTACGCGCATACATAGACTTCGTCCGATATGGCTGACATGGGATTTTGTCAACTATATCTGTTAAGTTTTTACTCTCTAAAGAGTGAATTGCCATGACCTTACTCTTGGAACTAAATTATTCTCTACACAGTCAGAGGCACCGCTGTAGCATTGCCTATACTTACTTACTTACTTACTTGATTAAGGCTCCTGCCGAGGATTCGGCGTAGAGAACGATGAGACCAGGCGCATCGAGGTTAACCTATGGCTTGCCAGGTTTGCGACTTCTTCCACCGGGATGTGAGCTTGGGTGAGGAATTCATCAGCTTTGTTTTTCCACCTAGTGGGGGAGCGTCCTCTGGGTCGCTTGCATCCGTGTAGGGTGCGGTCAAAGTCAGATGCAACCCGTGCTGGGGCGTCAAGTGACATGCTAAGGAGGTGGCCGTACCACCGAACAGTACATTGGGCGAGCTGCGTCGAAAAAGGAGTTTTTGCCGTACGTGACAGGAGGGTCTGATTGATAACGAAGCAGGTCCGTTGAAGTCTCTCAATTCTTCAGAGATGTTCGTCTGTGGGACATCGACAGCGCTGAGAATAGATTTTGCAGCTGGCCACGTTTCCGCTCCATACAGCAGCACGGTGCGGACTGACGCATTTTAAATGCGCATTTTGGTAAAGCGGCTTATGTTTGGCTTTCGCCAGATGCTGCTAAGCCTCCCAAGTGCCGACGCTTTGGCTTTTCGAGATGTAAGCTCTTTTTTTATCAAGCCATCCTTCGACAGAATAGATCCCAGGTAAATGAAGTCTTCAACCACATCTACTCGGTTGTTTCCGTTGTTGACTTAATTTACAGTAGAATGGGACGTGGGGGGCTCAAGGAGCATAAATTTGGTTTTCTGCTAGTTGATCTTCAGTCCAACTTCCGAGGCTTTTTCTGAGAGTACCTGGAGAGCTTTGGTGACATTTTCAATGGTGTTCACAACTAGTGCTATGTCGTTGGCAAAGTCAGCATGAGAGCGTAGCCGGTCTCAAAACAGAAGACTGAATTGAAGGCGATTCGTCGTGCTGGTCATAACATGGTCTATGACGCAGTTGAAAAGCTTGGGAGTGGCGGCGCAACCTTGCCGTGTGCCAGCCTTCACCAAGAATATGGGACTGCGTCTTCCATTGACTTGCATGCAGCTTTCCGTATCCTCATACAGCTTTTCAAAAAGTGACCAATATTTCTTGGGTAGACCTAGTTATTAGCATCAGCCAAAGTGAACGGTGATCAGCAGAATCAAAGGCAGCCTTAAAATCCACGAATGCGATGTAGGCTTTTCGGTGGAACTCTCGCGTCTTCTCGATCAACTGGCACATTGTGAAAATTTGCTCCGTCATCGACCTGCCGGGCATGAATCCGGCTTGCTGGACTCTTCTCTTTCTACGCAAAAAGGTGGACCACTTGTCCAAGAGTGACATGGCGAAGAGTTTACCGGGAACAGAGAGAAGCGTGATCCCATGATAGTTGGAGCAGATTTGACGGCTGTCCTTACGTTTTCAGAGTGGCAATATGATGCCAGCACGCCAGTCATTCACTGTGCTTTCCGTCGTCCATGCAGCTGAGAAGATTAGCCGGAGCCACAAAATTATCACTGCAACCCCGTACTTGAGGAGTTCTGCAGAAACACCACAGACGCGGGGGGCTCAATTATTATTTAACCGTTTTACAGCATTTTGGATCTCAGAGGTGGTAAATGGTTGTGATACGAGGTCAGAAGTAGCCTCGGGTGTGGCCATGGCTGCTTGAATCAGATTTTGTTCGGGATGAGCAACTGCCTCGGCATTCAGAAGAGAAATGACTGCTCCAAACAGAGAGTTGGCCTGCATCGTCATCCAGTATGCTTCCGTCAGCAGACAAAGCACGGCTCATGGTGGAAGTTTTCCCTTCCGTCAGCTGGCGGAGGTGTTTGTACAGGGAGCAGGTGTCTCCTTTCCTTGAAAAATCTTCAAGATCGCTGGCTTTCTTCTCAACAAAGGTCTTCCTATCATTATGCAGTAGGTTTTTGCGCAGGCCATTGAGTCGTCTGTACTGTGGCATATTCTTAGCCAAGCGGGCCTTCCAGCAGAGCTCAATCACAGACAGAGTCTCCTGTGATGTCCAGGGTTTATTCTTGGGTCTGCTGCGGCCAATGGTACTGCCAGCAGAATCGAGTATATTATCTCTAAAAGACTTCCATGCTACTTTAGGGTTGTCCAGAACTTGGAAGCAGCTAAACCGGTTAGAGATATCGAGAGCATACTTCTGTTGCATGTCAGATGTAGCCAGACTACTCAGATTGAGCTCGGGAGGCCGTCTTTCTTGTCATTGCGCTCTCAGGCGTAGCCTCAGCATGGCAAATACCCTCCTATGGTCTGTGTGTCCGAGCTTGGCCGACCTATAAGTCCGGCAATTTGTTATTGACAAGCACCAATGACCCGAGATCATAGCATAATCAATCATCTTCTTTGTCTGGCCGTCGTTACTATACCAAGTGAATTTGTGTATATCTTGACTCTTAAAGAGCGTGTTTGATATGACAAGCTTATGCATATTGCATTGCATTGCCTATAGTTAAGACTAAATGGCTCCGATGTTTCTTTTTGTTTTTTTTTCATAGTGGAACTTCATATGGTAGGGGTCGTCGTATAAACTTCGGAGGGGGCTCAATTTGAGATAGCCAAGTTGCTTAAAAATAGTCCAAAGATCATATAACAATGACTCCAGTGTTGACACAGCTCCCTGGGCCCGGGGGCAGGCGTTGTAAGTTATGCCCTTCGGGCATATACAATTCTTATGGAAGGAATGCTCATACAAACTTCAGAGAGGGCTTATTTGAATGAAAATTGAAAGTCCTATTTCACTTTTTAAGAGTCAAAAGAGATCAGAGGGTTTTCATACCCTCCCCACCCACCCACACCCCCGCCCTTTTCCCCAAATGTATCTGACAAAAACTTTGAGATAGCAAATCTGTTCAAAAATATTTCAAAGATCCTATAACAAAATTCAGGTTTCGACACAACCCTCCATGGCCCGGGGGCAGGCGTTGTAAGTTATGCCCTGGAAACATATATGGTTCTTATGGAAGGGATGCTCGTATAGACTTCAAATCTGATAAGAACTTTGAGATAGCCATATTTTTAAAAATAGTTCAAAGATCATATAACGAAAACTATGGGGTCGACCCAACCCCCCAGGGCCTGAGGGAAGGTGTTCTAAGTTTTCACCTGGGGGAATATATGGTTCTTATAGAAGGGATGTTCGTAAAAACTTCAGAGAGGGCTTTTTTGATTAGAAATTGAAAGTCCTAGTTCATTTTTTGAGAGTCAAAAGAGATTGGAAAGCAAAAAGCCCCCCCCCCCCTCCCACGACTTTTTTCCAAACCCATCCGATAAAAATTTTGAGATAGCGATTTTGTTAGAAACAGTTTTAAGGTCAGATAAAAACAACTCCGGTGTCGATACAACCTCCCAGGGACTGGAGGAAGGCGTTCTAAGTTATACCCTGAGGGTATGTATGGTTCTTATGAAAGAGCTGCTCGTATACACTTCATAGAGGGATCATTTGAATGGAAATTGAAAGTTGTGGTTCACTTTTTAAGAGTCAACATATCGGAAGGGCAACCAGCCCCCCCCGCCCCACGCCCTTTTTTCCCCAAACCCATCCGCCACACATTTTCAAATAGCCATTTTTTTTAAATAGTTCAAATTAGATAACAGAAGCTCCGGTGTCAAAACAACCCCCCCAGGGCCCACGAGTAGACTTTGTAAGTGCTGTCCTTTATATGGTTCTTATGGAAGGGGTGGTCGTATAAACTTCGGAGAGGGATCATTTGATTATAAATTAAAAGCTCTTGTTCACTTTTAAAGTGTCAAAAGAGATCGGAGTGTAGCCAACCCCCCCCCCCCCCCCGCCATGTTTTCCCCAAATGTATCCGATAAAAATTTTGAGATAGCAATTTTCTTAAAAATAGTTCAAAGATCATATAACAATAATTTTGGTGTCGACAAAACCCCCCAGGGCCCGGGGGCAGGCGTTTTAAGTTATGACATGGGGGCATATATGGTTCTTATGGAAAGGATGATGGTATAAACTTCACAGAGAGCTTATTTGAATGGAAATTGAAATTTCTAGTTCACTTTTTAAGACTCAAAAGAGATAGGAGGGCCACTAGCTTCCCCCTCGACGCCCTAGTTTTCTAAAACCCATCAGATAGGAACTTTGAGAGAGTCATTTTTTTCAAAATGGTTCAAAGATCATATTACGAAAACTCAGTGGTCGACACAATCCTCAGGACCCAGGGTAGGTTATACCTGGGGGGCATATATAGCTGTTATGGAAAGGATGCTCGTATAAACTTAATAAAGGGCTCATTTGATTGGAATTTGAAAATTTTAGTTCAGTTTCTAAGAGTCAAAAGAAATTAGAGGGCAGCTATCTTCCCCACGCCTCTTTTTTCCCCAAATGCATCCGATAAAACTTTTGAGATAGCCATTTTGTTAAGAAAAGTTCAAACGTCAGAAAACAAAAACTCAGGTGTGGACACAACACCCCAGAGCCAGGGGGCAGGCGTTGTAAGTTAAGTTATTGGGGCATATATGGTTCTTATGAAAGGGATGCTCAAATAAAATTCAGAGAGGCTCATTTGATTGGAAATGGAAAGTTCGAGTTCACTTTGATGAGTCAAAAGAGATCTAAGGGCAGCTAGCCCCCCCCCCCCCAGACCTTTTTTCCAAACCTATTAGATAAAAATTTTGAGATAGCCATTTCGTTAAAATTAGTTCAAAGGTCAGATAAGAAAACCCCCTATGTCAACGCAACCTCCCCGGGCCTGGGGCTAGGCGTTGTAAGTAATGGTCTGGGAACATATAAGGTTCTTATGGAATGGATGTTCGTATAAACTTTAGAGAGGGCTCATTTGATTGTAAACTGAAAGTTCTCAATCGGTTTTTAAGAGTCAAAAGAGATCCGAAAGCAGCTAGCCCCCCCCCCCCCTCAAACCTTTTTTTCAAACCCATCCGATGAAAATTTTGAGATAGCCTTTTTGTTAAAAATAGTTCTAAGGTCGGATAAGAAAAACGCCATTGTTGATACTACCCCCCAGGGCCCAAAGGCAGGTGTTGTAAGTTATGCCCTGAGGGCGTATATAGTTCTTATGAAAAGGATGCTCGTATAAACTTCACAGAGGGCTCATTTGATTTTAAATTAAAAGTTCTAGTTCACTTTTTAAGAGTCAATAAATATCCGAGGTTAACTAGCCTTCCTCCAAATACCCTTATTCCGCAAACCCATCCGATAAAAGTATTTGAGATAGGCATTTCGTTAAAAATAGTTCAAAAGTCAGATAAGAAAAACTACTGTGTTGACGCAACCTTCTATGGCCCAGGGACAGATGTTGTAAGTAATGCTCTGGGGGCATATATGGTTCTTATGGAATGGATGCTCGTATAAACTTCGGAGAGGGCTCATTTTATTGTAAATTGAAAGTTCTCAATCACTTTTTAAGAGTCAAAAGAGATCGGAGTGTAGCCAGCCCCCCCTCCGCCCTGTTTTCCGCAAATACATACGATAAAAATTTTGAGATAGCCATTTTGTATAAAATAGTTCAAAGATTATATAACAATAATTTTGGTGTCAACACAACCCCCCATGGCCTGGGGTCAGGCGTTTTAAGTTATGACCTGGGGGTATATATGGTTCTTATGGAAAGGATGATCGTATAAACTTCACAAAGAGGTCATTTGATTCGAAATTGAAAGTTCTAGTTCACGTTTTAAGACTCAAGAGAGCTCGGAGGGCCACTAGCTTCCCCCTCGACAACCTAGTTTCCTAAAACCCATCAGATAGGAACTTTGAGAGAGCCAATTTTTTTTCAAAATGGTTCAAAGATCATATTACGAAAACTCAGGGGTCGACACAATCCTTCAGGACCCAGGATAGGTTATGCCTGGGGGGCATATATAGCTGTTATGGAAGGGATGCTCGTATAAACTTAAGAGATGGCTCATTTGATTGGAAATTAAAAATTTTAGTTCAGTTTCTAAGAGTCAAACGAAATTAGAGGGCAGCTATTCCCCCCCCCCATGCCGCTTTATTCCCCAAATGCATCCGATAAAACTTTTGAGATAGCCATTTTGTTAAGAAAAGTTTAAAAGTCGGAAAACAAAGAGGGCAGGCGTTGTAAGTGAAGTCATGGGGGCATATATGGTTCTTATGAAAGGGATGCTCAAATAAAATTCAGAGAGGGCTCATTTGATTGGAAATTGAAAGTTCGAGTTCACTTTTTATGAGTCGAAAGAGATCTGAAGGCAGCTAGCCCCCCCAAACATTTTTTTCCAAACCCATCGGCTAAAAAATTTGAGATAGCCATTTCGTTAAAATTAGTTCAAAGGTCAGATAAAAAAAAACCTGTGTCAACACAACCCCCCAGGGCATGGGGGCATGCGTTGTTAGTAATGGTCTGGGAACATAGAAGGTTCTTATGGAATGAATGTTTGTATAAACTTCAGAGAGGGCTCATTTGATTGTAAACTGAAAGAACGCATTCACTTTTTAAGAGTCAAAAGAGATCCGTAAGCAGCTAGCCCCCCCCCCCAAGCCTTTTTTTCAAACCCATCTGATGAAAATTTTTAGATAGCCATTTTATTAAAAATAGTTCTAAGGTCGGATAAGAAAAACTCCAGTGTTGATACCAACCCTCAGGGCCCAAAGGCAGGTGTTGTAAGTTATGCCCCGAGGGCATGTATGGTTCTTATGAAAGGGATGCTTTTATACACTTCATAGAGGGTTCATTTGATTGGAAATTGCAAGTTTCCATTTATTTTGTAAGAGTCAAGATATCGGAGGGCAACTAGCCCCCCCCCCACGTCCAACGCCCGTTTTTCCGAAATGCATCCGATAAAAATGTTGAGATAGCTTGTTTGTTAAAATTAGTTCAAAGGTTATATAACAAAAACTCCGATGTCGACACAACCTCCCAGGGCCCAAGGGTGGCGTTGTAGGTTATGCCCTTGGGGCACATATGGTTCTTATAGAAGGGATGATCGTAAAACTCGAAAGAGGGCTCATTTGATTGGGAATTGAAAGTTTTAGTTCACTTTTTATGAGTCAAAAGAGATCGGAGGGCAACTGCCCCCCTCCCTGTACGCCCTTTTTTCCTCAAATCTATCCGAAAAGAATTTTGAGTTAGCCATTTTTTTTAAATAGTTCGAAAATCATATAGCGAAAACCCCAGGGTTGACAAAACCCCATAAGGTCCAAGGGCAGGCATTGTAAGTTATAACGGGCATATACGGTTCTAATGGAAGGGATGATCGTATAAACTTCACAGAGAGCTCATTTGAATGGAAATTGAAAGTTCTAGTTCACTTTTTAAGAATCAAAAGAGATCGAAGGGCCACTATTTCCCCCCTACACGCCCTTTTCCCCTCAAACCCTTGCGATAAGATCTTTGGAATAACCATTTTTTTTAATAGTTCAAAGATCATATAACGAAAACTCCGGGGTCGACGCAATACCCCAGGACCCAATGGCAAGTTTTAAGTAGTGCTCTGGAGGAATATATGGTTTTTATGGAAGGGATGCTCGTAAAAACTTCAAAGAGGACTCATTTGATTGGAAATTGAAAGTCCTAGTTCATTTTTTGAGAGTCAAAAGAGATTGGAAGGCAAAAAGCCCCCCCCTCCCACGACTTTTTTCCAAACCCATCCGATGAAAATTTTGAGATAGCTATTTTGTTAGAAACAGTTTTAAGATCAGATAAGAACAACTCCGGTGTCGATACAACCTCCCAGGGACTGGAGGAAGGCGTTCTAAGTTATGCCCTGAGGGTATGTATGGTTCTTATGAAAGGGCTGCTCGTATACACTTCATAGAGGGATCATTTGAATGGAAATTGAAAGTTGTGGTTCACTTTTTAAGAGTCAACATATCGGAAGGGCAACCGGCCCCCCCCTCCCCACGCCCTTTTTTCCCAAACCCATCCGCCACACATTTTGAAATAGCCATTTTTTTTTAAATAGTTCAAATTAGATAACAGAAGCTCCGGTGTCAAAACAACCCCCCAGGGCCCACGAGTAGACTTTCTAAATGTTGTCCTTCATACTGTTCTTATGGAAGGGGTGCTCGTATAAACTTCGGAGAGGGATCATTTGATTATAAATTAAAAGCTCTTGTTCAATTTTAAAGAGTCAAAAGAGATCGGAGTGTAGCCAACCCCCCCCCCCCCGCCATGTTTTCCCCAAATGTATCCGATAAAAATTTTGAGATAGCAATTTTCTTAAAAATAGTTCAAAGATCATATAACAATAATTTTGGTGTCGACAAAACCCCCCAGGGCCCGGGGCAGACGTTTTAAGTTATGACATGGGGGCATATATGGTTCTTATGGAAAGGATGATGGTATAAACTTCACAGAGAGCTTATTTGAATGGAAATTGAAATTTCTAGTTCACTTTTTAAGACTCAAAAGAGATAGGAGGGCCACTAGCTTCCCCCTCGACGCCCTAGTTTTCTAAAACCCATCAAATAGGAACTTTGAGAGAGCCATTTTCTTCAAAATGGTTCAAAGATCATATTACGAAAACTCAGGGGTCGACACAATCCTCAGGACCCAGGGTAGGTTATACCTGGGGGGCATATATAGCTGTTATGGAAAGGATGCTCGTATAAACTTAATAAAGGGCTCATTTGATTGGAAATTGAAAATTTTAGTTCAGTTTCTAAGAGTCAAAAGAAATTAGAGGGCAGCTATCTTCCCCACGCCTCTTTTTTCCCCAAATGCATCCGATAAAACTTTTGAGATAGCCATTTTGTTAAGAAAAGTTCAAACGTCAGAAAACAAAAACTCAGGTGTGGACACAACACCCCAGAGCCAGGGGGCAGGCGTTGTAAGTTAAGTTATTGGGGCATATATGGTTCTTATGAAAGGGATGCTAAAATAAAATTCATAGAGGCTCATTTGATTGGAAATGGAAAGTTCGAGTTCACTTTGATGATTCAAAAGAGATCTAAGGGCAGCTAGCCCCCCCCCCCCCATACCTTTTTTCCAAACCTATTAGATAAAAATTTTGAGATAGCCATTTCGTTAAAATTAGTTCAAAGGTCAGATAAGAAAACCCCCTATGTCGACGCAACCTCCCTGGGCCTGGGGCTAGGCGTTGTAAGTAATGGTCTGGGAACATATAAGGTTCTTATGGAATGGATGGTCATATAAACTTTAGAGAGGGCTCATTTGATTGTAAACAGAAAGTTCTCAATCGCTTTTTAAGAGTCAAAAGAGATCCGAAAGCAGCTAGCCTCCCCCCCCTCAAACCTTTTTTTCAAACCCATCCGATGAAAATTTTGAGATAGCCTTTTTGTTAAAAATAGATCAATTTTTAAGAGTTGCCAACGGAGGACCAATGAGTTAAAAAAGTCTCTGAGAGTTAAAACAGATTTGAGGGCAACTAGCCCCTCCCACACCCACACCCCTTTTTCCCCAAAGAACATCCGATAAAAACTTTTAGATAGCCATTTTGTTAAAAATAGTTCAAAAATTAGATATTACTAACTCAGGTGTTGATACAACAACCCCAGGGCCTGGCGACAGACGTTTTAAGTTTTGCCCTGGGGGCATATATGGTTCATATGAAAAGGAATACTCGTATAAACTTCAGAGAGGGCTCATTTGATTGGAAATTGAAAGTACGATTTCACTGTTTAAGAGTAAAAAGAAATCTGAGGGTAACAACACCCACCCCTCACGTCTTTTTTTCAAACCCATCCGAGGAAAATTTTGAGATAGCCATTTTGTTAAAAATAGTTCAAAGGTTGGATAAGAAAAACTTCAGTGTCGATATAACGCCCCAGGGCCTGGGGGCAGGCGTTCTAAGTTATGCCCTGAGGGCATGCATGGTTCATATGAAAGGGATTCTCGTATAAACTTCATAGAGGGCTAATTTGATTGAAAATTGAAAGTTCTAGTTAACTTTTTAAGAATCAAAATATTGGATTGCAACTAGCTCCCCAAACGCTCTTTTTTCTCCAAACCCATCCACTAAAAATTTTGAGAAATCTTTTTTTTTAACTAGTTCAAAAATTAAATAACAAAACTCCAGTGTTAACACAATCGCACAGAGCCCGGGGGGGGGGTAGGTGTCGTAAGATGTGTCCTGTGGCATATATGGTTCTTATAAAAGGAATGTTCACATAAACTTCAGAGAGGGCTAATTTGATTTTAAATTGAAGGTTCTAGTTCACTTTTTAAGAGTCAAAAGAGATGGGAGGGTAACTAGCCCCCCCCCTCTACGCCCTTTTTTCTCAACTTCATCCGATAAGATTTTTGAAATAGCCATTTTTTTTAAAATAGTTCGAAGATCATATAACAAAAATCCGGGGTCTCCACAACCCGCCAGGCCCCTAGGACAAAAGTTGTAAGTTATGCCCTGGGTTAAAATATGGTTCTTATGGAAGGGATGCTCGTAAAAACTTTAGAAAGGGCTCATTTGATTGGAAATTAAAAAATATAGTATAGTTTTTGAAAGTTAAAAGAGATTTGAGGGATACTAGCCCCCCCCACACCCCTTTTTCCCCAAAGAGCATCCGATAAATTTTTTTAGATAGCCATTTTGTTAAAAATAGTTCAAAAGTCAGATAACAAAAACTCAGGTAACAACACAATACCCCTTATAAACTTATATAAACTTCAGAGGGCTCATTTGATTGGAAATTGAAAGTTCGAGTTCAGTTTTTAAGAGTTAAAAGAGGTCTTAGGGCAACTACCCCCCCCCCCCCGTCATGTCTTTTTTTCCAAACGCATCCGATGTAAAACTTGTGATAGTAATTTTGTTAAAAATGGTTTAAAGGTCAGATAAGAGAAACTCTTGTGTCGATATAACCCCCCAGGGCCCGGGGGCAGGCATTTTGGGCATTCTATGGTTCTTATGAAAGGGATGCCCATATAAACTTATTAAAGGGCTCATTTGATTGGAAATTAAAAATTCTAGCTCACTTTTTAAAAATCAAGAGATCAGAGGGGAACCAGCTCCCCCACGCCCTTTTTCCCCAAACCCATCAACTACAAATTTTTGTGATAGCAATTTTTTTTTAAATAGTTCGAAAATTAGATAACAAAAACTCTGGTGTCGACACAATCCCCCAGGGACCAGGGGTAGGCGTTGTTGGTGTTGTCCTGGGGCGTATATGGTTCTTATGAAAGGGATGTTCATATAATTTTCAGAGAGGGCTCATTTGATTGGAAATTGAAAGTTCTAGTTCACTTTTTAAGAGTTAAAGGATATCCAAGGGCATGTTTCCACACACTCTTTTTTCCCCAAATCTATCCAATAAAAATTTTGAGATAGCCATTTTGCTAAAAATAATCTAAAGTTCAGATAAGAAAAACTCTTGTGTTGACGCAATGCCCCAGGGCTCAGGGGCAGGCGTCTTAAGTAATAATCTGCGGACATATAAGATTCTTGTGGAAGGGATGCTCTTATAAACTTCCGAGAGGGCTTATTTGATTGTAAATTGAAAATTCTCATTCACTTTTAAAGATTCAAAAGAGATTAGAAGGCAACTAGCCCCCCCCCCCACTCCACGCCCTAATTCCCTCAATCTCATCCGATAGGAACTTTGAGAGAGCACTTTTTTTCAAAATGGTCCAAAGATCATATTACGAAAACTCAGGGGTTGACACAATCCTTCAGGACCCAGGGTAGGCGTTGTAAGTTATGCTGGAGGGCATATATAGCTGTTATGGAAGGGATGCTCGTATAAACTTAAGAAAGGGCTCTTTTGATTGGAAATTGAAAATTTTAATTCAGTTTATAAGAGTCGAGACAAATTAGAGGGCAGCTATCCCCCCCACGACTCTTTTTTCCCCAGATGCATCTGATAAAGCTTTTGAGATACCCATTTTGTTAAAATTAGTTCAAAAGTCAGAATACAAAAACTCAGGTGTCGTCAGGTAAAATTTAGAGAAGGCTCATTTGATTGGAAATTGAAAGTTTGAGTTCACTTTTTATGAGTCAAAAGAGATCTGAGGGCAGCTTTCCCCCCCACACCATTTTTGCATATCCAGCAGAAAAAACTTTTGAGATAGCTATTTCGTCCAAATTAGTTCAAAGGTCAGATAAGAAAAACCCCTGTGTCAACACAACCCCCCAGGGCATGGAGGCAGGCGTTGTAAGCAATGCTCTGGGAACATGTAAGGTTCTTATGGAATGGATGCTCGTATAACTTCGGAGAGGGGTCATTTGATTTTAAATTGAAAGTTCTCACTCACTTTTTAAGAGTCAAAAGAGATCCAAAAGCAGCTAGTCCCCCCCCCAAGCTTTTTTTTTCAAACCCATCAGATGTAAATTTTGAAATAGCCATTTTGTTAAAAAAAGGTTCAAAGGTCGGATAAGAAAAAATCCAGTGTTGATACAACCCTTCAGGGTCCAGAGGCAGGCGTTGTAAATTATGCCCTGAGGGCACGTATGGTTCTTATGAAAGGGATGATCGTATACACTTCATAGAGGGCTCATTTGATTGAAAATTGAAAGTTCTCATTTATTGTTTAAGAGTCAAGAGATCGGAGGGCAACTAGCCCACCCCCCCCCCCCCTCAGCGCCCTTTGTTCCCAAATGTATTCGATAAAAATATTGAGAAAGCTTTTTTGTTAAAATTAGTTCAAAGGTTATATAACAAAAACTCCGGTGTCGATACAACCCCCCAGGGCTCGGGGGCAGGCGTGGTAAGTCATGCCCTGGGGGCATATATGGTTCTCATGGAAGAGATGCTCGTATAAACTCAAAAGAGGGCTCATTTGATTGGAAATTGAAAGTTTTAATTCACTTTTTATGATTCTAAAGAGATCGAAGGGCAACTGCCACCCTCCCCCCTCCGCGCTCTTTTTTCCTCAAACCAATCCCAAAAGAACTATGAGATAGCAATTTTTTTTTAAATAGTTCGAATATCATATAACGAAAACCCCGGGGTTGATAAAACCTCAAAAGGCCTGAGGGCAGGCGTTGCAAGTTATTCCCTGGGGAAATATATGGTTCTTATGGAAGGGATGCTCGTAAGAACTTCAGAGAGGGCTCATTCGATTAGAAATTGAAAGTTCTAGTTCAGTTTTTGAAAGTTAAAAGAAATTAGAGGGTAACTAGTCCCTCCCTTTCCCCACGCCCCTTTTTCCCCAAATGCATCCGATAAAAATTTGAGATAGTCATTTTGTTAAAATAAACTTCAGATAGGGCTCATTTTGTTTAAAATTGAAAGTTCGAGTTCATTTTTAAGAGTCAAAAGAGATCTGAGGGCAACAAGCCCCCCCCCCCTCAAGCCTTTTTTCCAAACCCATCTGATGAAAATATTGAGATAGCTATTTTGTTTAAAATAGTTCAAAGGTCAGATAAGAAAAACTCCGGTGTAAAGTTATATAACAAAACTCAGGTTTCGAAAAAATCGCCCAAAGCCCAGGGGCAGGCGTTCTAAGTAATGCCCTTGGGGGAAATATGGTTCTTATGAAAGGGATGCTCATATAAACTTCAGATAGAGCTCATTTGATTGGATATTGAAAGTTCGAGTTCACTTTTTAAGAGTCAAAAGAGATTTCAGGGCAACTAGCCCCCCCCCCCTCCCACGTCTTTTTTCCAAACCCTTCCGATGAAAACTTTGAGATAGCAATTTTATTAAAAATAGTTCAAAGGACAAATAAGAAAATATCTGGTGTCGGTACAACACCCTAGGGCCTGGGGGCTGGTGTTCTAAACTATACCCTGAGGGCAAGCATGGTTCTTATGAAAGGAATGCTCGCATAAACTTCATAGAGGGCTCATCTGCTTGGAAATTGAAATTTCTAGTTCACTTTTAAAGAGAAAAGAGATCGGAGGGCAACTAGGCCCCCCAAGCCTTTTCCCCTCAAACTTATCCGATATGAACTTTGATAGAGCCATTTTTTAAAAGCGGTCCAAAGATTATATGATAAAACTCCGGTGTAAACACAACCCTACAGGGCCCGGGGGCAGGCATTGTAAGTTAAGCCCTGTGTGTATATATAGTTCTTATGAAAGGGATGCTCGTATAAGCTTCAGAGAGGGCTCATTTGATTGAAAATTGAAAATTCAAGTTCACTTTATGACAGTCAAAAGAGAACCGAGGGCAACTAGCCCCCTCCCATGCCTTTTTTCCAAATCTACCCGATGAAATTTTGAGATATCAAGTTTGTTAAAAATAGTTCAAAGGTCGGATAAGAAAAACTCTGGTGTCAAAATAACACCCTACGGCCCGGGGGCAAGTGTTTTAAGTTATGCCCTGAGGGCATGTATGGTTCTTAAGAAAGGGATGCTCGTATAAACTTCATAGAACACTCATTTGATTGGAAATTGAAAATTCTAGTTCACTTATTTAAGAGTTAAGATATCGGAGGGCAACAAACCCCCCATGCCTAATTTTCCCCAAGCCCATCTGCTACAAATTTTGAGATCCGTTACAAATTTGGCCTTTTTTCATCATTGTTCAAAAATTAGATAACAAAAGCTCTCGTGTCGACAAAACCCCCAGAGCCCGGGGGTAGGTATCGTAAGTGTTGTGCCGGGGGCATATATGGTTCTTTTGAAATGGATGCTCGTATAAACTTCACACAGGGCTCATTTATTGGAAATTGAAAGTTGTAGTTCCCTTTTTAAGAGTAAAAAAATATCCGAGGGTAACTAGCCCCCCCTAGACGCTTTTTTTCCTCCAAACCCATCAGATAAAAATCTTGAGATAGTCATTTCCTTAAAAATATTTCAAAGGTCAGATAAGAAAAACTCCTATGTTGACAAAACCCCCCAGGGCCCGGAGGAAGCCGCTGTAAGTAATGCTCTGGGGGCATATAAGGTTCTTATGGAATGGATGCTCGTATAAACTTCGGAGAGGGCTGATTTGATTGGAAATTAAAAGTTCTTGTTCAGTTTTAAGATTGAAAAGAAATATAAGGGCATCTGCCCCCCCCCCACTCCACGCCTTATTTTCCTCAAACCCATTCGATAAGAACTTTGAGAGTGCCATTTTTTTTAAATGGGTCAAAGATCATATAACCAAAACTCCGGGGTCGACAAAATCCTTCAGACCCCGGGGTAGGCCTTATAAGTTATGTCTGGGGGGCATATATAGCTGGTATGGAAGGGATGTTCGTACAAACTTCAGAGAGGGATCATTTGATTGGAAATTGAAAGTTCTAGTTTAGTTTTTAAGAGTCAAAAGAGGTCAGAGGGCAACTATTCCCCCATGACCTTTCCCCCTAAATGCACCCAATAACAATTTTGAGATAGCCATTTTGTAAAAAAAAATAGTTCAAAGGTCATATAAAAAAAACCTTCGGAGTCAAGAAAACACCCCAGGGCCTGGGGGCAGGCGTTGCAAAAACACAACCACCATATATGGCCCCAGGACATAAATTACAACGCCTGCTCCCGGGCGACAAGTCAAGTTTGGTTAATGGTAATGAAATAAAACAAACAAAATAAAATAAAATGCAGTGCTCTAGAGATACTATCCAACAACAGCCGTTTACAGCTACTGCCAATATTTAAAAATTCAAATCTCCCAGTAGCACCACTTGTGCTCATGCGATCAGACTTGGATCTGGAGAAAGGTATCTAGGTTATGTTACATATTTAATATATGGTCTGCTTTACCTCCCTTCCACCCCCCTAATGTGCAAATATATTTCCCAAATTTGTTTCTAAACTATTAGGCTGTATTTTCATCATATTTATTTTATTTCATTATCATTAACCAAACTTGACTTCTCGCCCGGGGGCAGGCGTTGTAAGCTATGTCCTGGGGCCGTATATGGTTTAAATGAAACGGTTGCTCGTATTAAGTTCAGAGAGGGCTCATTTTATTCCGGGCTCATTTGAATCATTTGAATTCCGGTGTTGACACAACCTCTCCGGGCCATGAGGGCAGCCGTTGTAAGTTACGTCCTGGGACCGTATATGGTTCCTATGAAAGGGATGCTCGTATAAAATTCAGAGAAGGCTCATTTGATTGGAAATTAAAAGTTTTACTTCACTTTCAAAAGAGAGTCAAAAGAGATCTTCAGAGACGAAAGAGATCGGAGGGCAACTAGTCCGTCTCCCTCAGCGCCTTTTTCTTCCCCAAACCCATCCGATAAAAATTTGAGTTGACCATTTTGTTAAAAATAGTTCAAACATCAGATATTAAAACTTCGGGTCGACACAACCCCCCAGGGCCCGGGGACAGGCGTTGTTAGTTATGCCCGGGGGGTATATATAGTTCTTATAGAAAGGATGCTCATATCAACTTCACAGACAGCTCGTTGATTGAAAATGGAATCTTCTAGCTCACTTTTAAAGAGTCAAAAGAGATCGAAGGTTAATTAGCCCCCACCCCGCACCCTTTTTTCCCAAACCCATCAGATAAAAATTTTGATATAGCCATTTTGTTAAAAACAGTTCAAACATCAGATAATATAAGCTCCGAGGTAATAAAAACACAACTAATGTGTGGAATAGGAACAAAATGTGCAATTGCATCAGGTTAACTGGCAGGCTCATAAAGAAGCCATACTCAGTAATTCACCTATTCAATTGACGGATCCCTCACTGAATATATGACCCTTTTTGTATCTCTGTGTCATATTCTAAAATTGTAAGACTAATCTTTAAATGTTCATCTCAAAAATATCTATTCCCTTAAGCGTTACAGCGTATTGCCACTTTAAACAGTTAAGATCTACTTCAGAAGACTCTCCCCCTCCCCAAAACTATTAACTGCCAAATCATCCATATGTGTGTCAATAGCCTCATTTTGCTGGGGTTTATGTCCTCTAACGAGGACCTTATACTTAAAGCATTCTAAGACCGAGTCAAGACGAAAGCGTTGCATACCTTTACACCCCTTTAAATCTGCATTATATTTTTTCCACTCATTCCTCCCCCTCTCTTAAAACAGATTCCTTTTAAATTTATTTTTAAATTTTAATCTAGATTCTCTATAAACAAAACTAGTGAACCACTCCCCATCTCATTGTAATTTTCAACTCTATTAAAAAAAATTTCCATCCACTCCAAAAAAAACCTCAAAATTGTCTAACTCCAGATGCAGTGTCTGCATTTCAGTTTGAAGGTAATGCTAGTACACCTCACCAAACTTTTCATTTAAAAAATATTTTTTTAAAGATGGATGCTCTTATGCTATCCCCACCCCCGCCTCTCGAAATTATTTTTCAAGATGGGCCCGAATCATGCCCAGATAGGAGTGGACTATGGCAACTGGATCATAATTAATACTATCGCTTGTAAGCGCATTAAAGGGTCTCAAAATCAGCTCTAAAGACATACACATTACGCAAGGTGGAATCAGCTAGGTAAAAATCAGGCAAAGCTGGGAGTGATCCAGCATTACTTTTTCCTGCTACCCCCTCATAACTGTCACTGTGAGGAGTGGTCAAAGTGTCTTTCTTTACTCTCTCGACCTCGCTAGCTGGCACTTGATCTCACAGTGGGGGACAGTAAACTAATAGGGCTCACCCCAGCACTAACATCCCCCTCGCGTTCACTTTACACCAGGCCCATACATGGAGTGTCATGAATTGTGATATTGGTGACAATATGTCATAAATATAGGCCCCTGGTTCACCTGGTAATGCTGGTATGTAAACCTAAAAATGATAAAACCTTACTGGCTAATTGAGAAACTTTTGATACCATCCTGAAACATAATTTATATTAGGCTAAAAAAAGAATGCATTATTAGGCTGAAAAAATGTAGCAAAGCTCCCGTTCATACATGTTGAGACCAAACTACCAACTAAAGGTTTAAGAGCAAAAACATATTCCATAAATGGGACCAAAGTGGTCGTTTGGATCTAGAGACCCCATACTACCAGTTAAAATGTAAGGACCAGAAATTACCTCATACACGTGGGTAAGTTACCCCTTCTCTACGGTTAAGTTATTAGAAAGTTATCCCATTGAAATTATGAGTCTTAAAATACTCACAGAGGAAACGGTTTTTAAAGGGCCCGCTGGTGATACTTCCTCGTCAAAGAAATCGATGAGTGACTGGTCGATCCATACTGGATCATGAATGGGATCCTGAAAAAAGAATAAAAATTTACTACTCACTGGAAACACTTATGATTTTAAGCTTTAAAAAAGAATGCATTATAAGGACCCATGGTTCTTACCCCTTGAGTTGAATTAAATAATTTCCTTAAAAAAAAAGAATGTGGTATTTGCATTGCAATGAAAAAACTTATTTGGCAAGGCCAACTAATTCCTCTCTCAGAACAAGGTTCCCTTTCAACATTAAAACGCTACTAAGCACTAAAAGAATGTATTATTTTATCGTGGTAAAAAACCTATTTCTTTGAGGGCCAGAGGTCCCCCAACAGCAGCATCAAACTAAGTGACTGGGTTCAATACTCTGTAACTTTAGGTTAATCTTTGACCCTCAATTTTCTAATTGTCTGACAAATTTATCTCGCGTAAAAATTTAGTTTTTACTGTTAAAGCATGATGAAAAGCATAATTTATTTGGAGACTAGGGGCTCATCAAAGCCCCCTCAAAACTATCGACAGGGCCCTGCTATCTTCGACATTATTAATCTTAAAAGAATGCAAGGGTGAGAAACCTTTTTTTAGGATGGGCAATACCATCAAGCCTCTCTCCCTTGTACAGCAAATAAGGTTTCCCAAACATCCTAGTTATTTCCCCAAGCCCAAAAACATTGCGTTTTTAACGCTAATAAATAAGCTTTTCGAGAATATCAATGATTTGCCAAATAATTTTAATCACGATAGGGCCAGCAAGTCCATCTTATGTGAAGACCGTGCTCTCCCCGTGCTTGGGGGATGAAGGAGACGCATTATTGCCTTGTATAGGGGTAGAAGATTCCAACCCATGACTCTGGAGGGGAAGGCAGAGGTTCTTGCAATGTGAGCTTGTAGGGCCGAGTTGCTTACATCACCATCGCACACTCTTGACTTTTTTGCCAGAGGGACTTCCTGAAATAAAGATTAAATTTAGTTTTTTTCAAATAACCTGAGTCTTAAAAATTCTAATTCCAACAAGTATTTAGACTTAAAAGCATTCTATGAAAGGTTAAAAAGGAAAATTATGAAATTGTTTTCAAAGAAAAGTAAAGAAAAAGGTTTCAAGTGTTGTATGAAAAAACTGCCATCATTCCGCAGCCAGAGAATTTTAGTGAGGCTAAAAGTGCCTTAGTTTCAGACCAAACATTTGAAATCCGTGCCATAATGAGGGCAATCAATTGAGAATACGAAGTTTTGCTTGGACGTAAGAACACGGATTCACACTTATTTTCTTAAAGGATGATAAAATAGGCTTGGTAAATGCTTCAAAATGCCCTCTGACGATATACTTTAGTCTATAGAGCCATCCCTGAAAGTCTCATTTTCCCGACTAAACCCATTTTCAAGATAGCAAAAAAGTAGGTAACCTAGAATTTTTGCAATTTTCACTGATTTAGGGTACTCTGTTTATGAGAGCCAACTTTTATGAGAAATATGCAAAATAAATACGCTAGGCTAGAGACAAACCTAGGGTTGCATCTGGCCTTTTTAAGGGGGGGGGGGGAATATCACACAATAATTCATTATTATACTTTTAAAACGTCCCAAATTTTACCTATTTTTATTTACTGTAGGGAAAATATTACCTGAGCCCATATTTAATGCTTAAATAAGTTTCATTTATGTAGCCATTTAACGCGAAGAAACAATTTGCTTAAGCAGATAATTCACTATAGGATTCAGGTGTTAAAAACGACCCTTTTTGGCCATTAACTGGTATGTAATAGCTTATTTTGACCTCTTAAAATTGAAGTAATCATTTTTGAATATAAAATAAGCCACCCTTCTAAAAAATCAGAGATTTGCTGTAGAAAAATACATCATCAATTTAGCCATCATTTCTTAATTTTAACGAGAAATGAATATCAGGGGTATTTCCCCTGAATATTCGCTCTTTTTCGTAATTGTATTTCTGATGGAATTTGACTGACAATTTCGCAAACAGAGGATAAAACTTTTTCCATTAGCGTAACGCCGGCTGTTACCCAGAAAATAATCCTTTTTCTGACGGGTGGCGTAGTTAAAGGTTAGCGTAAATATCTGTTTATGTCATGTTTATCCAGCTGATAGACTAAGCTTCATTATGATTTAATATGAAACATTAACTTTGCGATGAAAATTAAATTAATTTATCGGTGATTGATCTAACAATAGCGGTGGGAACAGGGTTTGCTTATTAATTCCATATGGAGAATTATACTAGCTCCGATTTGACTATAATTTTGCCCTTTTTTTTGCGGGGGGGGGGGGGGTATTCTTAATACACATAAAGACTTACCTGCATATAAGCAGACATCCACACCTTTTTTTAAATTCCTTGGTGTACCTTCCATCTCTAACATAAGACTGGTAATGTTTCTCTTCTAGTATCGGGTTTTGTAGTACCCAAAAACCAAAGAAAATTACCCGATACCGCTAAAAGAATAACAAACTCCAATATAACGACCCGCATTCTAAGGCTATAATGAAAGAAAGATTGAGGTGGCTAGGGATCGTTGTGTGGATGAAGGATGACAGATTGCCGAACATTGTTCTTTTCGGCCTACCGTCTAGGTGTAAACGGAAAGCAGGTGGTCCTCGTCTGGGGTGGGATGACGTCATAAAGAAAGATTTAAAGAAAATTGGAACTTCATGAGTGGGTGTAAAAAGGAAGGCTTTGAATAGATTTGGATGGAGGAAGAGCGTGCTTAGCTGTGTGGGCCTCAGGCGGCTTGGTGCTGCGGTGAGTTGTTAGTAGTAGTTAGTCATTGTTCTTGAAAAATCAATACAGGATCACATAACGCCTCGCCTTTTGTTCCATGAAATAACGGCAAATTCTTTTGTCTGCCAACAACAACAAAAACAAAGGAAATGTGTGTAAGGCAGAAATCAATTGGGCTATGATCAATTTGGGCTATGTTCATACTTGGGAGGACCCCTGAAGGTTTTTTTCCATACACCCTTAAGTTTTTAACCACGAAACAAACTATGACTTAACGTCAACGTTTGCATCTTGATTGACGGGCCCTGCGGTTTTTTGCCTGGCCGTCGTAGGCTTTTCAAGATTTAACATAACGACCAAAGAAATCTTGGAAAAAATAATTTCATAAGTGAACAAACAATCCCCTATAACGTAAAAAACAGGTGTACTATACCATACAGGTGTACCATACTATAACGAAAGACCGAGGTGCACTTAATAACCTCTTGAGGGGTTAGTAGCTTCAGTAGTATACCCCCTTTCAGTGCTCTTAAAGTCATTGAGGCCTCACTACTGTGAACGTCGAACAATTGCCAAAGATTTTGCTTCTTTCCCATCTATCTTGGGCAAAAGAAAAATAAGCTCGTCCACGAATGAGGGGGAGCGGAGAGGTACACCCTCATGTCTTAAAGGGTCAAATAAGTGGAGCTACCAACCCCTCAAGCTATCAAACCTGCGCAAAGCGGTCACGACACATCCCTCTGGAATCCAATGCCGTCACACGACTTAGCCCGTTTCATCAGGACAGGTCTCATATGCTTAACGCAATTTTATGTAACCTAACGTCAGGACCCATGGGGGAATCTCCGCTTCTAAAAGAGAACGGCACACACCATACGTATTAATTGCTCATCACTGTCACGTAATACTTTTTTGACATCTCATTTTTCGCCCGAAACGCTCAACACATCTTTGTTTCTTTAACATAATTAATTAAAAAACTTTTTCCTCAAAATAAGTTTTTCAAAGAAAAGTAAAGAACTCCATTAAAAAAAATTGAGCAAAAATAAAATCAAATAATCTACCAAGCTCGAAACAACCACAAATTACCATCGATAAATAAATGAAACCCAAAACGAACAGAAATTACAATAACTAAGCGGGTCACACTCAAAACGAGCAGAAATTAACGTAAGTTTGGCACAAAACCCCTATGCCTTCCCAAGGCCAGAACAAAATTTGCACTTTACTGAAAAAATATAAATGTTTTTACTTTATAACTTTAATAAATCAAATAATTTTAACATTTTGATTACTAAATATCAGTATATGTATATTAAACTGACAGTGCACATTCATTTGTATTTTTTCAGTAAAGTGCTAATTATGTTCTGGCTTTGGGAAGGCATAAGGGTTTTGCGCCCAACTTACGTTAATTTTTGCTCGTTTTGAGTTTGACTCGCTTATTTATTGTAATTTCTGTTCGTTTTGGGTTTGATTTATTTATTGATGCTGATTTGTGGTAGTTTCAAGCTTGGTAGATTATTTGATTTTATTCTTGCTCATTTTTTGTTTAATGGAGTTTTTTACTTTTCTTTGAAAAACTTATTTTGTGGAAAAAGTTTTTTTAATTAATTTCTGTTCGTTTTATATTGACATAGTCTTTTCAGGGAAAAAGAAAATAACAGTTTAAATCTTTATTTTTTTAAGACTTTATAGTTTGGCCTGCAAAAATTTTCTGCAATTTTTAACAAAATACACCATTTTAAAAATCTGGACACAAATAGTACTGTTTAACTTACTTTCAAACCTCCTCTAGTTGACCTGAAATGGAAAATTTGATACCATTCGCAAAAAAATCTGTTTACTTTTTTTGAATGCTTGGATACACTTACACTATTTTGATTTGGTTAAATTTTAAGAGCAGAAGTAGCCTCGAAAGTTTGAACATAATACCCCCAGTCGTTCTTGAGATACTGCTGAGATGCCTTATTGGGAATTAGCATTATAACTGTGCATTTTGATTTAATCTTAAGGCAACATTTAGTTTTTAAACATAATGAGCCAATGGAAGGGTGGGAGGGGAAGGGGGATTAGTTGCCCTCCAATCACTTTCGACTATTAAAAAGGGCATCGACCCTTTCTATTTTCAATCGAATGAGCCCCTTTCGAAATTCCCACGACAACTTCTTCGATACGAAGTGCCCTGGTCTAAACAACAACAAAAAATATTACTAATCACTTTCGATTATTAAAAAGGGCACTAGCCTTTGAATTTCCACGACAACTCCTTCGATACGATGTGCCCTGGTCTAAACGACAACATCAACAAAAAATATTACTAATCACTTTCGACTATTAAAAAGGGCACTAGCCTTTGAATTTCCAATCGAATTAGCCTTTTTTGAAGTTTCTACGACAACGCCTTCTATAAAAACCGTATATACGCCCAGGGCATAACTCAAAACCCTTGCCCTGAGGGTTGTGGGGGAGTGTCCTTCTCAAAAACATATTTTCTGTCTGGAAATCAACTAGCCTATGCTAATCAAAATGACTATCTCATAATTTCGATTGGATGTGTTTGGGTGAATGATGGACGTGGGGGGGGGGGGGGCTAGTTGCTCCCCAATCAGTATTGACTATCAAAAAGGGCACTCACCCTTTGAAATTTCCAATCAAATGAGCCCCTTTTGAAGTTTTTATGACAACGCCTTCTATAAAAACCTTATATACCCCAGGACATAACTTAAAACCCTTGCCCTGAGGGTTGTTGGGGAGTGCCCTCTTCAAAAACATATTTTCTATCTGGAAATCAACTACGCTGAAAAAAATAGCTATGTTAAAATTTTGATTGGATGTGTTTGGGGTAATGAAGGGCCTGGGGGAGGGGATAGTTCCCCTCCAATCACTTTCGACTATTAAGAAGGGAATTGGCCCTTTGAATTTCCGATTAACTGGACCTGTTTTGAAGTTTCTACGACAACGCCTTCTTATAAATCCTTATATGTCCCTAGGGCATTACTTAAAACCCTTGCCCTGAGGGTTATGGGGAAGTGTCTTCTGGGGGAGTATCCTCCTAAAAAACATATTGTCTATCTGGAAATCAGCTATCCTACACTGAACAAATGGCTATCTCAAAAGTCTGCTTGGATGTGGTTGGGGGAATGATGGGCATGGGGGGCTAGTTGCCCTTCGATCACTTTCAACTATTAAAAAAGGCACTAGCCGTTTGAGTTCCCAATCGAATGAGCCTGTTTTGAAGTTTCTATGACAACACCTTCTATTAAACCTTATATGCCCCCAGGGCATAACTTAAAAAATTTGCCCTGAGAGTTTTGGGGGAGTGTCCTCCTCAAAAACATATTTTCTATCTAGAAATCAACTACGCTGAACAAAATGGCTATTTCAAAATTTTGATTGGATGTGTTTGGGGGAATGATGGGCGGGGGGGAGGGGGCGGGGGCTATTTGCCCTCCAGTCCCTTTCAACTTTTAAAAAGAGCACTAGCCCTTTGAATTTCCAATCGAATGAGCCTGTTTTGAAGATTCTACGACAACACCTTCTATAAGAAACCTTATATGCCCCCAGGGCATAACTTAAGACCCTTGCCCCAAGGGTTGTGGGGGACGATCCTCATCAATAAGATATTTTCTATCTGGAAATCAGCTACGCTGACAAAATGCCTATCTCAAAATTGTGTTTGGATGTGTTTGGGGGACTGATGGGCGTGGGGGGTGGCTAGTTGCCCTCCAATCACTTTCGACTATTAAAAAGGGCACTAGCCCTTTGAATTTCCAATCGAAAGAGCCTGTTTTGAAGTTTCTACCACAATACATTCTATGTAAGCCTTATATGCCCCCAGGGCATAACTTAGAACCCATGCCCTGAGGGTTGTGGGAGAGTGTCCTCCCAAAAAACCTATTTTTATCAGGAAATCAACTACGTTGAACAAAATGGGCATCTCACAATTTTGATTGGATGTGTTGGGGGGAAAGATGCGCGTGGGGCGGCTAGTTGCCCTCCAACCCCTTTGGACTATTGAAAGGGCACTAGCCCTTTGAATTTCCAATCGAATAAGCCTTTTTTGAAGTTTCTACGACAACACCTTCTATAAAAACATTATATGCCCCCAGGGCATAACTTAAAACCCTTGCCCTGAGGGTTGTGGTGGAGTGTCCTCCTCAAAAATAATTTTTTTATCTGAAAATCAATTACGCTGAACAAAATGGCTATCTCACAATTTTCATTAGATGTGTTTTGGGGGAATGATGGGCGTCACATAATAGTTGCCCTCCAATCACTTTCGACTATTAAAAAGGCCACTAGCCCTTTGAATTTCCAATCGAATGAGCCTGTTTTGAAGTTTCTACGACAACTCCTTCTATAAAATCCTTATATGCCCCCAGGGCATAACTTAAAACCCGTGCCCTGAGGGTTGTGGGGGAGTGTCCTCCTATTAAACTTATTTTCTATCTGGAAATCAACTAGCTTACGCTGAACAAAATGGCTATCTCAAAATTCTGATTGGATATGTTTGGGAGAATGATGGGCATGGGGGGGGGTTAGTTGCCCTCCAATCACTTTCAACTATTAAAAAGGGCACGAGCCGTTTCAGTTCCCAATCGAATGAGCCTGTTTTGAAGTTTCTACGACAACACCTTCTATTAAACCTTATATGCCCCCAGGGCATAACTTAATAAATTTGCCCTGAGAGTTTTGGGGGAGTGTCCTCCTCAAAAACATATTTTCTATCTAGAAATCAACTACGCTGAACAAAATGGCTATTTCAAAATTTTGATTGGATGTGTTTGGGGGAATGATGGGCGTGGGGGAGGGGGGGGGGGGGCTATTGGCCCTCCAGTCCCTTTCAACTTTTAAAAAGGACACTAGCCCTTTGAATTTCCAATCGAATGAGCCTGTTTTGAAGTTTCTACCACAATACATTCTATGAAAGCCTTATATGCCCCCAGGGCATAACTTAGAACCCATGCCCTGAGGGTTGTGGGAGAGTGTCCTCCAAAAAAACCTATTTTTATCAGGAAATCAACTACGTTGAACAAAATGGGCATCTCACAATTTTGATTGGAGGTGTTGGGGGGACAGACGCGCGCGGGGGGGCTAGTTGCCCTCCAACCCCTTTGGACTATTGAAAGGGCACTAGCCCTTTGAATTTCCAATCGAATAAGGCTTTTTTGAAGTTTCTACGACAATACATTCTATGAAATCCTTTTATGCCCCCAGGGCATAACTTAAAACCCTTGCCCTGAGGGTTTTGGTGGAGTGTCCTCCTCAAAAATATTTTTTTTATCTGAAAATCAATTACGCTGAACAAAATGGCTATCTCACAATTTTCATTAGATGTGTTTGGGGGAATGATGGGCGTAGTGGGGGGGGGGCTAGTTGCCCTCCAATCACTTTCGACTATTAAAAAGGCCACTAGCCCTTTGAATTTCCAATCGAATGAGCCTGTTTTGAAGTTTCTACGACAACGCCTTCTATAAAATCCTTATATGCCCCCAGGGCATAACTTAAAACCCTTGCCCTGAGGGTTCTGGGGGAGTATCCTCCTATTAAACTTATTTTCTATCTGGAAATCAACTAGCTTACGCTGAACAAAATGGCTATCTCAAAATTCTGATTGGATATGTTTGGGAGAATGATGGGCGGGGGGGGGGGTGCTAGTTGCCCTCCAATCACTTTAAACTATTAAAAAGGGCACTAGCCGTTTCAGTTCCCAATCGAATGAGCCTGTTTTGAAGTTTCTACGACAACACCTTCTATTAAACCTTATATGCCCCCAGGGCATCACTTTAAAAATTTGCCCTGAGGGTTTTGGGGGAGTGTCCTCCTCAAAAACATATTTTCTATCTAGAAATCAACTACGCTGAACAAAATGGCTATTTCAAAATTTTGATTGGATGTGTTTGGGGGAATGATGGGCGTGGGGGAGGGGGGGGGGGGGCTATTTGCCCTCCAGTCCCTTTCAACTTTTAAAAAGAACACTAGCCCTTTGAATTTCCAAACGAATGAGCCTGTTTTGAATTTTCTACGACAACACCTTCTATAAGAAACCTTATATGCCCCCAGGGCATAACTTAAGACCCTTGCCCCAAGGGTTGTGGGGGACTGTCCTCATCAATAAGATATTTTCTATCTGGAAATCAGCTACGCTGACAAAATGCCTATCCCAAAATTTTAATTGGATGTGTTTGGGGGAATGATGGGCGGGGGGGGGGGGCTATTTGCTTTCCAATCACTTTCAACTTTTAAAAAGGGCACTAGTCCTTTGTATTTCCAATCGAATGAGCCTGTTTTGAAGTTTCTACCACAATGTCTTCTATGAAAGCCTTATATGCCCCCAGGGCATAACTTAGAACCCTTGCCCTGAGGGTTGTGGGAGAGTGTCCTCCCAAAAAACCTATTTTTATCAGGAAATCAACTACGTTGAACAAAATGGGCATCTCACAATTTTGATTGGGTGGGTTGGGGGGAGAGATGGGCGTGGGGGGCTAGTTGCCCTCCAACCCCTTTGGACTATTAAAAGAGCACTAGCCCTTTGAATTTCCAATCGAATGAGCCTTTTTGAAGTTTCTACGACAACACCTTCTATAAAAACCTTTTATGCCCCCAGGGCATAACTTAAAACCCTTGCCCTGAGGGCTTTGGGGGAGTATCCTCCTCAAAAACATGTTTTATCTGAAAATCAACTAGGCTGAACAAAATGGCTATCTCACAATTTTGATTAGATGTGATTGGGGGAATGATGGGCGTCGGGGGGGGGGGCTAGGTGCCCTCCAATCACTTTCGACTATTAAAAAGGCCACTAGCGCTTTGAATTTCCAATCGAATGAGCCTTTTTTGAAGTTTCTACGACAACTCCTTCTATAAAATCCTTATATGCCCCCAGGGCATAACTTAAAACCTTTGCCCTGAGGGTTGTGGGGGAGTGTCCTCCTCAAAAACACATTTTCTAGCTGGAAATCAACTACGATGAACAAAATGGCTATCTCACAATTTTGATTAGATGAGTTTGGGGGAATGATGGGCGTGCGGGGGGGGGCTAGTTGCCCTCCAACCCCTTTGGACTATTAAAAAGGGCACTAGACCTTAGAGTTTTCAATCGAATAAGCCTTTTTTGAAGTGTCTACGACAACACCTTCTATAAAAACATTATATGCCCCCAGGGCATAACTTAAAACCCTTGCCCTGAGGGTTTTGGTGGAGTGTCCTCCTCAAAAATATTTTTTTATCTGAAAATCAATTACGCTGAACAAAACGGCTATCTCACAATTTTCATTGGATGTGTTTGGGGGAATGATGGGCGTAGTGGGGGGGCTAGTTGCCCTCCAATCACTTTCGACTGTTAAAAAGGCCACTAGCCCTTTGAATTTCCAATCAAATGAGCCTGTTTTGAAGTTTCTACGACAACGCCTTCTATAAAAACCTTATATGCCCCAGGGCATAACTTAAAACCCTTGCCCTGAGGGTTGTGGGGGAGTGTCCTCCTCAAAACACATTTTCTATCTGTAAATCAATTACGCTGAACAATATGGCTATCTCACAATTTTGATTAGATGTGTTTGGGGGAATGCTGGGCGTGGGGGGGGCTAGTTGCCCTCCAACCCCTTTGGACTATTAAAAAGGGCACTAGCCCTTTGAATTTCCAATCGAATAAGCCTTTTTTTGAAGTTTCTACGACAACACCTTATATAAAAACCTTATATGCCCCCAAAGCATAACTTAAAACCCTTGCCCTGAGGGTTTTGGGGGAGTGTCCTCCTCAAAAACATGTTTTTTATCTGAAAATCAATTACGCTGAACAAGATGGCTATCTCACAATTTTCATTAGATGTGTTTGGGGGAATGATGGGCGTAGGGGGGGGGGCTAGTTGCCCTCCAAACACTTTCGACTATTAAAAAGGCCACTAGCCCTTTGAATTTCCAATCGAATGAGCCTGTTTTGAAGTTTCTACGACAACGCCTTCTATAAAAAACCTTATATGCCCCCAGGGCATAACTTAAAACCCTTGCCCTAAGGGTTTTTGGGGACTGTCCTCCTCAAAAACACATTTTCTATCTGGAAATCAATTACGCTGAACAAAATGGCTATCTCAAAATTTTTATTAGATGTGTTTGGGGGAATGATGGGCGTAGGGGGGGCTAGTTGCCCTCCAACCCCTTTGGACTATTAAAAAGGGCACTAGCCCTTTGAATTTCCAATCGAATAAGCCTTTTTTGAAGTTTCTTTGACAACGCCTTCTATAAAAACCTCATATACCCCCAGGGCCTAACTTAAAACCCTTGCCCTGAGGGTTTTGGGGGAGTGTCCTCCTCAAAAACATGTTCTCTATCTGAAAATCAACTACGCTGAACAAAAAAGCTATCTCACAATTTTGATTAGATGTGTTTGGGGGAATGATTGGCTTGAGGGAAGGGCTAGTTGTCCTCCAATCACTTTCGACTATTAAAAAGGGCACTAGCCGTTTGAATTCCCAATCGAATGAGCCAATTTAGAAGTTTCTACGACAACGCCTTCTTATAAATCCTGATATACCCCTGGGCATAACTTAAAACTCTTTCCCTGAGGTTTATGGGGGAGTGTCCTCTGGGGGAGTGACCTCATAAAAAACATATTTTCTATCTAGAAATCAACTAGCCTACGCTGAACAAAATGGCTTTCTCAAAAGTCAGATTGGATGTGTTTGGGGGAATGAAGGGTGTGGGGGACTAGTTGCCCTCCAATCACTTTCAACTATTAAAAAGGGCACTAGCCGTTTGAATACCCAATCGAATGAGCCTGTTTTGAAGTTTCTACGACAACGCCTTCTATAAAAACCTTATATGTCCCCCGGGCATAACTTAAAACCTTTGCCCTGAGGGTTGTGGGGGAGTATCCTCCTCAAAAACAAATTTTCTATCTGGAGATCAACTACGCTGAACAAAATGGCTATCTCAAAATTTTGATTGGATGTGTTTGGGGGAAAGATGGGCGTGGGGTGGGGGGGGCTAGTTATCCTTTGAATTTCTAATCGAAGGAGCCTGTTTTGAAGTTTCTACGGCAACGCCTTCTATAAAAAAAACCTTATATACCCCAGGGCATAACTTAAAACCCTTGTCCCAAGGGTTGCGGGGGAGTGTCCTCCACAAAAAGATATGTTCTATCTGGAAATCAGCTACGCTGACAAAATTCCTATCCCAAAATTTTGATTGGATGTGTTTGGGAGAATGACGGGCGTGGGAGGGGGGGGGGGGCTAGTTGCCCTCCAAACACTTTCGACTATTAATAAGAGCACTAGCCCTTTGAATTTCCAATCGAATGAGCCTTTTTTGAAGTTTCTACGACAACACCTTCTATAAAAGCCTTATATGCCACCGGGGCATAACTTAAAACCCTTGCCTTGAGGGTTGTGGGGGAGTGTCCTCCTCAAAAACCTATTTTATATCTGGAAATCAAATACGTTAAACAAAATGGCCATTTCACAATTTTGATTGGATGTGTTTGGGGGGAAAATGGGCGTGGGGGGGGTAGTTGCCCTCCGACCCCTTTGGACTATTAAAAAGGGCACTAGCCCTTTGAATTTCCAATCGAATGAGCCTGTTTTGAAGTTTCTACCACAACGCCTTCTATGAAAGCCTTATATGCCCCCAAGGCATAACTTATAACCCTTGCCCTGAGGGTTGTGGGGGAGTGTCCTCCTCAAAAACCTATTTTATATCTGGAAATCAACTACGTTGAACAACATGGCCTTCTCACAATTCTGATTGGATGTGTTTGGGGGAAAGATTGGCGTGGGAGGCTAGTTGCCCTCCAATCCCTTTCGACTATTAAAAAGGGCACTATCCCTTTAAATTTCCAATCGAATGAGCCTTTTTTGAAGTTTCTACGACAACGCCTTCTATAAAAACCTTATATGCCCCCAGGGCATAGCTTAAAACCCTTGCCTTGAGGGTTGTGGGGGATTGTCCTCCTCAAAAATATATTTTCTATATGAAAATCAACTACGCTTAACAAAATGGCTATCTCAGAATTTTGATTAGATGTGTTCGGGGGAATGATGGGCGTAGGGGGGGGGCGCTAGTTGCCCTCCAATCACTTTCGACTATTAAAAAGGCCACTAGCCCTTTGAAGTTCCAATCGAATGAGCCTGTTTTAAAGTTTTTATGACAACACCTTCTATAAAAACCTTGTATGCCCCCAGGGCATAACTTAAAACCCTTGCCCTGAGGGTTGTGGGGGAGTGTCCTCCTCAAAAATATGTTTTCTATATGAAAATCAACTACGCTTAACAAAATGTCTATCTCAAAATTTTGATTGGATTTGTTTGGGGGAATGATTGACGTGAGGGAGAGGCTAGTTGTCTTCAAATCACTTTCGACTATTAAAAGGGCACTAGCCGTTTGAATTTCCAATCGAATGAGCCTGTTTTGAAGTTTCTACGACAACGCCTTCTTATAAATCCTTATACCCCTGGGCATAACTTAAAACCCTTGCCCTGAGGTTTGTGGGGGAGTGTCCTCTGGGGGAGTATCCTCCTAAAAAAAAAATTTCTATCTAGAAATCAACTAGCCTACGCTGAACAAAATGGCTTTCTCAAAAGTCAGATTGGATGTGTTTGGGGCACTGAAGGGTGTGGGGGACTAGTTGCCCTCCAATCAGTTTCAACTATTAAAAGCGGCACTAGCCCTTTGAATTCACAATCAAATGAGCCTGTTTTGAAGTTTCTACGACAACGCCTTCTATAATAACCTTATATGCCCCCAGGGCATAACTTAAAACCTTTGCCCAGAGTGTTGTGGGGGAGTGTCCTCCTCAAAAACATATTTTCTATCTGAAAATCAACTACGCTGAACAAAATGGATATCTCAAAATTTTGATTGGATGTGTTTGGGGGAAAGATGGGAGTGGGGGGGGCTAGCTACCCTTTGAATTTCCAATCGAATGAGCCTGTTTTGAAGTTTCTACGACAACGCCTTCTATAAAAAGCCTTATATGCCCCAGGGTATAACTTAAAACCCTTGCCCCAAGGGTTGTGGGGGAGTGTCCTCCTCAAAAAGATATTTTCTATCTGGAAATCAGCTACGCTGACAAAATGCCCATCTCATAATTTTGATCGGATGTGTTTGGGGGAATGATGGGCGTGGGGGGGGGGGGCTAGTTGTCCGCCAATCAATTTCGACTATTAAAAATAGCACTAGTCCTTTAAATTTCCAATCGAATGAGCCTTTTTTGAAGTTTCTACAACAACGCCTTCTATAAAAGCCTTATATGCCACCAGGGCATAACTTAAAACCCTTGCCCTGAGGGTTGTGGGGGAGTGTCCTCCTCAAAAACCTATTTTCTATCTGGAAATCAACTACGGTGAACAACATGCCCATCTCACAATTTTGATTGGATGTCTTTGGGGGAAAGATTGGCGTGGGGGGGGGGCTAGTTGCCCTCTAATCCCTTTGGACTATTAAAAAGGGCACTAGCCCTATGAATTTCCAATCGAATGAGCCTTTTTTGAAGTTTCTACAACAATGCCTTCTATAAAAACCTTATATGCCCCCAGGGCATAACTTAAAACCCTTGCCATGAGGGTTGTGGGGGAGTATCCTCCTCAAAAACATGTTTTCTATCTGGAAATCAACTGCGCTGAACAAAATATATATCTCACAATTTTGCTTAGATGTGTTTGGGGGAATGATTGGCGCGGGGGGGGACTAGTTGCCCTCCAATCACTTTCGTCTATTAAAAGGCTACTAGCCCTTTGGATTTCCAATCGAATGAGCCTGTTTTGAAGTTTCTACGATAACGCCTTCTATAAAAACCTTATTTGCCCCCAAGGCATAACTCAAAACCCTTGCCCTGAGGTTTGTGGGGGAGTGTCCTCTGGGGGAGTGTCCTCCTAAAAAACTCATTTTCTATCTGGAAATCAACTAGCCTACGCTGAACAAAATGGCTATCTCAAAATTTTGATTGGATGTGTTTGGGGGAATGATGGGCGTGGGGGGGGGCTAGCTACCCTTTGAATTTCCAATCGAATGAGCCTGTTTTGAAGTTTCTACGACAACGCTTTCTATAAAAGCCTTACATGCCCCCAGTGCATAACTTAAAACATTTCCCTGAGGGTTGTGGGGGAGTGTCCTCGTCAAAAACATATTTTCTATCTGGAAATCAACTACGCTGAACAAAATGGCCATCTCGCAATTTTGATTGGATGTGTTTGGGGGAAAGATGGCTGTGTGGGGGGGGGGGGCTATTTGCCCTCAAACCCCTTTGGACTATTAAAAAGGGCACTAGTCCTTTGGTTTTCCAAACGAATGAGCCTTTTTTGAAGTTTCTACGACAACGCCTTCTACAAAAGCCTTATATGCCACCAGGGCATAACTAAAAACCCTTGCCCTGAGGGTTGTGGGGGAGTGTCCTCCTCAAAAACCTATTTTATATCTGGAAATCAACCACGTTGAACATAATGGCCATCTCGCAATTTTGATTGGATGTGTTTGGGGGAAAGATAGGCATGGGGGGGCTAGTTGCCCTCCAACCCCTTTGGACTATTAAAATGGGCACTAGCCCTTTGAATTTTCAATCGAATGAGCCTTTTTTGAACTTTCTACGAAAACGCCTTCTATAAAAACCTTATATGCCCCCAGGGCATAACTTAAAACCCTTGCCCTGAGGGTTGTGGGGGAGTGTCCTCCTCAAAACATGTTTTCTATCTGAAAATCAACTATGATGAACAAAATGGCTATCTCACAATTTCGATTAGATGGGTTTGGGGGAATGATTGGCGTGAGGGGGGGGGCGACTAGTTGCCCTCCAATCACTTTCGTCTATTAAAAAGGCCACTAGCCCTTTTGAATTTCCAATCTAATGATCCTGTTTTGAAGTTTCTACGACAACACATTCTATAAAAACATTATCTACCCCCAGGGCATAACTTAAAACCCTTGCCCTGAGGGTTGTGTGGGAGTGTCCTCCTCAACAAGATATTTTCTATCTGGAAATCAACTACGCAGAACAAAATGGCTATCTCAAAATTTCGATTGGATGTGTTTGGGGGAATGATTTGCATGAGGGAGGGGCTAGTTGTCCTCCAATCACTTTCGACTATTAAAAAGGGAACTAGAACTCTCGATTTCTAATCGAATGAACCCTTTTGAAGTCTCTACGACGACCCCTTCTATATGAAGTGTTTTAAAGAAAAAAAACTGTACATTGTCAACTATGATCTTATATACCCTCAGGGCATGACATAAAACCCTTGCCCTGAGAGTTGTGGGGGAGTGTCCTCCTCAAAAAAATATTTTCTATCTGGAAATCCACTACGCTGAAAAAATGGCTATCGCAAAATTTCTATTGGATATTTTTGGGGGAATGACGGGTGTGGGGGGGGGGCTAGTTGCCCTCCAATCACTTTCAACTATTAAAAAGGGCGCTGCCATTGATAACGGCGCACACTTTATGCAAGGTCACATAATGATTGCGCAACCATCACTGCCAGAAAATACCCTTTTTAGCATTTTATTTTTCGCCCGAAACGTTCAGAGTACTTTTTCTTTCTTTCTTTCTTTATTTTTTTTTTATATAGTTCTTGACCCCGCCGGGACTCGAAAGGTCATTTCCATCCAACGGATTTGTACCTTAATCGGGAGGACCAACAAGCCATTCCTAATATTTTGTCCTACTCATTACATGATAGCCATTACCATGCAATAACAATCCCCATTTTTCAATCGATTAAATTATTTCCAATCCTTTCAGCATGGGAGCACAAGCACTCCCAGTCTTATTGATTCTTGTATTACTAAATGCACCTGACAGTTTTCCGCACTAATGCAGTCTAGACACGCAGGGTTGCAGATGTTACATAGTTTTACTGTTAGATTTCATTATGTAAATAATTATCTATTGTAGGATTGTCCTAGATTAATAGGGTTAAAAAGACACCGGCTTTTGTAAATACAAAATTTACTGATAAAAAACGTTATAAAACAATGAAATCATAGAAAAAGCAGTTAGAAACACGACAAAGCATAAAAAAACCTAATATAGGCTAAAATATATGCAAAATATGCGTGAGTTAAAGAAAGGTATGAGTCCTAGAAGTTAGCTATTCTAGCGGGCGGTGTTGATATTAGAGCTAAATTTAAGCCCTATTATACCTAATATTTCACGATTTATTATTTCTGAGACCCTTAACGAAAATGTATCGTTTCTTTGAGCCAAGATTATGAATATTTCACATATTCGTTACAAAACAAACCCCACCCTCCCCCTAGCAATCATTTCCAGGGGGCAGGGTTGATATTAGGTACAAATGTAAGATATATTAAGAACCTTTAAGGAAAATACCCCGTTTTCATCGAGCTAAATTTAGGAATATCTTACAATATCCTTACAACAGGCCCCACCCTCCACCTAGCAATAATTTTCAGAGAGGGCCTTGATAATGGATGCAATATTTAGGCATTACTATGGCTAATAAAAGGATAAAATATAAACAATAGAATGCGTAATTTCAGGAAAGAGAGGGGGAGAGGACTCCAAGCAAGAATTTCCAGAGAGCGACGTTGATATTAGAGCTAAATTTTTAAGCAATTTAATACATCGTCAGACTACAATATATATAACTTAATTCCATATTTTTCTTGATTTTTTCTTGATATTATATTCACCAAGCTTCAAATCTCGAACCTATCCATTATAATAGCTATTCCCGGATTTTTAATAAAAATAGCGAAATCGAACAAAGCCATCTAAATAGTAATCACAAGAATATACACAAATTAGTCAGATCGAACACACCCAGATCAGGCTGACAATTTGAAAAAGTCGATGGAATAGATTACAGAACGACAAGATTATCAAATTATATGGGAGGTACTTCCTGATGGGACGTACCTCGGCAAAGAACTACCTGAATTTGTAAAAAAGAAAAAGCTTGCATTAATATAAAAATTAATGATACTAAATGATTTATTTGGTCAATACTCGCTGATCTTCACCCAGCGAATGATAGACATGTTGATAGACTATGAAAATATAAACCCTATGAAAATTAATTCAATTTTAAAGGGATTTTTAATTTTTCTATGGATATTAAAGATGTTCCTAATTTTGAAAATAAACATAGTGTTAAAATTTGTTGATTTTAAATAAGAAACAGAGTGGTTAGAGTTCATTTTCCTAAAAATAAGATCAATAAAAAAACTGCTAAACATGTGATTAATTTACTCTATTTTGATAATCATTATGTTTTAATTAGAGATTTAAGTAGATTATTATAATCACAGGTTTCAAAACAAATAATAAAAATTTATCTATATACAATCTGCGGAAGACACTTTCATGAAGAAGAAAAATTTGGGAAGCAAAATAAAAAAGGAAATTATGAAGATCCTGACTTCGTTATGCCAAAACCAGGATCTGAAATTTAATTTGGAAATATAACTAAACAAATGAAAGTACCCAAATGCATAATAGCCTATTTTGAATCGTATAATGAAGAATTTATTCAAAAGAAAGGTAAAAAGACAATTAAAGTAGAAAAGCAAAAGCCATTTGCTTATGGATTCCAAGTATGTTGTTCTTCTGATACAGCACAAAATAACTATTACGAATACTTTGGTGAAGATGCTAGCAGGCATTTTGCAACTACTATAACAGAAGTATGTTCAGAAATAACCAATGAGTATGTAAATTTACAGAAAGATCATGGTTATACACAAAAACAAGTAAAAAAAAATTGAGTAATACAACTAATAAAAGCTGTCATATTTGTGAAAAGGAAATAGTAGATAATTATTTTCATTTAGATTACGATCATAAGACTGATAATATACGTGGATTTACTCATGCTAAATGTAATATAAGCTTTAGGATCCCTAGACATATCCCTGTTATAATGCATAATTTCTTAAATTATGCCTTTCATTTATTTCTTAGAGAATTAGTACCTGATAACAGTATTTTTGATTCAGCGGAGAGTTTTATATCCTTTAATAAATAGATTACTGTTTATTTCACACAATACCAAATGCGTTTCATTGATTCACTCCGTTTTACGGCTTCATTGTGAAATAGGCTTTCTGAAAATTGAGCCAAAAGTGAATGTAAAGAGAATTGCAATTGTTTAAGAAATAATTTTAAGTATACTTCTGATATATTTCAAAAAACTGAAGAATTTAAAGAAATGATAAAGAAATGAATTTTGCCCTATGAATATATTGACAACTATGAAAAAACAAATGATGCAAAATTACCTTCAATAAACAAGTTTTATTCTAGATTAGCAGGGAAAAACATTTCTGGAGAAGATTAGAAAAGAACCAAATTAATTTGGATATTATTTAAATGTAAAACACTATTAGATTATACTAAATTAAGTCTAAAAAGTGATGTTTTAATTTTATCAGATGTCGTTGAAAATTAAAAAAATTAATGTTTAAATAATTATAAACTATATCCATTGCACCTCTTATCAGCACCAGAACTAACATGGGAATCTTTTCTCAAACACTCTAAAGCTAAAATTCCATTATTTTCTGATAAAGATATGTATACATTTATTTAAAAAGGAATAAGAGGAGGTGTATATTGTAAAGAAAATAATGAATATATGAAAAACGTTAATAAAATTCAACTTTCAAACCATTTAATGTATTTAGATGCTAATAATTTATATGGCTGGGCAATGTCACAAAATTTACCTGAAAATACTTTACATTTATTAATATACCCAACCATTTAAAGAAAACAAAACCTCAGAATATTACCAACAATTAAAAGATTATGTCCAATCAGAAATATTGGAGCCATTTATGCAGTTGATTTAGAATATCCAAGAGAGTTACACAATTTACACAAAGATTTACCACTAGCTCCTGAACATTTTCAATATAAATTAAGTACAAATTTAAACGATAAAACTAATTATGTTGTGCATTATAAAATTTTGAATGTTATTTAAAACATGGCTTAGTATTGAAAAAAGTACATAGGATACTAGCATTTACCGAGTCACGCTATTTAAAAGAATATATCAATCATAATACTAAATTACGACAAAAGGGAACGAAAGATTTTGAGAAAGATTTCTTTAAGTTAATGAATAATGTTTGTTTTGGGACACCCATGGAAAATGTTTGAAAAAGAGATAGTATTGAAATAATCATTAGTTATGAAGAAAGACAAAAACTAATTAAAAAAAATAACTTTAGATTGAAAATAATCTTTAGCAAGAATTTCTCGGTAACCAGAATGGCCAAGTCGAAAATAAATCTAGATATACCTATTTATATTGGATTTGTTCCATTAGAGTTATCTAAGTTACTGATGTATGAATTTCATTATGAATACATGAAACAAAAATATAATGAGAATATTGGTTTATGCTATAGGATACGAATAGTTTTATTAATGATATTCGAACTGAGGATTCTTATGAAGATATCAAAGCTGGCTTCCAAGAAAAATTCGATACTTCGGATTATAAAAAATATAATCCTTATAACTTCCCTGCAGTCAATAAAAAGGGATAGGTATGATGAAGGATGAATTATCTGCTCCATTAATGTTAGAGTTTGTAGGTTTAAGATCAAAAGTATAAGCTTATTTAAAAGAAGATGACGATGAAACCAAAGCAAAAACAAAACTGAAAGGTATAAAAACAAATATTGATAAAGATAAAATATCATTACAGATTTGCAAAGTTGTATTATTCGGAAAAGTAGAAAGGTTATCAGAAACTCAGTATACTTTATGGTAAAAAAAACGTAGACTGTTCCTAGAAAAACAAAGTAATAAAGCTCTAGACCCTAATGACACGAAAAGAAAAGTTTTGTAAAATAAGGTAAGCACGGTGCCCTGGGGATTTAGTACATGCAATATATAAGCTATTTAAAGTATTATTAAGCTAATTAAGCTTCAAAGCTATAAGCTTCAAAGCTATAAACTATAAGCTTCTAATCTATAAGCTTCAAATCTATAATCTTCAAAGCTATTATCTATAAGCTTTAAAGCTATAAGCTTCAAAGCTACAAGATTACAATCTATAAGCTTCAAAGCTATATGCTTCAAAGCTATAAGCCTCAAAGTTGAATTTTACTTAGTAAAAATTTTTACCAAGTAAATGGATGAAAAAGCACATATTAACGTATATGTATGTGAAAAAAATAAAATTCGATATAAAAATAAACATCTGATACCACCTTAATGGTCGTTTCGATTATTAACTTGTTGAAACTCTGGATGTGGTAAAACCAATTTACTCTTGAACTTGATTTATGATTACTTATACTTTCAAAATATTTATCTGTATGCTAAATATCTTGAAGAAGATAAATATAAAGAGTTAATGTTTAATATTAATGTACTGGAAGAAAAACTGACATGGATCTTTTGGTTGCGAGTAATGATAAAAGTAATATCATTGATGTAGATGACCTAGATCCCAAGTGTCAAAATTTAGCTATCTTTGACGATTTTGTAGCAGAAAAAGATCAGAAAAAATTGAAGATTTTATTCGTAACAGGTAGAAAACGAAATACATCAATAATCTATATTTCTCAGAGCTATTTTGATACACCTGAAATTATACGAGTAACCTCTAACTATTTTTCATTTTTCAAGTGTTTTAATCCAAAAGAAATTGATATATGATTTCTTATGATAAACAAATATATGATCTGGGCCAGATCATATTGATATTTCAGCTGCTACACGAGGTAACAGCAAGAGTCGAATTGTTGAACCACAATCAATATTGAGTCAACCTCATTACCAATTGGGCGATGTTGACCTGTAATGAGAGTAGAAATAATCTTTTTGTGTTTCGTTTGACAAATAAGATCATTAAAAATTCTTTTAGTGTTATAAATTTTCCTTTGATAACTCAATATTTTATTTTCTCTTATCTGTATCGCACAATTCTTACAAAAAATTGCTGGCTGCTACACCTGAACCTTGAACCTGAAGGTTCCGAGTCAGCGCCTTAACCACTTGGACTACTGAGACTTGTATAGAGTTATAAACTAATAGGATGTTAATACTTAAATTATTTGCAGTTTGGAAATTAGTTTAATAAAATCATCAACTAATAAATTGAGATACTATTAAGCGAAAAGAAAATGTAAAATAAATTCAATGTGACTTTTGAGAACTAAAATTTAGACATTGGAATGGAATACATTATTAAAGCGAGGAAATGTATAAAAACGAAATATGGAAATAAACTTGTTATCATTATTGATTTTAAAGGTGAAATGGTTGATCTATTTGCACCTAAGCGTTTTGATTCCAAAGCAACTGATCTTGAAAAGAAATTGAAAAAATTAGATAAAGGTATGATTTAAAAGGTTATAGAAAGAAAAAATAAAGATAATATAAATTATTTAAATATTCATATTTTACTATCCGCTAAACATTAAAACATATTAAATGATTACATTTTTGAAAGACCAAATTTGATTGCCAAGAACCTGTTTTCATTTTCAATATAGGGATAAAAAGGTTCAAAATGTGTAACATTTGAAGTTAAAATTATGTAAAATGGGCTGAAAATGATGGAAATTGATGGGGCGATCTAGGTGGGTCAGAAACCGTGCTTTCTATACTACTGATGCTAAAAAATACCTGTATTAACTGATAATGAAAGATTTTATTTACATACAAAAGCATAAATACTAAAATATTTAAATAGATTCTCGATTCTGTGGAATTATGTATAACTCTTTCGTTGGTACACCATACCTGTCTGAATTCATAATATATATATATATATATATATATATATATATATATATATATATATATATATATATATATATATATATATATATATATATATATATATATATATATATATATATATATATATATATATATATATATATATATATATATATATATATATATATATATATATATATATATATATATATATATATATATATATATATATATATATATATATATATATATATATATATATATATATAATTGAAAACAGTGATAAAGAAATCTTTTCTTTTTGTCTAATATCGGATTTTTGAAAATTGATACTTTTAATAAAAAACCCCGATGGACGAATTTCTTTAGAAGCACTATTAATTCAAGATGTTATAGCTTGGATATGGTATGCGATTTATTGGAATTTGTTCTATTTAATACATTTATAAAATTTAGTGGGAATTTATATAAACAAACTGTAGGTATTCCTATGGGTGGGAATGCAAGTCCATTCATAGCAGACCTGTTCTTAAGTCAATTAGAATATGAATATATGATAAATAAAAATAGCCCAAGCAATATAAAATATAACCTTTCAAATAATAAAAGATATCTGGACGATCTCTTGGTAATAAATTGTGCAGAGTTTATTGAGATTTCAAAAAATATTTATCCACAAGAGTTAATTCTTGAGCCTAGCTATGGGATGGGACACTCTGACCATTTCTTAGATTTAAATATTAATATTTCAAATAATAATAAATTAGTTTTTAAATTATATAATAAAACGGATGATTTTAATTTTGAAGTAATTAATTTTCCATATCTTGAAAGTAATATACATTCAAATATTACTTATTCGGTTTATTATTCCCAATTATTTAGGTATGCAAAAATATGCAGTAATTACACAGATTTTAAAAATAGATGTAAAAAGCTGAGCAAAAAACTGATCTTAAGAGGTTTTTCAGCCAAAAAAATTAGTTGGCAATTCAAAAAATTTAGTTTCATGTATCATGAACTCTTAAGTAAATATAAAAAAAATTATAAAGAAATACTGAATGATCTTGTGTGATAATTTCTCGTGCGCTTTTTTTTTTTTTTGGATGTTTGAGTTTCTAGGGGTTTCAAACAAGCTAGAGGATCTTTAAATTGGTAATTGATTACAGATACCAATAAAAGATACATCTGGAAATGTCTTTATTGGTTCCAGAATGGTCTCTTTCAGTGACCTCTGGGATTTTATTATGGAAACAGTGAAACACTTTTTGTATGTAATTTTAATAGCTTGACTAGTATGCATGTATTTCACAGGTTTTACCTGACATAGGGTTGCCATATAGATCTTATGGTAGAGGCGCCACCGTGCTGGGTAAAGAATGTAAAGCCTCGAAACCCGTTAAGGCCGGTGGTATTTCTTCTGATGAGCCCTAAATGGAAGGTTTTACTTGGAGATATTTTTCTAGATTTAAGGTGCTTTTGCTGGTAATTTTACAACGACTTACATTTATTGATGACAACTTTGCATGGATTTGGACTTTTCTATTTGGTTGATGGTTTGGGTATACTGTTTGGTCCTAGGTAGTTAGATGGATGTGTAAGGTGAGAGCCTCGTTCAAGTGCACATTTGTCTCAAATGCTGGATTAGGACGACCGTTTTTTTTTTTTTTTTTTTTTTTTTTTTTTTTTTGCCAAGTAATTACCTCTTAAACATATATATATATATATATATATATATATATATATATATATATATATATATATATATATATATATATATATATATATATATATATATATATATATATATATATATATATATATATATATATATATATATATATATATATATATATATATATATATATATATATATATATATTCTGAAACAGTTTCTTCATTCTGCGAAATGTTGTAAAATCTTTTTGATGCTACAAAATACCTGTATTAATTGATAATGGAAGATTTTAGTTACATGCAAACTTCAAAAGCATAGATTAGGAAACATTTGATTAGTTTCTTGATTCTGTGAAATGTTGTAAAATCCTCTTGATGCGAAAAAAATACTTGCATTAATTGATAATGTAAGATTTTAGTTACATGCACACTGCAAAAGCAAAGATTCTGAAACAATTTGAATAGTTTCTTGATTCTGTGAAATATGTAAAATCCTTTTGATGCTAAGAAAATGCCCGTATTAATTGATAATGGAAGATTTTAGTTGCATGCAAACTGCAAAAGCATTGATTCTGAAACATTTGAATAGTTTTTTGATTCTGTGAAATGTTGTAAAATCCATTTGATGCTAAGAAATACCTGTATAAATAAAGGAAAAAGTGTTACTATGAACATTATTTTTCTAATATTAAAAATTACGATTAACTTATCTATGTCATCTTCATTTCGTATTTCGAAAATGTCACAAAGGAATTTTGTTTTGTTTTAAGTATATTTTATGTTGACATGATAGAAAAAAAATGAAAAAATTTCGAAGTCCAAAATATTCCAAGTCCAAAAAAAGTGATACTACAAACATTATTTTTCTAATAGTAATTATCACAACTAATATATTTATATTATTCTAATTTCGTATTTTGAAAATATTAAATGTGAATTTATTAGATTTTAAGTTTATTTCATGTAATTTTAAGACATGTAGAAAAATTTAAAAATAATTTCTATGTAAAAAAAAGTTAAAAAAAGTTAAAAAAATCTAACTTCAAAAAAAGTATAAGAAAATGGGGGGAGAGGGCCAAAAGGTTGGGTGAGAAGGTATTGGTGCCATTTGAGTTTGGGGCACGGATGACGAATGGCTGCCGTTTCATTGCTTAAAATTTATACGACGTTTGGCAAGAAGAATCTGTAATAGCTCAAATAGCATACTCACTATGGGCGTTGTCAAATTCATAACTCGCTCACTACTTGATTTCTAAGGATAGATCTTTCTGGATTGATATATTAAAATTCTTTTCTCGGCGACTACGACTCTATTAGTTTCAACTTTATACATACTCCAATACTAAACCATTTCTTATATTAGCTGCATTCCTCACATGGTACTTGTGTATTATAGCGATCACACTTATACATTTAAAATTACTGCGTTAAATTCACTTAATTTAGAAAATTTCCTATAAAAAATGATTTCCTATAAAAATAAAAAATCGATTTCATCCAACCCAAGTAAAAGATTTATTCATTTAACTCTTAATGGATTCACTGTGTCAATTATACTCATACAAATATTTGAAAATGATAACAATTAAGAATTCATAGATGAAAGGGTTAAGAAGCCGTGACACTGACTCAATCTGTCAATAATCTGCAATCTGTCAATTGACAGAATTCTAACGCCTCTCTGTAAAGTATGTCATATTCCTTCTCTTGTAAAGATATGCATGGTCGTAATATACGGTGGTGTTCTGTTCGGAATATACAGTGTACGTATACGATCAATTGATAGCACACTACTTATATTGTTATCAAAATTCCATTTTTTAGAGTTTCGGTTACTATTGGTCCGAGTCGTTCCTTACTTACAGGTCGTTAACCCCCCCCCCCCCAACTGTTTGATTAACTCATCAGCTTTGGAATTGATCACGTCGTACATAATTTTCTGGGACTCATATTACAAGACATCCGTGGCTTGAATGGATCAGTTTTCCGTGGAACTAAAGACTCCCTACTGAAAATATGCAGAGCCTTTATAGATTTGGCTGCTGGCAAAGCATGCATTGCATTGACTACTGAAACTTCGCCATATACTCCCCAAAAACTAGCTTAATTCTGTCGTGGCTGAATCACAGGGACTGTCACGGCACTTGCATCTATTAATACAATTTTATCAGCCAGAAAGGCCAAATCTATATATTTCGCTATTGTATTCTTAACTTGGGGAAGTTCGTCAGTGAAAATATACATTTTCATGAAACTCAGATATGTGGCAATGATGACGGGTTTGATCTGACCAAGGCCTATAAGCCTAGAAGGCATTTTATACAGCAAAGTCCTTTGGAGGTCCCCATCAACATTTGAGAGTCCACCCTTACTAAACGTATTTTGAAGCTGAGAACAAGTTACGCCAACTTATCAAACAGTTCGTGGTAACGAACTGTAAGTAAGGAGTGACCCGGCTCAATGGTAACCGAAACTCTAGAAAACGGGTTTTTGATACCAATAGATACATCAAAAGAATCAGATTTCAATGCTGATTTCAAATATATAACTTTCATCAAGTTTAGTGCTACCCATCAAAAGTTACGCGCCTGAGAAAATTTGGCTGATTTTCAAAAAAAGGGGGAAAGACCACCAAAAAATATAGAATCTTAATGAAAATTACACCATCATATTCAGCGTACCAGAGAATCCCACGGTAGAAGTTTCAAGCTCCTATCTACAAAAATGTGGAATTTTGTATTTTTTGCCAGAAGAAAGATTACAGATGCGTGTTTATTTTATTTTTTTTTTCTCCAGAGATGATTGTATCAACCCAGTGGTCCTAGAATATTGTGGAAGGGATTGTTCGAATGGGGACTTGAAGTTCTAGTGCCATTTTGAAGTCACCAAAAAATTGAAGGGCAACTAGGCCCCCTCCCACACTTATTTTTTTCCCAAAGTCACCCAATCAAAATTTTGAGATAGCCATTTTGTTCAGCATCGTCGAAAATATAATAAATATGTCTTTTAGGATGACTTAATCCCCCGAAGTCCCCAGGGGGAGGGCTAAAAGTTATAAACTTTACCCAATGTTAACATATAGTATTGGTTATTGGGAAGTATACAGAAGTTTTCAGGAGGTTTTTTTTCTGGTAGTGGGAGGGAAGGGTGGGTCGGGGGTTATGTTGGAGGATCTTTCCGTGAAGGAAGTTTTCATGGGGGAAGGGAAATTGCGATGAAGGGGGCGCCGGACTTGGCAGCATTATTTATTGGTTATTGGGAAGTATACAGACATTTTCAGTAAGGATTTTTTTCTGGAGGGGGGGGGCTAGAGGAGGGGGTTACTCTGGAGTATCTTTCCGTGGAGGATGTTTCTTTGGGGTAAGGGACATTTCTATGAAGGGGGCGCCGGATTTCCAAACATTATTTAAAAAACGATCAGAAATTAAATATAAAAAAAACAAGTTTTTTCAACTGAAAGTAAGAAGGAACATTAGAACTTAAAACGAACAGAAATTATAACGTATGTGAGGAGGCTCTACCCCAAGTCAATACCTCGCTCTTTACGCTATAGTTTTTGTTAGTGCTTTCAAAAGAGCTATCTATTCTAATTAAACGGACTTTGTGATTCAGGGGTTTGTGAATCAAATTTTTTTTTAACTTGTAACGTAAGGAGCGTGGTATTGACTAAGGGGAGAACCCCCTCATATACGTAATAACATATACGTAATAAAAAAAACAATAAAAAAACAAGCGATACGGCTCAATAGTAATCGAAACTTTTAAAAACGGAATTTTAATGTCAATAAATGTATCAAAAGAATGTGTTTATAATGCTGATTCTAAATATATAAATTTTATTAAATTTAGTATTACTCATCAAAGGCTACGAGCCTGAGAAAATTTACTCGATTTTTTAAAGAGGGGGGAAACATCCCCTACATGTGAAAGAATTTTAATGAAAATCCCACCGTCAGATTCAGCGTATCAGAAAACCCTATTACATAGGTTTCAAGCTCATATCTGCAAAAATCTGCAACTTTGTATTTTTTGCCAGAAGAAAAATATACGAATATAGAAATTAGTTACGTAAGTTAATTTGTAAAGACATCCATTTAACAAAAGAAATGTAAAATTTTTATGCAAATTTTGTTTACCTATTCAATGACGGTTAGCCAAAATAAAAGCTGCATTAACTAAAAAACGATCAGAAATTAAATAAAAACAAACAAGTTTTTTAAACTGAAAGTAAGGAGCGACATTAAAACTTAAACCGAACAGAAATTATTCCGTATATGAAAGGGGTTGTCGCCTCCTCAACGCCTCGCTCTTTACGCTAAAGTTTGACTCTGTCTCATAACTTTATTTTGTAAAACAATAAAAAACTTTAGCGTAAAGAGCGAGGCGTTGAGGAGGGGACAGCCCCTTTCATATATGGAATAATTTCTGTTCGTTTTAAGTTTTAATGTCGCTCCTTACTTTCAGTTTAAAAAACTTGTTTTTTTTATTTAATGCATACAGGTACGTATGCTGTGTATCAGCATGTATGAGTCAATTGATTAAATACATCGCTATTGTTCTTCTCGGCCATTTCCGAAACAATTTTCTATGTTGGATCTCTTCTGTAAGACGTTTACTGGTAAATAAAACAAAAGCTGAAAATAGTCAAAAATTTTCAAATATAGTTTTCGATATAGATATTTTTGTTTTGATATTCAATATCGATATTTGTTCCGATATATCAATATATCAATATCGATATTGAATATCGTCCAATACTACTTGGACTATCTGTCTTTTTCTACAATAAGCCACGGCTTGATGTATGCCCGCAACTACTTGATTTTAATTAAAATCAAGTATTTTGAATTAAAATCAAGTAGTTGCGGGCCTGGATCAAAACATGGATAATTGTAGAAAAGGCTAAAACAGATATTCAAAGTGAGTGAGTGAGAGGCAATATGTATTAAATATTTAGTTTAATCTTATTTCTTCGCAAAACCGTTCACGACTAATTGAATTTAATTTAGAAATGATGGACTTTTCAGCAGCTGATATCATTATATATCAAATATTACCGTTCACGACAAATTTAGATTCACTACAAACAAGAATTTAGCTAATGCCTCCCTCCCTAACTGTATAAATCTAAATCCTACTGCGTCATTGGCGCTTCAGTGAAAGCGAATTATATTACAAATATTCTCTTTTCTAGTTATTAAACCATTGAAATGAAAATACAAATTACACTATTCTAATTTTGCTTATTCAATTTTATTTATCATAAAAGAGAATTTTACTTTTCAATTTTGTTTATTTAAATAGAATCAGATTCCTTATAGTATATTAAACGCTAAATGTATATTAAATGCGTTAAATACCTTGTGGCAATTAGTTTCTCCATGTACTATAAAATATTACATTCAAATGCCCACTGAACCATTCTCGTATGACTGATTTGTGTTTAATCCAGATGACGGGGACTGATACTTTCAAAGTGGTTATAGCTAGCTCATAGGCTAGTACTTTAATGTTACCAGGTTACGAGGAGTAACTATGTAGCATTATGAGGTTACTTTAATGTTACCAGGTTACGAGGAGTAACTATGTAGCATTATGAGGTTACTTTAATGTTACCAGGTTACGAGGAGTAACTATGTAGCATTATGAGGTTACTTTAATGTTACCTTTAATGCTACGAGGAGTCAGCCCATAATATATTTTAAATGAGTATATGACGACCTCTCTAAACTATTTCTCTAGTTATTCACTAAATGTTGGCCTCGGCTTAGCATAACCCATTGTGAGTTCCCCAACATCTGAGTTATCTTTCTTTTAATTATCTCCTGATGATTTTTATAAGCATATAAACTTAAAGTTTTAGTTATCTGCTGATGACCATCCCTGTGTATGTGGTCGAAATATCCAGAGATTTTGTCATTTTTTTTCCCTGTCTAATTAAAGGATTTATATTAATTGAACTGTTATTTGAAAGTCTGAAGCCCTATCTTATGAGTTGGTACAATAATATATACTAATAAAGGATTTTTCTGTGGAGTTACACATATTTGTAAATTAAATATATGGATTATTTTGTTTTTCTAGCTTCTGAAGCACAAGATGCTCTCAATATTCCCAAAGATGTTCCTAATGTCCCAGCAATAAATGAAGGAAAGGAAGCAGATGAAGAATCAGATTTGGAGTCATTTATCCAGGATTTACAGGAATCTCTGAGTAAGTGCTTATAACAGGAATATTGTTTAGCTAATCATTCTGCTAAGACCTTACATCTTTTGACAAAAATACAATTATAAAAAAATCTGAAAACTCCGATCTTACTACCCAGGACGTAATTTTTTTAATTAAATAAGAAATACAAGTGTTTTAACTGAAAGTAAGGGCCCCTCCTCAATGCCTCGCTCTTCAGGCAAAAGTTTTTTAGTAACTTAAAAGAGCCTTTTATTCTAAATGAACTTCTGTTTCAGGAATCGTTCCGAAGGAAGTGCAGAAAAAAGTCAGCTCTTTTTGTTCTATATCTGACTGTTTTTCAAATAATACCGAAAAATTAGCCTCCCTTCTCCGAGGACCCCCCCCCCCCACGAGAAATTACTCCATGGAAAGTTCCTCCTGTGTAAAATCCCCCCTCCAGAAAGGTCCATCCTCACAGAATATTTCCCTCGGAAAATTTCCTACGCACAAATAGGCAGGGAAAATTCTTCTTAGCCTACTTTCATTTGAAAAGGATTTGTTTTTCATTATTTTGTTCTAATCTTTTTCCAAATCATGCTGGAAATCCCCCCTGTGTGAAAGTTTTCCCAGAAATTCCCTCCACCCTCCAGTGGAAAGTTTTCCCCACGGAAACTTCCCCGATGGAGAAATTTCTCCTCGAAAAAATTCTTCATGGATAATTTCTCCCGTAGAAAATCCACCCCAGAATAATACTCCAGACAATTCTAATCCAGCTAAAATTTTGCTTTGGAAAATTTTCCCGGAACATCTCCAAATGCAAAATTGAATCGCCAAAGGGAAAGTATGAGAAATAAAAAGAATTTCGTACAGGAATTCTGGAAATATCCTGTGGTGTAAGATTTCTCCTGGAAGATCACACCCAAAAACTTCCCCCAGCACCTTGAAAAATCAACCCCCGTAGAAAATATCTTTTCCTCATCTAAAAAATGTCTCTAAACTTCCCAATAAAAAATACTATATGTAAATAATGGGTAAATTGAAAACCAAACAGCTCTTTCTCCAAGGGCTGTGGAGGGTTTTGTCATCCCTAGAGGCGTAGTTCTGAAACCTTTAAACTATGCTGAATAAAATTGTAATCTCAATATTTGAATCGGATGACTTTGGGGGAAAAGGAGTGTGGGAGGGGGCTGGCTGCCTTCCAATATTTTTCGTCACTTAAAAGGGGCACTAGAACTTTTAATTTCCATTCCAATCTGCCCTCTCCTATATATATATATATATATATATATATATATATATATATATATATATATATATATATATATATATATATATATATATATATATAGCCAGCGCTCAGCGCCGGTAGAGCGGCCAAACGTTGCTTTGCCAGCGGTGGCGTTTGGCTGACTTTGAATTAATTTTGCAGCAATTCTTTAGTGCATCAACTGCAAAGTCGGAGTTTTTCTTTCTCGTGTGGCTTAGTATTTCGATTTTCCTGATTAGAAATCAGGGAGGGCTTCCACTATCCCCGAATTTTAGGGTATTTACCCGAAAATATATGCGTCACCCTGAAAAAAAATTTTGTTCCCCGAAAATCACGCAATCACGGTGCCACCCCTAGTGATTTATCACCAGTGACTTTCCCTGCCAAATATTACTTTACATACCATAATTTTTCACTACTCTCTTGTTCGTTAATTTTCGTCTGTTTTGTTACTTTGCATAAAAACCAGACAGATGCAATTGGAATACACACAGTCTCCATATGTTGACAAAACAAGTATCGTCTTTATGAAATAAGATTAAATACTTTCGAGTGCAGTTTTCCAATTGCTATTCCTTACATCATTTGTAGTCAAGAAATTTACTTTTAAGTTGAATAGAACACATTCACTACTATACAACTTCAGTTGGATTTTGAAATTGATTGTCGACATATTGTTTCTGTAGCTGAATCGTAAGTTTGCAGAATTTTTTTTCTTTTGCTGTTTTTAGATAAGATTTTCTTAATGTTTAATACACAATTGTTGAACGCCTGATAGATTAAAGAAAATACAATCTTTTTTCTGAAAAAATTTCCCCCCCTCCCAAAAAAAAACAAAAAAAAAAACAACTTTCTATTGAGAAAAAATATAGCTATAGACTAAGCTATGTACAAGGTTGGGGAATTAAAGACTGAAACGGAAGTTACCCCAAAAATATGATTCATACAAAAATCGTAAATTATTGCCTATATAGGGGAATAGGAGGCTATCATTTTTAAATGATAATATCTCATTTTTGTTTAATTGACAGCAGGGATGGTAAAAGGATAATTTTTTTTTATTTAAAGTGGAATCGGAAGAAAATGATATCAAATTCCCTGGGACATCATTGAAATATTTTTATAGACCCAAGGCCCCCCATTGGGACTTGTTTATTGTCTTGGGTATTTTGCAATTTCTCATAGGCTACTGGCCTAATTTGTCTTTTGTGTGTGCTCCCTTTTAATTAGATTCTTTGGATCTTATTGAATGTCACGGCGAATCTATGACTCGGTTTTCCAATAATTTGAGATATATCTGAATAATTTCGACATTTGTGTTCTTGTCACTGTACCCTTTTACTCATACCCTCAAGTTTTGTTTCAAGGAACACTAAGCTGTTAAACGTTATTTCGCACGTTTCTTTTAACCATATAGTGATCTAGTTAATTATTAAGTAAATTATTTTTAATATAAAGCTGAGACGGTATCCTATCAAGGTGATATCCAGAGAGGGGGGAGGGTAGGGAGGTATTACATTTAAATTATGATATCGAGATTTTTTTTATTGAAAGCAGGGATGCCAAAAAGTTGATTATATTTTGTTTTAATTTAAAGCAGAGGCAGTATCCTATCATGGTTGTGTCCAGAGGGGGGGGGGGTAGGGAGCTATCATATTTAAATGATAATACCTCTATTTTTTTGAAAACAAGGACGCCAATAATTTTTATTTTTTTTTTATTTAAAGCAGAGACGGTATTCTATCAAGGGGGTATCCAGAGGGCGGGGGTTAGGGAGGTATTATATTTAAGTGATAGTACCTTGAATTTTTTTTATTGAAAGCAGGGATTCCAAAAATTTAATTTTTTTTAATTTAAAGTAGAGACGGTATTCTATCAAGGTGGTATCCAGAGGGAGGGGGGCTAGGAAGGTATTATATTTAAATGATAATATCTTGAAATCTTCATGTCAAAAAGCATTGATGCCAAAAAGTTAATTATTTTTTTTTTAATTTAAAGCAGAGAGGGATCTTATTGAAGATTAAATGGCTGTTATAAAAAAAATACAAAAGGAAGTGTGAAGAGAGGTAAGAGACTTTTACAAGAATATGACAGTTTGGTTGCTACCAGTAGCTACTAGGTGGAGTATCCTATGAAAGTGTATTGTCAATGAGTAGAGAAAGTAAAATTGTAAATTTAAGCTGTGATGTGAGAAACACTGATGAAAACATTGGTGTTTGTGGTCAACATTGTTTGCGCCGCCGTACCAAAATTCCTTCTCCCTACAGAAAATAAAAAAAAACAATATTAAAATAAAACACTCAAACATGGAAAGCCTTATTTTCCACGGAGGGGGGGGGTATTTTCCGTGGGGGATATTTTTCAGGGGGTATTTCCTGGGGGGGGTATTTTCCGGGGGAATATTTTCCGGGATGGGGATATTGTTCGGGGGTACTTTCCACAGGGGGGATTTTCCGGGGATATTTTGCGCGGGGGTGGGGAGGGGTTCATTTTCTGCGGGGGATATTTTCAGGGGGAGGTGTAATCGCCGGGGGTGTAAACGCGTACAATGATCTTGAAATATTCTTGCACAAAAAACGATCTAGATAGGTCTGAAGTCTGAAAATTTCCCTTAAGAGCCTTAATCATAGGCAGCGCAATGGAGCTGCCTAAGTAAAAGAACGATGTTGGAACAATATTTTTTTTTTCATACCGAGGCACTCTGTATCGAAGGAATTATCGTAGAAACTTTGAAAAGGGATCATTCGATTGGAACTTGGAGAGGTTAGTGCCCTTTTTAATAGTTAAAAGTGATTGAAAGGCAACTAACACCCCTTTCACGCCCACCATTTCCCCAAATACATCCAATCAAACTTTTGAGATAGTTATTTTGTTCAGCATAGTTGATTTTTATATAGAAATTATGTTTTTTAGTAGAAACTCCCCCACAACCCTCAGAACAATGGTTTCAAGTTATGCCGTGGGGCATGGGCTTAGGGAAGGGGGTCAGGTGGGGGGGGGGGCAGATGCCCCACCCCTGGAACTTCAAATTTACGATAGATATTAGCGAGATCTTTTCGTATGTTGGAATTTTTTGTTGGATGTTACCTGGTAGATGTTTAAAAAAGCTGGAAATAAACAGAAATTTCCAAATATCCTTTGTGATATCAATATATACGTTTCGATCTTCAATATTGATTTTCGGTCCGATATATAGATAGGAGATTGGCCCACGATCGGCAGATTTTGACTTGTTTAATTCTCTATGAATTGATTCAAGCGATAAGAGTCTGCTGAGCATACCAAAGCAAAAGTAACTCATTTAATACCATCCTTGAAAAAGACAATTAGAAATACTACATCATTTTTCCACCTGGATGCCTCTCTATCCAAGTGGTCAAGAAAGCCAAGCTTGGGCCACCCTGGCACTGGCTCGGTCGTCTCTGGCTTACGCTTGGCCACCGGACAAAATAAAAGTGAACAGGGGAGCATTAAAGCTTTTTTTCGGCTATAAAATTAAGAATGAAAATGATCAGCCTAAAAAACTGCAAAATGAATTTCATTAAGGTTTAAAAAAAAACTAACGACTATTAATTTCAAATAATACATTGACTAATCAACACCAAAAGTTCGCCGCTCCGCTAATCTCGGTGTTCTACCTTTCAGTGGTGGCAGTTTTATTTCAACTTCTGTCTTTAAGACACTATCCATCTCGTCAGTTAGCGCAAAGTCTCTTTCCAAAAGTGAACCTTAAGTTCTTCAGTTGCTACTTTTTGATAATGATAATATTGTGAACAGAATTCCCTTTCTTGCTCTTCAGCTCAATCAGAATGTAATCACCAGCCTTGCCTTTCTCAGTGTCAAATTAGAAGTTGCTGGCAGGGGGATTGTCTTCAATGTCTATGCTGAGTTCTGAAGAGTTGTTGTAGACAGGATCATCGACGTCAGAATTGTCACTCTAATTGTAACTCTTGTTGCAAGAGACATGCCTTTTGCTTTTTAGTCTTTTCACTTGTCTGACTTTCTTCCGTTCCAGGACTAGGGCTTTTTGGCAGATACAGCTTTTATCCTAGCAGTAATGCATTCTTTCATGGGGGTGTCAGTGAGCACTTCTGAGTTTTTCATATTGTTTTCCTTTTGATATTTTGGGTTTGACTTGATTGATAAAATGCTGCAAGTAAAGCAAAGAATGAGAGGCAGTCATCCAGCCAGAAGTATTTTCTGAGCTGATCGTGATGATTCCTGGTAAAGCTCCCCTGAGTAAAATTTCCGGATACTGTTTTTGTGGGGACATAATTAGAGGAGCGACTGTGTTCCCAACACATTAACCCCAGCAAAAATCGTGTTCAACTGACTTCTTTCTGCTGACGTGACCTTCCCTACTTACTTCTGGCCTCACTGTGCAATGATTTTACCAGGGCTGTGGATTTTTTCAAACCTGATTCGTCAAAATTTAAAATGTCTTGTGGTCTAAACATGTGTTTATATAGGCCTCAATCCAGGCTGTTAAAGAAAGCTCCTACACTGTGACAATTGAAAGTAGTTGTCCGTCATAGGCTTGAATTTTTTGCGTTCTTACCGATAGAGTTTTAAGAGAATCCATAAAACCACGGTACCAAACTTTACCTGTAATTCCTCCACTGTCTCGACTGCCTTTGCAGTTCCGTTATCCGGTACTTTTATGTGAACATGTGTTTATATAGGCCTCAATCCAGGCTGTTAAAGAAAGCTCCTACACTGTGACTGTTGAAAGCAGTTGTCTGTCATAGGCTTGTACTTTTTGGCGTTCTGACTGATAGAGTTTTAAGGCAATCCATAAGACCACGGTACCAATCTTTACCTGTAATTCCTCCACTGTCTCCACTGCCTTTGCAGTTCCGTTATCCGGTACTTTTATGCTCTTAATGATGGCATAAGTGTATGCAAATTTACACGCTTCTAGGGGAATACAGTCGAAAGCATATCAGCTATCGTTTTCAAGTAAGTTTTTAGTCTTTTTTCTGGTCCCTCTGTAAATATTTATCATGTGTTGTAACAGGATGTTAAGAAATTCAGGTCCAGACTTTTTAGAGGGATATTCAGCTTCTCAAAATTTTTTTTAATGTAGTCTTGCAGCGTTCCTCTAGGGACACCCATGGTACTTCCAAAGAATCCAACTGACTTCTTGTAGAATTAGACAGAAGAAACTGCTATTTTATTTTCTTCTGGATCACAGCCACCTTTCTTTCATATCTCTTCTGTTTTACTTTTAATCATTTTATCTTTAATAAAATTTAACAGGAAAAAATTGAACTTCAGCTCACCTACTGTTCTGAATGGATTAAACAACGCCAGAAATAACACAGTTTTGGGTTTTAAGCTTGCCTTCAACCTTTAAATATGCTGTTTACACTGCTTTTACAAGCATAGCCCACTTTTGGACAACTTGGTACGGCATGCCGAATTTACCTTGGGTATTGTGGCCGAACATGGGAATTCACTATCCCACAGGATGAAAAAATACTAACAGCAAACTGGTGAAGATGGCACGTCTCGAAAGCTGCCAAAAACAGGCAAATAAAAAGAGAATACAATGTGAGTTTACAAGGCGAGTTTTCTAGTATTCGTAATTAGGCGTAGGCTTTCAGACAAAATTGAACAAAATTCCAGAGTTAATCACCATAAAACCTGATCCAATCTGATGTTTTTGGTAAAAGTATTAATTGAGGTCAGACATTTTAAAAAACTACACTGCCATCTGTCAGAGCTTTTATAATCCACCAGAAGCCCCATAGGTTTTTTACTGTTTGCTTTGGCTAAACGTGGGCCGGTCTCCCCTATTACAATTTTGATATTGAATTTTGCCCAACTGTAAACTTTTGAATTGAATTCTTAGAAGAAGCTGTTATCTAACCATAATGTTATTTGTGTCAAATCGCTTTTGTGGTGTTTATGTTTTCTGAAAATTGGAAGTAGGATAGTGGGTCTCTTATGTTATACTGTTGCAAGAAAAGTAGAACATGGAAAATGTTAAAGGCCAAGTTTTAGTGAAATATAGAATGACTAGTTTCTAAAGACCTATATTCAAAGGACCTCGGTAAGTACTAGTAATATCCCTCCCCCCTCCGTCACAGAAGCGGCTCTCCCCCTCTACACAAGATGCTGCCTACTCCCATGCCCTGGGGGCATATAATATTTTTATAGAAAGTGTTGTTGTAGAAACTTCAAAAAAGGCTCATTCAATTGGAAATTCAGAGGGCTACTGCGCTTTTAATAGTCGAAAGTGATTGAAGGGTAACTAACCACCTGTCATGCCCAACTTATCCCTAAACACATCCAAATCAAAATTTTGAGATAGCCATTTTCTTCAACATAGTTGAAAGTTCTGAAAAATAGGTCTTTGAGGATGACACCCCCCCCCCCCACACACACCTCAAGGAAAGGCTTATAAGTTATACCCTGGAGGCATATAAGCTTTTCATAGAAAGTGTTGTTGTAGAAACTTCAAAAGGGGCTCATTCGATTCGAAAATGAAGTGGCTAGTGTCCTTTTTAATAGTCAAAAGTGATTGGAAGGCAACTCTCACCCCTTCCACGCCCACCATTTATCCAAACACATCCAATCAAAATTATGAGATAGCCATTTTGTTCATTGTAGTTGAAAGTTCGGGAAATTAGGTCTTTGGGGATAATAACCCCTTCAAAGCCCTCATGACAAGGGTTATAAGTTATACCCTGGGGGTATATAAGATTTTTATTGAAAGCTTTATTGTAGAAACTTGAAAAATGGTGTATTCGATTGAAAATTCAAAGGGCTAGTGCCTTTTTTAATAGTTTAAAGTTATTGGAGGGCAACTAGCCCCTCTCTCACGCCCACTTTACCCCAAACACATACAATCACAATTTTATATAGCCATTTTGTTCAACGTAGTTGAAATTTTTGTAAAAAAGGTCTTTAAGGATGACAACACCCCCCCCCCCCACAGCCCTCAGGTCAAGGTTTGTAAGTTATGCCCTGGGGGTATATAAGGTTCTTATGAAAAGCGTTATCGTAGAAACTTCAAAAAGGCTCATTCTATTTTGAAATTGAAATGGCTAGTGGCCTTTTTAATAGGGCAACTAACCCCCTTCTCACGCCCACCATTTTCCCAAACATATACAATCAAAATTTAGAGATAACCATTTTATTCTACGTGGTTAAAAGTTCTGGAAATTCTGTCTTTTAGGATGACAACCCCCTACAGCCCTCAGGGCAAGGGTTGTAAGTTATGCCCTGGGGGCATATGAGGTTTTTATAGAAAGTGTTGTCGTAAAACATCAAAGGGGGCTCATTCGATTGGAAATTGAAAGGGCTTGTGAATTTTTTAACAGTTGAAATTGATTGGAGGGCAACTAACCCCCCTCTCACACCCACCATTTCTCCAAACACATCCAATCAAAATTTTGAGATATTCAGTTTGTTCTACGTAGTAAAAAGTTCTAGAAATTAGGTTTTTTATGATGACAACCCCCTCGGAGCCCTCAGGGCAAGGGTTGTAAGTTATTCCCTTGGGACATATAAGGTTTTTATAGAAATTTTTGTCGTAGAAACTTCAAAAAGGGCTCATTTGATTGGAAATTGAAAGGGCTAGTGCCCTTTTTCATAGTTGAAAAGGAATGGAGAACAACTAACCCCCCTCTCAAACCCACCATTTCTCGAAAACATTCAATTAAAATTTTGAGATAGCCATTTTGTTCAACCTAGTTGAAATTTCTGGAAATGATGATTTTGAGAATGATAAACTCCCAAAACCCCTCAGGGCAAGGAATGTAAGTTATGCCCTGGGGGCATATAAACTTTTTATAGAAAGTGTTTTCGTAAAGACTTCAAAAAGGGTTGATTCGATTGGAAATTGAAAGGGCTAGTACCCTTATTAATAGTCAAAAGTGACTGGAGGGCAGCTATCCCCCTCTGAAGCTCACCATTTCCCCAAACACATCCAATCAAAATTTCGAGATAGCCATTTTGTTCAACGTAGATGAAAATTCTGGCAATTGGGTTTTCGAAGATGACAGTCCCCCCAGAACCCTCAGGTCTAAGGTTTTAAGTTATGCCCTGGGGGGCATATAAGGGTTTTTAATCAGATATTTTTGAATAGTGCAGTATAAAAAGACATTAAATTGCGTAAAGAGCAAAAAACATACAACTGCAAAAATATTTGTATATATTTGAACAAGGGATCACAACAATTCAAAAACTGTATAAAATAAAACCAAATGTTAAATCTTAGTAAAAATCGTTGTTAGAAAAACCTCATTACTGAATTTTTTTGTTATAAGTATAATTAATATCTTGTTAAGACATGAAAAAAAGTTGAAATTTTTTATAAGTTTAGTTCAGAATTGCTAAAGTTATTAAGTAAGCTACATAAATATTTGTGGTGCCTGAGCAATAATTTTAATATTTTAATTCAAGCTAGAAAAATACCTGAAAATTATAAAATTAGTTTGTTTTATTGTTTGATAAAATTAATGCACTATGTGATTAAGCTTGCAGGTTTGAACTTAATCAGATATTTAATGCCAGTAGGAAGGCCGAAAATTTGCAATTATTACAAATAATGATTCTCTATTTTGACAAGGGATTACAGCAATTCAAAAACCTTAAAAAATAAAACACAAAAGTTTGAAGCTTAGTTGAAATCGTTGTTAGAAATTGGACTTTCTTTAACAATCAAATATCAAACAGTTTGTGGTAACGAACTGTATAGTAAGAGCGACTCGTCTCAATAGTAACCGAAACTCTACAAAACGGAATTTCTTATACCAATAGATACATAAAAAAGAATCGAATTTTTATGCTGATTTTAATTATACAATTTTAGTTTTTTAGTCTTACATCAAATTTAGTCTTTCCCATCAAAAGTTACGAGCCTGAGAAAATTTTCCCAAGTTTCAAAAAAAGGGAAAATACCCCCTTAAAAGCCATAGAATTTTAATGAAAAATCACACCACCTGAAAATCACAGAACGTTACTGTAGAAGTTTCAAGCTCCTATTTACAAAAAAATGTGAAGCTTTTTTGCAAGAACAAAGATCACAGATGCGTGTTTATTTTTTTTTTTTTTTTCCTTAGGGGTGATCGTATCGACCCAGTGGTCGAATGTCAAGAGAGGGCTCATTCAAACGGAAATTAAAAGTTTTAGTGCTGTTTTTAATTAAAAGAAAACATTTTAAAACAAATCACCTTATACAAAAAAAAATGCATTTTTGATGTCTTTTCATACTGCATCTTTTCAAAGATATTTGATTTTTGAACTCCGATTTCTAACACCGATTGTCTATTAATAACCATATTTGACGCAATAAGTGACTTTAAATCTTTGAAAACACACAGCATGAATATACATTAAGTTGCGTAAAGAGCAAAAAAACTGGTAATTGCAAAATTATTTGTATATAGATAGACCTTAGTATGAAAATACATTAAATTGCGTAAAGAGAAAAAAAACTGGTAATTACAAGAATATTGGTATTTACTTTAACAAGGGATTACAACCATTCAAAAACTTAAACAAGAAAACCAAAAATTTGAAGCTTAGTAGAAATCATTGTTAGTTAAAAATATCAATACCGAATTTCTTTTCTTATAAATATAAGCAATGTCTTTTTAAGACATGAAAAAAAGTCGACAAATTTTTTAAGTTTAGTTCAGAATTTCTGAAGCTATTATGTAAACTGCAAAATTATTTACGGTGCCTATGCAATAATTTTAATGTTTTAATTCAAAAAAGAAAAATAGGCCTACCTAAAAATTTTTGATTAGTGTGTTTTTTGTTAGATAAAATTCATTCGCTACGTGATTAAGCTTACAGGTTTGAACGCAGCCAGTTATATAATGTCAGTAGAAAGGCCAAAAAACAAATATTTGCAACTATTACAAATGATGGTTATATTTTGACAAGGGATTACAACAATTTAAAAACCTCAAAAAAAAAAAGTTTCAAGCTTAGTACATATCGTTGTTAGAAATCGGACTAGCTTCAATAATCAAATATATTTGAAAAACTGTAGTGTGAAATTAAATTAAAGAGCAAAAAACTGGTAATTGCAAAAATATTTGTATATGTTTTAACAAGGGATTACAACAATTCAAAAACCTTAAAAAAGAAAACCTTTTTAAACGCAACCAGTTATATAATGTCAGTAGGAAGGCTCAAAAAACTAAAATTTGCAATTATTACAAATGATGATTCTCTATTTTGTCGAGGGATTACAACAATTCAAAAACCATCAAAAGTCTGAGATAGCCATCCAATCAAAATTCTGAGATAGCCATTTTGTTTAACGTAGTTGAAATTTCTGGAAATTAGGTCTTATAGTATGACAACCACCCTCACAGCCCTTAGGGTAAGCGTTGTAATTTATGCCTCGGGGGCATATAAGGTGTTTATACAAAGTGTTGTCGTAAAAACTCCAAAAGGGCTCATTCAATTGAAAATTGGAAGGCTTGACATTTTTATACTAAAGATCGTTGTGGGTATAATGTATTATTTTTTTGTTTGTGTTGTTGTTTAGGCAAGGGCACTTTGAATCGAAGGAGTTGTCGCAGGAACTTCGGAAAGGGCTTATTCGATTAAAAATAAAAAGGGCTGATGCCCTATTTAATAGTCGAAAGTGATTGGAGAGAAACTAAGCCCACGACCACCCTCCCAGTTGCCTTTATGTTTAAAAACTAAATGTTGCCATAAGATAAATCGAAATGCACTGTGTTAATGCTAATTCCAAATAAGGCATCTCAGCAGTATCCCAAGAACCACTGAGGGTATTATGTTTCGGGGCTACTTATGCTCTTAAAATTTAACCAAATCAAAATAGTGCAAGTGTATCCAAGCTATCAAAAAAAGTTAACAGATTTTTTTGCGAATGGTATCAAGTTTTCCATTTCAGGTCAACTAGAGGAGGTATGAAACAAAATTAAACACTACTATTTGCGTCCAAATTTTTTAAAGGGTGTTTTTCTCCAGTATACAAATAGCAGGACAAAATATAAATTCTTAAAAACACGAAAAGATTTAAAGTATTATTTCTATTTTTCCTGAAAAGACTATGTCAATAAAAACAAACAGAAATTAATTTTAAAAACTTTTTCCACAAAACAAGTTTTTAAAAGAAAAGTTAAGAACTCCATTAAACCAAAAATGAGCAAAAATAAAGTCAAATAATTTACCAAGTATAAAACTACTACAAATCAGCATCGATAAATAAATGAAATTGTTTTAATTGTTTCTCGATCAAAATGAGCAGAATTTTCAAGCTTGCATAGTGATTTTTAAGGTACTGTATCGCCTTAAGTCGATGGTGTGTTTCACCCCTGGCAATGTTTCGCTGTCGTTGGACTTCCCAGATTCTTTCAGATGATCCAACATTTAACGAGGACTTTCAACATACATTAGTTCAAACAGGGAGAATCCCGTACTTGGATGAGTCGTCGCTATATGCGATTAAATAAATAAAACAAGTTTTTTAACTGACTGTAAGGAGTAACATTAAAACTTAAAACGAACAGAAATTATTCCGTATATGAAAGGGGCTGTCCCCTCCTCAACGCCTCGCCCTTTACGCTAAAGTTTGACTCTGTCTCACAACTTTATTTTTTTAAACAATAAAAAACTTAATATTAAACAGCCTCCCCCCCCCCGCCCATTTATTCCCCAAACACATCCAATTCAAATTTTGAAATAGCCATTTTGTTTAGCATAGTCGAAAGCCCCTTTAAAAACCTAAAAAATACCTTCTTTTGTTTCTTCTTAAAAAAAATCCTTGTCCTGCTCTACTTTTTCATGAATTAACATCCCTGTCACCTCTCTTTTAATATGGTACTTGCAAGACTTCAAATATTCTTTGGTTCTATCCCATTATCAGGGCCTCTTGGCTTAATCACTATACACTGGCAATGATAAAACCCATTTTCTGACATCTTAACTGTTGTAGAGCAGGCAATGAAAGCAAGGTTTTCATTGCATATACAATATTAAACTGTGTTTTTTTTTTGATTTTAGGAGGGGGGTAAAGGTACCTAGGTTAGGTTATGAATTTAATATATGCAATGCTTTACTTCCCATCCCTTAATTTGCAAATATATAGCCCAAATTTGTTTCTAAACTATTATATATTCATCCTATTTTATTTCATTAGCATTAACCAAACTTGACTTTTTAGAGAGGCCTGGATAATGGGATAATACCAATTCTTTAAAGACAGGGTCTTTAAATCCTTGTGAAAACCTGTTTTAACTTTGTAAACAAAATATTGAGTTTGGCTTAATCTAGGAATTTCAAAATTGGCATCCCTTTCTTAGAATCTCCAAAACTTACAAGTAAGAAAGAAACAGTTGGAAAAAAATCTTTGTTTGCCTAGCAAAAAATTTAAAAAGGTGTGAATTTTCAGTGCCCTAGAAAGGGTGAAGAAGGGTAGCCTACTTAAGAACACCTTTCCAGGCAATACTTTTATGTATAAATTATTCCTAAAACTTCTTTTGGTACTTGTGTATTATGCACCACTCACTCAAGTTTGTGCTGCATAAAACTTGAGAACAAACTGGTTTCTTCATTACTTTAGACACAAATTTGGGCTATGTATTTGCGCATTAAGGGGGGGGGGGGGTATAGCAGATCTGCCTGAAAAATGTGTTAGTTACAATTATTCTGCATATTGTCTTAGACCTGTCTCATGGTAAGCTGAAAGAAATTAACAAAGAAACCAGTTTGTTCTCAAGTTTTACACAGCATAAACCTGAGTGAGTGGTATATAATTCACAAGTCTCCAGATTTCTACTACCTTTACTTTCCCAGTTTTGACCCTTTCTGTATCTCAGATTCTTTTTTAAGCCAGATAACAGGTTTGGTTTTCATATATAAGCTAGAAAAGAGACTCATCACCATATTGTAAATTTATGTAAATTTAGGTGTCAGAGTAGACCTAACATTGGGGGTATCTCATGTGTCAGCCCCCATTGCAGAGCTACAGTGGATGGGTCTGATCTGTACAGGCTGAATATTTTAGATGTTCATTTAGCAGTAAGATTTAAAACGGAAGTGCACCAGATAATTTGATCACACAGGATTACCTCATTTGCTTGAAAGTAAAGGCAGAAAGGTTATACAAAATACTGGGTCTCATACTGACCTTCAACTCTTCTTTGAGTCTAAGCTTCTGTTTAATTTGTTATCTAAACCTTTGTATTTTTTTTCATTTTACCCTCTTATCCCCTCATCTAGGGTAGTTGTAATATGTCAAGCAATGGAAAAAATACAAAATATTCCCTTAATCTTTTTTCTTTTAAATTAATTTGCAAAGCCCCAGAGCGTGACTTACAACCCTTGCCCTGAGGAATTGAGGGGGTTGTCATCCTCAAAAACCTAATTTACAGAACTTAAAACTACGTTGAATAAAATGCCTATCGCAAAATTTTTATTGGATGTGTTTGGGGGAAAGGTGGGCGTGAGAGGGGGGTTAGTTGGCCTACAATCACTTTCGACTATTAAAAAGGGAACCAGCTCTTTGAATTTCCAATCGAATGAGCCTTTTTTGAAGTTTCTACGACAACGCCTTCTATAAAAACCTTATATGCCCCCCCAGTGCATAACTTACAACCCTTCCCTGAAGGCTGTGGAGGAGTGTCCTCCTCAAAACATATTTTCTATTTGGAAATCTACTATGCTGAATAAAATGGCTATAATTTTGATTGATGTGTTTGGGGGAATGATGGGCGTGGGGGGAGGCTAGTTGTCCTTCAATCACTTTTTGACTATTAAAAAGGGCACTAGTCCTTTGAATTTCCGATTGACTGAGCCTTTTTTGAACTTTCTACGACAACACCTTTTATAAAAACCTTATATGCTCCGAGGGCATAACTTACAACCCTTGCTCTGAAGGCTGTGGGGGAGTGTCCTCCTCAAAAACATAACTTCTATCCGGAAATCAACTACGCTGAACAAAATGCCTATCTCAAAATTTTGATGTGATGTGTTTCGGGAAATGGTGGGCGTGGAAGGGGTGGTAGTTGCCTAACTAAAGAAGAGAAAAATATAAATTTACGTAAACGTGAAGACTATTGGATCCATACCCTCGGTACTGCTTATCCGTTCGGGTTGAATGATCGAGTGGCTAAATATGGAGACATGTCTAATGTTGTTTTTAATTGTATAAATGGATTAATGGATCATCCTTCTTTTAATCATCCCGTTAAACGTAAAAATCGATCAAGAAGGCATAGGAAAAACAATAGGAAAAAGAATATAGATTTAGATATCTATTTGAAGGAATTGTGTAAACTATTTGAGTCTAATGGTATGGCTAGCATAATAAAATGTTTAAATAAGTTATCAAAAAATAATTTAATAAAATTATTTTGGAATGTAAATAACAAAACACCATGTAACTCAAAAATTAAACTGATTTATGATACAGTATGTATTATAGCTAGAACTAAAGGTAATTAAAATGATAAAAAGTCAGATAAGACTGTTAATAAGGAGAAGAGATTATATCTACCTATAACTTTTATAAGTAAACAAATTGAGGATATAAATTTACCTGGAATTTTAAACCAGGCTGATGTGAAACAGGCCTTTCCTAGTAATTTGAAGTATAAGAATAATCCGATTATAATATATAAATTTTCAAAAACGATAGGACAAATGATTTTTAATTATAATTCAATACTTAAGAATTTTGACATGGATAGTAATTGGAAACCTACTTGTAAGTGTGACCAATTGTTATCGTTTGTTAATCCAACTTACGAACATATTATTACAGGTGATTTAACAATAATTAAGCAAATTGAATTGCAGAATATAATGAAAATGGGGGCTAAATTCCGTCTTTCAAATCATCTAAAACCCTCAAATCTGCTTAGGGGGTTAAATAATAATCTAGAAAAATTTATTGATAATTGGTGCAAAAAAGAGAAAATTAATAAAAACAGTTTTCAGAATTAGAAAAATTTAATTATTAATAAGGTTAGAAATAAGATATATAAGAGGACAAATAAGCATGATAATGATGTAGTTTTTTATAATTCTAAGATAAAACAAGCAATTGATAATATAAAGAGGGATTTTGTAATTGTACCCATTGATAAAGCGAATAATAATTTTGCAATAATTTGTCAGAAGCTTTATTGTGATATTTTAACAAAGGAGCTTAGTACAACAAATACATATAAAAAGGTTCAAGATGTTAATAATAGTCTATTGATTGGAACAGAGGATATACTTTTTAAAAAAAATTAATATTAAGGTTAATGATAATGATAAAAATTTTCTGTTTTTATATTGGACGGCAAAATTTCATAAAAAATCCCCCGAAACCACGCTTTATTGCGGGTGCAGCAAGGTGTCCGACCAGAGTTGCGGCTACTGACTTGTCGTGTATTTTAGGAGAAATCAAAAATAAATTTGAAGCATATTGCTCGGGAATTACGTATTTTTCAAAATTTAATCCATATTGGAGCCTTAATAAATCTCTGCAAGTAACAGACTCTCTTGCTTTTGTTCCAGCCAAAAAATTGTACTCTTTTGATGTTACTATATTAAATACAAATTTACCTATTAATTAAGTATTTATAAATTTAAAAAAGATTATTAAGAAAGCTTTTATTTTGTCTAATTTTCCGTTTTTAAAAATTGGTGCGTATAATAAGAAGGCAAGATAAACTAATTATTTTTATAGTAAAACTAGCTCAAGATGTTCTAGCCCAGATATGGTTTTTGATATAATAGAATTTGTTCTATTTAATACTTATATAAAATTTAATGGCAATCTATATTATCAAAGTAATAGAATTCCTATGGGGGGTAATGCCAGTCCAGTTATAGCGGACCTATTTTTAAATTATTTAGAATACGATTATATGACAGATAAAAAGAATGCAAGTAACATAAAGTATTTGCTCTCAAATAATAAAAGATATTTAGATGACCTTCTGGTGATGAATTGTTCAAATTTGTTTGAGGTTTCAAGTAAAATATATCCACCAGAGTTAAAGCTGGAATCCAGTAATGGAAATGACAAATATGACCATTTTCTAGATTTAGAGATTAATGTGGTACCTAATAATACAATAAATTTTAAAATATATAATAAAACAGACGATTTTAATTTTGAAATAGTTAATTTTCCATTTCCAAAAAGTAATATTCATTCAAATATAACATATTCATCGTATTTTTCCCAACTATTTAGATATGCAAGAATTTGTACTAATTATATCGATTTTAGAAATAGATGTATGTTACTTAGCAAGAAGCTAATCATAAGAGGCTTTTCCGCCAATAAACTTGCTTGGCAATTTAAAAAGCTTTGTTTTAAGTAGAATCAGCTTTTACATAAGTATAATAAAAGTTTTCAAGATATCTTGAATGATATTTTACGGTAACTTGTTGAAGGAATTTGTTTTATCTTCCCGGTAGTTAAGGGTTGGATTGCGACACTTGTGGTAAAGATTAAGGTGTAATATTCGGAAATTAATTCTTAGAATTTGAGTGAAAGTGAAATTGTTCCGGGTGGAGGACTAGTGTTATTAATTTATTTGTATTTAAATATGTTGAAGGTTCGGCTCTCAGTGTTATTTGAAGGTTGGTTAAGGATGTTTGAAAAAAAAATTTCTGGGGTATATATTTTAATTTTTTGTATATTTTGGATTTTGTTTGTTTATTCCATAGATGTCACTACATAGGGGTATGCCAGATTATGGCATGGCGAGCTCATATTGCCTGGTTAATGAAATTTAAGTGCCGAAACCCATTTAGGCAATGAGTTTTCATCTGAAGAGCCCCGATATGTGGTGATCACCTTGGGAATATAATGTTTTTGAAGATTTAAGGTGCTATAGCTTGGTTTTGGAACATTGACGTATGCTTATTGATGCTGATTTTGCTATAATTTGGACTTGATTTTCGGATTATCGGATTGGATATACTGTTTTGTCCTAGGGAACTGGATGGATGAGTAGGGTCTATACCTTGTTCAAGTGCTCATTTATTTCAGTTACTAAAGTAGGAAGACAGATTTTTTTTTTTTTTTGTAAGCCAGGTAATTACCGTTATACACTTTATAATCACTTTCGACTATTAAAAAGGGCACAAGCCACTCAAATTTCCAATTGAATGAGCCTTTTCGAAGTTTCTACGACAAGTTCTTCGATACGAAGTGCCCTGCTCTAAAGGAAAAAAAATGATACCTTGCACCAACATCGTTCTTATATGCCCTCAGGGCATCACTTAGAACCCTTGCCCCGAGGTTTGTGGGGGAGTATCCTACTCAAAAATATATTTTCTATCTGGAAATCAACTACGCTGAACAGAATGCCTATCTCAAAATTTTGATTGGATGTGTTTCGGGAAATGGTGGGCGTGGAAGGGTTGTTAGTTACCTTATAATCACTTTCGACTATTAAAAAGGGCACAAGCCACTCAAATTTCCAATTGAATGAGCCTTTTCGAAATTTCTACGACAACTTCTTCGATACGAAGTGCCCCGCTCTAAAGGAAAAAAATTATACCTTGTACCAACATCGTTCTTTTATGCCCTCAGGGCATCACTTAAAATCCTTGCCCCGAGGGTTGTGGGGGAGTATCCTGCTCAAAAATATATTTTCTATCTGGAAATCAACTACGCTGAACAGAATGGCTATCTCAAAATTTTGATTGGATGTATTTGGGGGAATAATGGGCGTGGGGGGGGGGGGGGGGGGTAGTTGCCCACCAATCATTTTAAACTATTAAAAAGGCACTAGCCCTTTGAATTTCCAATCGAATTAACCCTTTTTGAAGTATCTACGACAACGCTTTATATAAAAACCTTATATGCCCCCAGGGTAAAACTTACAAACCTTGCCCTAAAGGATGTGGGGGAGTGTCCTCCTCAAAAACATATTTTCTATCTGGAAATCAACTACGCTGAACAAAATGGCTATCTCAAAATTTTGAATTGGATGTGTTTGGGGGAATAATGGACGTGGGGGGTCTAGTTCTCCTCCAATCACTTTTGATTATTAAAAAGGGCACAAGCCACTCCAATTTCCAATTGAATGAGCCCTTTTCGAAGTTTTTATGACAACTTCTTCGATACAAAGTGCCCTGCTCTAAAGGAAAATAATAATAAATGATACATTGTGCCAACATCGTTCTTATACGCCCTCGGGGCATAACTTAAAACCCTTTCCCTGAGGGTTGTGGGAGAGTTTCCGCCTCAAAAATTTATTTTCTATCTGGAAATCAACTACGCTGAACAAAATGTCTATCTCAAAATTTTGACTGGATTTTTTGGGGGAATGATGGGCGTGGGGGTGCTAGTTGCCCTCCAATCACTTTTGACTATTAAAGAGGGCACTAGCCATCCCAATTTCCAATCGAATGAGCCCCTTTCGAGGTTTCTACGACAACTCCTTCGATACGAAGTGCCCGGGTATGGAGGTAAAAAAACATCGTTCTTTACTTAGGCAGCGCTATCGTGCTGCCTACGATTGTTGTACGTTTTTGAGTTAATGCAGGTTTTGATTTTGGCTCACCGTGCATGAATAATTAAAAAAAAATTGCATATTAATTTTACTTTTATTTGGTTAAATTGTTTTTTCGAAACTTGTTTAATGTTATTGACGAACGTTTTTATTAGTAATAAATATACGTAACCTACGAATTAACTTACATAACCAACTTCTATATCCATATATTTTTATTACATATATTAGGGGGTTCGCCCCCTAGTCAATATTCTGCTCTTTACGCTAAAGTTCAAATTTTTTGCTGGCGGCTTGGTGCTGCGGTGAGTTGTTAGTAGTAGTAGTAGTAGTAGAACAAACTGTAGCGTAAAGACCGAGGTATTGACTTGGGGGAGAACCCCCTAATATACGTAATAATTTTTGTTAGTTTTAAGTTCTAATGTTGCTTCTTACTTTCAGTTGAAACAACTTGTTTTTTTTTTAATTTAATTTCGGATCGTTTTTTAAATAATACTTCGAAATCCGGCGCCCCCTTTATAGAAATGTCCCTTACCCCAAAGAAACATCCTCCACGGAAAGATTCTCCCGAGTAACCCCCTCCTCCAGCCCCCCCACCAGAAAAAAATCCTTCCTGGAAATGTCTGTATACTTCCCAATAACCAATACAATATGTAAGCAATGGGCAAAGTTCATATCTTGCAGCCCTTCCCCTGGGAACTGTGGGGGATTAAGTAATTTTGAAATACATATTTATTAAGTTTTCGACTATGCTTAACAAAACGGTTATCTCAAAATTCTAATTGGGTGACTTTAAGAAAAAATGAGCGTCGGAGGGCGCCTAATTTCGCTCCATTTTTTGGAGGGCTGGCATCGTGATCTTTATCGGAGCAAAAAATGCAATTTTCCACCTTTTTGCAAATAGGAGCGTGAAACTTCTTTAATAGGGTTCTCTGATAAGCTGAATGTGATGGCGTAATTTTCGTTAAAGTTAATTAAAAATGCAAAATTCCACATTTTTGCAGATAGGAGTTTGAAGCTTCTTTCATAATTTTCGTTGATAAGCTGAATCTGATGGTGTGAATTTCATTAAAGTTGATTCAAAAAAATTGCAATTAAAACAAAATTGTATTGTTTAAAAAAAATTGAGTTGTGAGAAAGTCAAACTTTAGCGTTAAGACCGGGACGTTGAGGAGGGGACAGACCCTTTCATGTACGGAATAATTTCTGTTCGTTTTAAGTTTTAACGTCGTTCCTTACTTTCAGTTAAAAAAAACTTGTTTTTTTTTATTTCATTTGTGAACGTTTTTTAATTAATGCAGGTTTTGATTTTGGTTCACCCTGCATGAATAATTAAAACGAAATTTCCATATTAATTTTACTTTTAGTTGGTTAAATGACTTTCTCGAAACTTGTTGAATTTTATTTACGAACGTTTTTATTAGTAATAAATATACGTAACTTACGAATGAACTTACGTAACGAACTTCTATATTCATATATTTTAATATGTATATTAGGGGGTTTGCCCCCTATTCAATACCTTGCTCTTTAAGCGAAAGTTCGAATTTTGTTTCAATTCTTTAAAAATGACCCCTTAATCACAAAGGCCGTTAATTCGAATAAATAGCTCTTATGAAAGTACTAAAAAATCTTTGGCTTAAAGAGCGAGGCATTGACTAGAAGGTGAACCCAATCATATAGCTAATATTTTTTTTGTTCGTTTTAAGTTTTGATGTTGCTCCTTACTTTCAGTTGAAAAACTTGTTTTTTTATATTTAATTTCTGATTTTTTTTTAAACATAATGATGGGAAATCCGGCGCCCCCTTCATAGCAATGTCCCTTCCCCCATGAAAACTTCCTTCATGAAAAGATCCTCCCATATAACCCCCGACCCACCCCACCCCCCACTACCAGAAAAAATTCCACCTGAAAACTTATGTATACTTCCCAATAACCAATACTATATGTTAACATTGGGTAAAGTTCATAACTTTCAGCCCTCCCCCTGGGGGATTCGAGGGATTAAGTCATCCGAAAAGACATAGTTATAATATTTTAGACTATGCTGAACAAAATGGCTATCTCAAAATTTTGATCGGGTGACTTTGAGAAAAAATGAGCGTGGGAGGGGGCCTAGTTGCCCTCCATTTTTTGATCACTTTAAAAGGGCACTAGAACTTTTAATTTCCGTTTCAATGAGCCCTCCCACGATATTCTAGGACCACTGGGTCGATACAATCACCCCTGAAAAAAAAAAGATGCATCCGTGATCTTTCTTCTGGCAAAAAATGCAAAATTCCACATTTTTGTAGATAGGACCTTGAAACCTATACAGTAAGGTTCTCTGATACGCTGAATCTGATGGTGTTATTTTCTTTAAGGTTCTAAAACTTAGGGGGTTTTTCCCCCTTTTTTCTAAAATCAGCCAAATTGTATCAGGCGCGTAACTTTTGATAGGTAAGATTAAACTTGATGAAACTTATATATTTGAAATCAGAATTAAAATCTAATTCTTTTGATGTATCTATTGGCATGAAAATTCCGTTTTTTAGAGTTTCGGTTACCATTGAGCCGGGTCACTCCTTACTTACAGTTCGTTACTACGAACTGTTTGATTCTTGAAAATCCGGCACCCCCTTCATAGCAATGCCCCTTCACCCATGAAAACATCCTCCATGGAAAGAACCTCCCACATAACCCCCGACCCCTCCCCCCACTACAAGAAAATCCTCCTTGGAAACGTCTGTATACTTCCAAATAACCAATGCTATATGTAAACATTGGGTAAGGTTCGTCACTTTCAGGCCTCCCCCCGGGGACTTCGGGGAATCAAGTCATCCTAAAAGACATATTTATTATATTTTCGACCATGCTGAACAAAATGACTATCTCAAAGTTTTCATCGGATGACCTTAGGAAAAACATGGGCGTGGGAAGGGGTAAATGCGATCACCCCTCGGGTAAAAACAAAAAAAAACATTTAAACACGCATCCGTGATCTTTCTTCTGGCAAAAACTACAAAATTCCACATTTTTGCAGATAGGAGCTTGAATCCCTCTACAGTAGAGTTCTCTGATACGCTGAATCTGATGGTGTGATTTTCATTAAGGTTCTATAACATTTAGAGAGTGTTTCCTCCTTTTTCAAAAATCAGGCATATTTTCTCAGGCACTTAGCTTTTGATAAGTAAAACTAAACTTGATAAAACATATATATTTGAAATCAGCATTAAAATCTGATTCTTTTGATGTATCTATTGGTATCCAAATTTCGTTTTTTTAGAGTTTCGGTTACAATTGAGCTGGGTAGCTCCTTACTTACAGTTCGTAACCACGATATTGGAAATTGAAAGGGCTAGGGTCCCTTTTAACAGTTGAAAGTGATCTGAGGGCAACTAAACCCCCTGTCACGCCCACCATTTTCCGAAACACTTCTGATCAAAATTTTGAGATAGCCATTTTGTTCAACGTAGTTAAAAGGTCAGGAAATTATGTCTTTGAAGATGACAATCCCCCTACAGCCCTCAGGGCAAGGCTTGTAAGTTATGCCCTGGGGGCATATAAGGTTTTTATATAAAATATTGTCGTAGAAACTTCAAAAACGGCTCATTCGATTGGAAATAGAAAGAACTAGTGTTATTTTTAATAGATAAAAGTGATCGGAGAGCAAATGCCCCCCTCCCCCCAACGCCCATCATTTCCCCCAACACTTCTGATCAAAATTTTGATATAGCCATTTTATTAAACGTAGTTGAAAGATCCAGAAATTATGTCTTTGAGGATAACAACTCCCTCAGGGTAAGGGTTATAAGTTATGCCCTTGGGGCATATTAGGTTCTTATTGAAAGCGTTGTCGTCCCCCCCACAGCCCTCAGGGCAGGTGTTGTAAGTTATGCCCTGGGGGCATATAAGTTTTTATAGAAAGCGCTGTCGTAGAAACTTCAAAAAGCACGAATTCAATTGGAAATTGAGAGGGCTAGTGCCCTTTTTCATAGTTGAAAGTGATTGGAGTACAAAGGCCCCCCCACGCCCATTATTCTCCAAAAACTTCCGATCAGAACTTTGATACAGCCATTTTTTGCAACTTAGTTGAAAGGTCCTGAAATTATGTCTTTGAGGATGACAACTCCTCCCCACAGCCCTTTGGGTAAGGGTTGTAAGTTATGCCCTTGAGGTATATAATGTTTTTATAAAAAGTGTTGTCGTAGAAACTTTAAAAAGGGCTCATTCAATTGGAAATTGAGAGGACTAGTGCCTTTCTTAATAGTCAAAAGTGATCGGAGGCCAAATGCCCCCCTCTCATGCCCATCGTTTCACCAAACACTTCCAATCAAAATTCTGAGATAGCAATTTTATGAACCTAGTTAAAAGGTCTGGAAATTCTGTTTGAGGATGACAACCCCCTCCCCCCAGCACTCGGGGCAAGGGTTGTAGGTTATGCCCTGGAGACATATAAGGTTTTCATTGAAAGCGTGGTCATATAAACTTCGGATGGGACTCATTGGATTTGCAATCAGAAGGTCTAGTGCCCTTTTTAAGACTAAAAGTGATCGGAGGGCAGCTACCCCCTCCCCACACACGTTGTATTGTCCCGAAATATATCTAATAGAAATTTTGAGATAGTCATTTCATTCAAAATAGGCCTAGTACAAATATCATATAAAAAGGCTTTTGGGGTTGAAACAGACCTCCAGAGAGAGGGGGCAAGGGTTGTAAGCTATGCCCCAGGATCATTTAAGCTTTTTTATGGAAGGGAGGGTTGTATAAGCTTTAGAGGAGGCTCATATGGTTGAAAATTGGAAGTTATGAATATTGAAATTATGAGATAGCAATTTTGTTCAAAATAGTTCAAAGAACATACAATAATGCTTCTAGGGTGGACAAAGCCCCCCCCCCATCTCCCTGGGGATTAGGGTTGTAATTTATACCATAAGAGCCTATAAGGTTTTTATCGAATAAGCGGTCGTATACACTTCAGATGGGGCTCATTTGATTTGAAATCGGAAGTTATAGTGCCCTTTTTAAGAGTCAAAGTGATTTGAGAGCAACCAGGCACCCCCCCCCCCTCCACGCTTATCATTTCCCTTAAAACTTCGAAAGAAAATTTGGAGACAACAATTTTGTTCATCGTAGTTGAAGGGTCCCAAAAAATTTATGTGAGGAAAACAACCCCCCCCCCCTACTGCTCTCAGGGCAAGGGTTGTAAGGTGTGCCGTGGGGGCATATAAGGTTATTATAGAAAGGGTGGTCGTATATACTTTGGAAGAGACTAATTTGATTGGTAATCAGAAGCTCTTGTGCCCTTTTTAAGAGTCAAAGTTATAGTGACCTTTTTAAGAGTCAAAGTGATTTGAGAGCAACCAGGCCCCCCCCCTCCATGCTTATCATTTCCCTTAAAACTTCGAATGAAAATTTAGAGATAACAATTTTGTTCATCGTAGTTGGAGGGTCCAAAAAAAAATTATGTGAGGAAACCCCCCCCCCTACAGCTCTCAGGGCAAGGGTTGCAAGGTGTGCCGTGGGGGCATATAAGGTTATTATAGAAAGGGTGGTCGTATATACTTTGGAAGAGACTCATTTGATTGGTAATCAGAAGCTCTTGTGCCCTTTTTAAGAGTCAAAGTGATCAGAGTGCAGCTACCCCCCCCCCCCCACTCGCACACAAACACGTCGTGTTTCCCGAGAAGTATTTCCCGAGAAGTAAAATTTTTGAGACAATCCTTTTATTCAAAATAGTCCAAATATCAAATAACAAGGCTTTTGGGGTGATAAAAACCCTCAGAGCCTGAGGGAGAGGGCTGTAAGTTATGACCCAGGGGCATTTAAAGTTCTTATGGAAGGGATGGTTGTATAAACTTTAGAGGTGGCTTATTTTGTTGAAATCGGAAGTTCTAGTTCCCTTTTAAGAGTCAATAGTGACAGAGGTCAACTAGCCTCCCTCCCCTAACTACCCGTCTTTTCATCAAACGCATCTGATTGAAATTGAGCGATGGAAATTTCGTTTAAAATAGTCCAAAGAATTTTATTACTATGTGATCGGAAGGCAACTAACACCCCTTCCACGCCCACCATTTCCGGTAAAACATCCAATCAAAATTTTGAGATAGCCATTTTGTTCAATGTAATTGATTTCCAGATAGAAATTATGTTTTTGAGAAGAACCCCCCACTGCCCTCAGGGCAAGGGTTTTAAGTTATACCCTGGGGGCATATAAGGTTTTTATAGAAAGCGTTGTTGTAGAAACTTAAAAAGAGGCTCATTCGATTGGAAATTCAAACGGCTAGTGCCCTTTTTAATAGTCAGTGATTGGAGGGCAACTAGCCCCCTCTCACGCCCACTTTTTCTCCAAACGCATCCAATCGAAATTTTGAGATAGTTGAGGATGACCACCCAACCCCCACATTCCTCAGGGCAAGGGTTGTAAGTTATGCCCTGGGGGCATATATAGTTTTTATAGAAAACGTTGTCGTAGAAACTTCGAAAAGGACTCGATTCGATTGGAAATTAAAATGGCTAGTGCCCTTTTTCATAGTCGAAAGTGATTGGAAGGCAACTAACACCCCTTCCACACCAACCATTTCCCCAAACACATCCACTCCAAAATTTGAGATAGCCATTTTGTTTTACGTAGTTGAAAGTTCTTGAAACTATAATATTGAGCAGGACACTCCCCAAACAGTCTTCAGGGTAAGTGTTATACGTTATGCCCTGGGGGAATATAAGGCTTTCATTGAAAGCTTTGTCTTAGAAATTTGAAAAAGGACTTATTCGATTAGAAATTCAAAAGGCTAGTGCCATTTTTAATAGTCGAAAGGGATTTGAGGGCAACTAACCCCCATCTCACGCCCACCATTTACCCAAACACATCCAATCAAAATTTTGAGATAGCCATTTTGTTCAACGTAGTTGGAAGGTCTGGAAATTATGTCTTTAAGGATGACAACCCTCCCCCTCAGAGCCCTCAGGGCAAGGGTTGCAAGTTATGCCCTGGGGGCATATAAGGCTTTTATAGAAAGCTTTATCGTAGAAACTTGAAAAAGGGTGCATTCGGTTGGAAATTCAAAGGGCTAGTGCCCTTTTTAGTAATCGAAAGTGATTAGAGGGCAACTAACTCCCCTCTTACGCCCTACATTTCTCCAAACACATCCAATAAAGATTTTTATATAGCCATTTTGTACAACGTAGTTGATAGTTCAGGAAATTAGGTCTTAGAGGATAACAACCCCTTACAGCACTCAGGGAAAGGGTTTTAAGTTACGCCCTGGGGACATATAAGTTTTTATAGAAAGTGGTGTCGTAGAAACTTCCAAAGGGGCTTATTCGATTGGAAATTGAAAGGGCCAGTTCCCTTTTTAATAGTCGAAAGCAATTGGAGGGCAACTAATCCCTCTCTTGCACCCAACATTTCCCCAAATACACACAATCAAAGTATCTCTAGGGCTATTGCGTAGGTCAACCCTCCACAGTTATGCAATTTGCCCATTATGTTTAAAAACTAAAGTTTGCCTTAAGATTAAATCAAAAAGCACTGTGTGTTTTCTAAGTGCCAATAAGATATCTCAGCAGTATCCCAAGAAAAACTGAGGGTATTATGTTCAAGCTGAAAATTTTTCTCCAGCATACAAATAGCAGGCCAAACTATAAAGTCTTAAAAAAAAGAAAAGATTTAAAGTATTATTTTCTTTTTCCCTGAAAAGATTATTTTAATATAAAACGAACAGAAATTAATTAAAAAAAACTTTTTCAACAAAATAAGTTTTTCAAAGAAAAGTAAAGAACTACATTAAATCAAAAATGAGCAAAAAACAAAATTAAATAATCTACCAAGCTTGAAACTACCACAAATCACCATCAATAAATAAATGATACCCATAACAAATAGAAATTACAATATATTACGAGTCAAACTCAAAACGAGCAAAAATTAATATCACTAGGGCTCAAAACCCCTGTGCCTTCCCAAGGCCAAAACATAATTTGCACTTCACTGAAAAAGATACAAATGAATGTGAATTGTCAGTTTAATATACTTATACTGATATTTGGTAATCAAAATGTTAATATTATTTGATTTATAGTTATGAAAGTAAAAACATTTATATTTTTTCAGTAAAGTGCAAATTATGTTCTGGCCTTGGGAAGTCATATGGGTTTTTAGCCCTACTCATGTTAATTTTTGCTCGTTTTGAGTTTGACTCAGTTACTTATTGTAATTTCTGTTCATTTTTGGTTTCATTTATTTATCGATGCTGATTTTTGATACTTTCACGCTTGGTAGATTATTTAATTTAATTTTTTGTTCATTTTTGGTTTAATGGAGTTTTACTTTACTTTTCTTTGATAAACTTATTTTGTGGAAAAAGTGTTTTCAATAAATCACGGCAATGGCTAATTGTATTAAGTTTACTAGTTATGCTACTGCTGTGATTACTATTACAATTATCCGCAAGGGTATAAAGGTGAAATTTTCAGAGAATATTTCTAAAAATTTCTGTTGTACGGATGACAATCTACCATCCATATGCAGATGGTCAAAAGGGCACATCAGCGATATCTTAGGAACAGTTTCGTGTGTGAAATTAAAACTTACAACGCTTGCTATGAGGGATGTTGAACTAACCAAAATACAATATTCGCATCATATTACTACCGCTGCAACTCCTACAACTACTACTACTGCAACTCTTTTTACTACTGCAACTACTACTACTGCTACTAAATCTAAAACTGCTACTATTAACTCTACTCCTACGGCTACTGCTATAACTACTGGTACTACCACTACTACTGATGAACCTAAGGGTATTAAGGCGAAAATTTTGGAAAACATTGTAACTGTATTGAAATAAACCGATACACACTATACTCGCATAGGCTGTCAAGCGGACGTATCAGTAAGGCTTCAGGACTAGTTGATGGTATTAAGTTAAAAATTTCATCGTGTGTGGAAAGGGGTGTGGAAAAAAACGTGTTATGTACAAAGTACTACTACTGTTACTACAACTATTGCTACTTCACATGCTAAGGGTATTAAGGTAAAGCATTTAAAGAATAGTTAGGTAGATGCTGTACTAAAACAAAGCGAACTATGATCATGTAGATATGTCAATAGGGTGACAAAGAAATATTAAAGTAACGGCTTACATTATTAAGTTAGACCTTTCAGGGTAAGTTGTGATAGGTTTTGAACTAGCCAGAAGACACTATGTGTATACTTTTAATACTACATCTACGGCTACTGTAACTAATAGCACTGAGGACATTAAGTCGAAATGTTTAGGGGGGGGTTCCATTAAACGAAAAGACTATAAGTATGCTTGTATTAAAAGGGCATATAAGCATTATCGTAGGCAACAGGGCATATAAGCAATATCATAGGCAACACTGCTCTATCTTAGCTAGTAATATCATTGATATTTTAAAGGAGCTAATTTGATTGAAAATTTAATGTTTTAGTACCCTTTTTAAGAGTCAAAAGTGATTGGAGGGCAATCAGCCATCCTCTTTAGCTCATAATGGTCCAAATACCACCAATCAAAATTTAAGATAGCTATTTTGTTCAGAATAGCTGAACGGTCTTGTAACTGTATCTCTTGGGCTAATGCGTAGTTCAGCCTCCCACAGTTATGCAATTTGCGCATTATGTTTAAGTACAAAATGGTGCCTGAAGATTAAATCTAAATGCAATTTGTGTATACTGATTGCCAATAAGACATCTCAGCAGTATCCCAAGAACAACTGAGGGTATTATGTTCAAACTTCCAGGGCTACTTCAATTACTACTTCTGCTCTTAAAAACTAACTATATCAAAAGAGTGCAATTGTATCCAAGCTGTCAGAGCATAGATAGCTTTTTTTGCGAATGGTATCAAGTTTATTTTTTCTGATCAACTAGAGGAGGTATAAAACTAAATTAAACCCTACTATTTGTGTCCAGATTTTTAAAAGCGTCCCTGTTGCTGGCACAAAAATGAGCATAAATTAAATAAAATAATCTACCAAGCGTAAAACTACCACAAACCAGCATCGATAAATAAATAAAACCCAAAACGAACAGAAATTACAATAAATAACCGAATCAAACTCAAAACGAGTAAAAATTAATATGAACAGGCCTCAAAACGCCCTATGCCTTCCCAAGGCCAGAACATAATTTGCACTTTACTGAAAAAAACATTAAATGTTTCATTTTTATAACTTTAATCAACAAAATATTATTAACATTTCAAGGAATAAATATCAGTAAATGTATATTAAACTGACAATGAACATTTATTTGTATTTTTTTCAGTAAGGTGCAAATTATGTTCTGGACTTCGGAAGGCATAGGGGTTTTGAGTCCTACTCATGTTAATTTCTGCTCGTTCTTAGTTTGACTCGGATTTTTATTGTGATATCTGTCCGTTTTGGGTTTCATTTATTTATCGATGCTGATTTGTGGTAGTTTTACGCTTGGTAGATTATTTGATTTAATTTATGCTCATTTTTGGTCTCATAGAGTTCTTTACTTATCTTTGAAAAACTTATTTTGTGGAAAAAGTTTTCTTTTAATTAATCTCTAAAAAGAGTAACGAATAAACTATATAATGTTCATATTACGATGACACGATGTTTTGAATTGAGGATGGTATGTCTCCACAATGCATATGCATTCTTTACGGCAGAAATGATTCTTAAATTGCTTACAGCAAACCCGTCATATTTGTTTTTAACATAGAACGTCTTCTCCAAAACACAAATAGGTTGGATTTACAAATGGAAGGGAATTTAAAGAAACGGGAATTTAACTCTGAAAAAGTTAAATAGCATTCATATTCAACAATCGCCTAAGGTAATAAGATAGTTTTACAGATTAAATCATGTGCAAAATTTAATGAAAAAAATAATAATAAGTATCCTTATTGAAAGACCTTCTAGCTGGTCAAAACGGCAAAACATTGCATTAGTAAAAATACTGCATTAGTAAAAACAAAATGAATAATTCCCCCCCCCCCGTCAAAAAAAGAAGAAAAAACCGAGAAAATCAGAAAAATAAGACAAGTTTCGGTAACTTTTGAGTTTTTTTCCGTTACTTAGCTAGGTAGAAAGTGGATACAACGCTCAGTGCTTCTTGTTATGCTCTTTCCAAATACACAAATTGCTTCCTTTACAGACTTTATTTGAGCCCTTAGAAAGCAGTTTAAAGTGATAGCTTGTTCCTTATTACTTGTCAGCAGAAAATTCCTTCCGCAATTCTGAAAACTACTTTAAAACAATCATATTATTTTTGTTTTCAGAATTTCTGGTAACCATTCTATGATAAAGAACAAGGGGTCACTCTAAGGATGGGCTCAAAATAAAATTAGATAAGTAAAGAGTACAAAAACCCCATCCAGGGGTATGTTCACTTTTCTAAATAGCCAAGTAATGGGAAAACTCAAAATTTACCCAAGTTCCACAAATGCCGTCAGCCTTTGATTTCAGAAGCCCCGAAAATGTGTGCCACAATTAGAAACTTCACACAACTCCTTGCAGATTTATCTGAAGAACTTATTGCGATTAGTCGAGAAATTCAGGCCTTAATTGGGCTTCTAATTGACAAATGGTCATTATTCTCCATCATTCTATCCTAGAAACGTATGTCAAAGGGGAGAAAATTTGGTCATGTCTTCCACTCCCCAATATTTTGATATTTTTAAGTATCAAATTTCCATTTTCTCCATTGAATGATCAAAATATGTTTCCAAAGTTATAGAAAATGAATGACCTTCGCATAATAGACCGAACTTCTCCTGCATGAAATGAAAATTGAAAGTTTAAAGACCTGCTTACCCATAAACTATATTATATGCTATGTCGAATGATACTATGTTATCAGCCTCAATGGGGACCATGGACAACACCCCATAGAGGTGTTTCAGGGTTATATCCTCTCGCAAAAAAAGGTGAAAAAAAAATAAAACAAGAGAGGGCCATTGTATAAATTCATTTAAAGAAGGCAAACCCTCGGTTTCGCTAGTTTCCTTAAATGAATGAATCACTAAGAAAATCTTTACATTTTCTTTTTCATTAAGTGAGAGGGGATGAGGGGGCTTCCTGAATACTTAACTGTGAATGGGTTTCAAACAAAACTCTTAATCTACATTTCAGACAAACAAGAATCTAGAGAGGAAGTGGCAGAGAACAATAAAAATGAGAACCTTTTGAAGGCCCAGATGATGGTTACAGATGATGGAGAAATACCAGACAAGAAAATAAGTGATCCAATGATCGATGGTCTTAATGGTAAATATTTAAGACTTACATCACTGACTTTATTAAAGAGGTCTAATTTTATAATTGAACTGCAGTTGCATCTTAACTTTTACCTGAGTACATGTTAAAGTACGAATGACACTAAAGCTGAAATCTGATTCTCTAAATTGGTTAAGCGGAAAGTTATATAACCATATACGCATGGGCGTAGGCAGCATTAGGCAGCATATTGTCTAGGGGGGGGGGGCAGTCAATAGTGTGATGGAGTTTTATCAACTGCTTTTTGCAAACCATCTGCTTTTTCAGCCATGTCTAATGGAAATTTGAAGGTCTAGGGGGGGGGGATTTGCCCCCCCCTGCCCCCCCTACCTACGCCCATGCATATACGTCTTTAAAAATTAGGAATACCAGAGAACTGAATCTTAAATTAAGAAGACATCCATATGGAATTATCTGTTTTCACGCTTAGTGGGGGCCAATTTTGAAAGTAAGGAACGCGTATACAAAATCAGCAGAAAATGAGCGAAAAAATTTATTATCATAGAGCTCTATAAACTGCAACTTTCTTGATTGCTATAACAAAAGACAAAACTGAAATAAATCTAAGCTATACATTAATATGGACATTATTAAAATTATTCAAGATTAAATACTTTACATTATTACTTAATTGACTTACTAACAAAAACATTTTTTAACGACTATTTAGGCTATCCTAATAGCCTAAATAGAGGGATATTCGTATAAACTTCCCAGAGTGCTCATTAGATTTGAAATTAAAAGTTCTTATTCATTTTTTAAGAGTCAAGAGATTTAAGGGCAACTAGCCCCCCACGCCCCTTTTTCCCCAAAATCATCCGCTACAAACTTTGAGATAGCCAGCTTTTTTTTAAATTGTTCAAAAATTACATTAAAAAAACTCCGGTGTCAACACAACCCCCAGGGCACGGGGGGGGTAGACGTTTTAAGTTTTGTCCTGGGAGCGTATATGGTTCTTATGAATGGGATGTTCGTATAAACTTCAGAGACGGCTCCTTTGATTGGAAATTTAAAGTTCTTGTTCACTTTTTAAGAATCAAAATAGATCAGAGGGCAACTAGCGCCCCCCTCCGAAACACCCTAAATAATTCATATACAAATTTTGAAATAGGCATGTATTAAAAATACTTCAAAAATCAGATAACAAAAACTCCGGTGTCGACACAGCTCCTCAAGGCCGGGGGTAGGCGTAGTAAGTTGTGCCTTGGGGGCATATATGGTTGTCATGGAAGGGATATTCGTATAAACTTCATAGATGGCTCATTTGATTGGAAATTGAAAGTTGTAATTCACTTTATAAGAGTCGAAAGTGATAAGAGGGCAGCTAGCCTCCCCCCTTCACACTTCCTTTTTTTTATTCCCAGGGGCACTACATATAGAAGAAATCGTCGTATAAACTTCAAAGGGGGCTCATTCGATTGAAAAACGAGAGTTCTAGTGCCCTTTTTAAGAGTCAAGTGATCGGAGGGCAACTATCCCCCCTCTCCTCGTCCTATTTTCCTCAAACCCATCCGATAAGAACTTAGAGAGAGCCATTTTTTTCAAAACGGTTCAAAGATCATATAACGAAAACCCCGGGGTTGACACAATCCTTCAGTGTCTGGGGTAACTGTTGTACGTTATGCCTAGAGGGCATATACGGCTGTTGTGGAAGGGATACTCGTGCAAACTTCAGAGAGTGCTCATTTAATTGGAAACTGAAAGTTCTAGTTCAGTTTTTAAGAGTCAAAAGAAATCAGAGAGCAACTATCCCCCCACGCCCCTTTACCCCCGAATGCATCCCAAAATCTTTTTGAGATAGCCATTTTGTTAAAAATAGTTCAAAGGTCAGATGAAAAAAATTCTGGTGTCGACACAACCACCCAGGGCCCGGGGGCAGGCGTTGTAAGTAATGTCCTGGGGCCTTATATTGTTCTTATGAAATGGATGCTCGTATAAACGTCAGAGAGGGCTCATTTGAATGGAAGTTAAAAGTTCTAGTTAATTTTCTCAGAGTAAAATTAGATCGAAGGGCAACTAGCCCCTCCCGCCCTCCACACCTTTGGGTTTATCGGATGGATTAACCCATCCGATAAAAATTTGGATGAGCATTTCGTTAAAAATAGTTCAAACATTAGATATTAAAATTCCAGGGTTGAAAAAAAACCCAGGGACCCAGAGACAGGCGTTGTAAGTTATACTCTGGGGGTATGTATGGTTCTTATAGAAGGGATGCTCGAATAAACTTCAGAGAGGGCTCTTTTGATTGAAAATAAAACGTTCTAGTTCACTTTTAAAGAATCAAAAGATACCGAACGGCAATTAGACCTCCCCCCCCCCTCTACATTCTTTTTCCCCAAACCCATCCGATAAAATTTTTGAGATAGCCATTTTGTTAAAAATAGTTCAAACATCAGATAATAAAAACTTCGAAGTTAACACAAACCGATTTGTTCACTTTGATACTGTTACTTTCATACCAGTTTAGATACTTTGATGAACATTTGATTGTTTTTTAAAGTTTGATTTTGAAATAAGGAATTTTTAAAAACTTGAAACTTTTAGCAATCAAAAAGCAACATGAATTAACTAAAAACTGTCCGAAAAATAAGTTTTTCAAAGAAAAGTAAAGGCCATTTTAAACTTAAGTTCAGCAGATACAAATACCTGTTAAAATTCAAACTCAAAACGACCAGAAATTACTATTAAAGAATAAATGAAACCCAAAAACAAAAAGAAATTAACTAACCAATCATAGCAAAAGACATAAAACAAGTAATAATATAAATGAATAAATAGATCTTAAAGCAAGTAATGCTTAGATCGAATATGAAAATGAAGCCTAAAAAAAATATTTTCCTATTGAAGTATAAATGAAACTTAAGACAAACAGAACTTAAATAAACAATCAATGCAAACAAATATACAATAAATATTTATGTAGATGAATAAATAAATCCTAAAATAAGTGAAACTTAAATTGAATATGCAAATAAAGCTTGAAATGAACAAAAATCACTACAAACAAAAGTTTGGGTATCGCCTCTTTCTATCACTGTAAAAGTCCAAAACCTACTGCGCCATTGCCGCTTTACTGGAAACTATATGTGTCTTGAACAGTCTTGGAATGCATAAAAAATATCAAATTGAATATTTGATGTATAATGATATTAATTATTGAAAGATCCGTCAATTCAAGAATTTATTTCACTGTAATTTTTTTTATTTTCAATGCTGTAAGAACTGGAAAAGAAAATATTTGTAATACAATTCGTTGTCAGTTAAGCACCAATGAAGCAGTAGTATTTTGGTTTTTATTTACAGTTAAGGAAGGGGGCAGTATCCAAACTCTTGTTTGTAGTGAAAGCATATTCGTTTTGAACAACTTTAAAAAAAACTAATAAATTAAACTGAATATTTTATGTATAATGATATTAATTGCTGAAAGCTTATCAGTTCAAAATTTTACTATAATTTTAATGTTTATTTTCAATATTAAGTGCAAAAGACGATATTTGTAAAAAAAATTCGTTTTCAGTGAAGCGCCAATGACGCAGTAGGTTTTATATTTTTATAGCGAGAGAACGAGGCGATAGCCAAACTCTTGTTTGTAGGGTTTTTGTTTGTATTAAGCTTGATTTGCATACTCAATTTAAGTTTCGCTTGTTTTAATATGTATTTATTCGTTTATAGTAATATCTATTGTATGTTTATTCGCATTGGTTGTTTATTTAATTTCTGTTTTTTAAGTTTCATTTATACTTCAATAGCAAATTGTTTTTTTTCATATTCAATTGTTTTTTTTCAAATTGCTTGATTTTCATATTCAATCTAAAAATTAGTCGCTTTAAGATCTATTTATTGATTTATATTATTACTTGTTGGATGTTTCTTGCTATGATTGTTTATTTAATTTCTGTTCATTTTGGGTTTCATTTATTCTTAAATAGTAATTTCTGATCGTTTTGAGTTTTAATTTTAACTAGTATTTGTATCTGCTGAGCTTAACTTTAAAATGGCCTTTACTTTTCTTTGAAAAACTTATTTTTCGGAAAGTTTTTTTTTATTAATGTACAAGAAATGTAAAATTTGTTGCTTTTTCGATGAAAAAACATAAAATGGAAAATTCAACCTGGTAATATTGATGAATGTGGTGTAGTAGTCAAAGAACCTCACAATTTTGCGAAGAGTCAGGGGAAAAATCTTAGAAAAACATTATCTTAATCAATCTTAATCAAACAGAAGTTGTTCAATGATATTAATAATGTATAATAATGTATTTTTATGGTAATATTCTACATGTCGTTATTCAATGCATTAAATTGTTGGTTTTAGGAAAATATTGTAAGGTCTTAGTAAAGTTAGTTTCAATAAATCTGATTTTGCATAGACTGTTCAGATGCCTATTATTTATCCTAAACCATCACAGATTTTTGTTTACAAGATTCAGAATTAAATTGGGACTTTTTCTCTTCTTAGGGAAGATTCAGAATTGTAGTATAACTTGGCGAGTCATGCTAAGTGAACCTAACTTTTTGCTTGTCTCTCTCACTATGCCTGTGTTTCCGAGCGGGTGTGCTGTCATCTATACAAAGAGGTGAAAAGGTGTGCTTCCATCTATATGTAGAGCTGAAGAGATGACAACATTTGAGACGTGTGTTTTATTTTTGATTAATAAGAGTATACACGTTTAACGTTCGATTTGATAGCGAACCCTAAAAATAATTGAAACTTAACAAAGTAATTTATAAAATATTTTTATTAAAATATTGATATGTAGAATATTAACGTAAAAAATATGTTACATACATTATTATACATTATTATTATTATTGAATAGCTTTGGATATTTTTAATCTGTTCCATAAAATAATTCTTCATGTTCTTTCTCGATAGTGTAGCTACTCTCTTCTTTTAGTTCATAATCAGTAGAATAATCATCAATCCATTTTGAGTCTTACACAATCTTTACTGGGGTGTCTCCTACAGGGTCAATATGCGCTTTGTCTTTGGTATTAGTGGGTTCATTGACTATTTATTTTGGTATATAATCAATGGTAGTAATAATGTTTAATTACGCCTTTTTCCATCAATTCATCTATATTATCATTAGTGATATTATCAACCAATGCCCTTTTTATTTTGGCTGTGATTTCACTGAGTAGTTTCAAATTATTTTTGCAAAGGTAACAATTTTGGCATGTAGACAAGATATAGTTAATAACATTAGTGCAGCAGTAGCCATGTCTTCTTGTTGTCTTCTTTACAATGTTAATACCAGAACGGTTATGATAGGATCTATCAACAGGTAATATGTTTCCACTAACAGTAGCAAGGTGTTGTCCCCCATCATCGACGATTATTTTTATGTTTGCATTCCCTTTGAGCACTAACTTTTCCGGAAATGATAATCTAGTATATCCACCATTTGGGATGGAAATTCTTGGGTACTCCAAAGGAATTTAGCTCCTTGCTGTCATAACAAAGTATGCATACACTTCCAATAAGATTCCCATTAATGCTTGTTTTATAGTTCAAATATTTCTCCTTGTCAGCCTTCAACGCACCGAAGATTTTATCGTGTGCATGCACTTTCTTTGAATATTTCATTTTCACTTTTTTTTTAAATATTATGTAGGTGTTTGTCTTCCCATGTTCGAAAATTAATGGTTTAATATATACAATAAACAAGGTAGTGTCTATAACCAGCCATAGAGTACCACTGAGACAGCCGCGTAGTGTACATGAGCAACCATAGAGTATGATTGATGTAGCCACATAAATAATAATAAAAAAAAGTTAAATAATTTTCCAATTTCAAAAAACTTCCAAGTCAGAAAAAAGAAAAGTGTTGCTACAAACATTATGTTTCTAATAGTAAAAATAACGAATAACAGTCTTCTGAATTTTCTAAAGGAAGAGAGAAAAAAAGTTACAGTTCAATTCTGAATTTTTCCAAGGAAGAGGAAAAAGGATCCACTTCAGTGCTGAATTTTCTCTTAAAAGAGACAAAAATATCAAGTTCTGTTCTGAATTTTTTCGTAGAAGATAGAAACAGTTATAACTTAAATCTTAGTTTTCTCAAAGAAGTGAAGAAAAGTTCGTTCTCTTTTGAATTTCTCCACCAGAAGAGAAAAGGCTCCACTTTAATTCTGAATTTTCTCAAAGAATAGAAAAAAAGCTACAGTTCAATTCAAAATTTTTCCAAAGAAGAGAAAAAAGTTCCAGTTCAGTACCGAATTTTCTCAAACACGAGGAAAAATTTCAAGTTCTGTTCTGAATTTTTCCGTAGAATATAGAAAAAAATATACTTAAATTCTGAATATTTTTTCTAATAAGAAAAAAATCCCAATTTAATTCTGACTCTTGTAAAAAAAAGTTTGTGATTTTTAAAATGCATAATAGGCTTTTGAACAGTCTATGCAAAATCAGATTTATTGAAACCGACTTTACTAAGACCTTACCAATATTTTCCTATGCCAACAACGTAATGCATAATTTTTTTTATTGAAATAACGACATTTAGAATATTAGCATAAAAATATGTTGCATACATTATTATACATTATTGATATCATTGAACAACTTTAGACATTTTGAATCTGTTCCATAAAAGAATTCATCATGTTCTTTCTTGATACTGTAGCTATTCTTTTCTCTTAGTTCATAATCAGTAGAATAATCATTATTCCATTCTGAGTCATGCACTGTCTTACTGGGGTATCATCTACAGGTTCAATCTGCGCTTCATCTTTGGTATTATTAGGTTCATTGACTATATGAACAATAGTAGTAATAATGTTCACATGTACTTTATTTTCCATCAATTCATCTTTAAATTCATTAGTGATATTGTCTAGCAATGCCTTTTTTTATTTTGCCTGTGATTGATTACGGGCGAATTGTCGAAGATTCTTCATTGATACATTGATTAACCATGATTTCTAATATTTTTGCTCTGACTCTTCGCAAAATTGTGAAGTTCTTTGACTACTAAAACACATTCATCAATCTTACCAGGTTGAATTTCCCATTTTTATATATTTTCATTGAAAAAGCAACAAATTCTTTATTTCTTGTAGATAGGCACGTGAAACCCCCACACTAAAATTCATTGATGTGCTATATTTAATTATGTGACTTTTAGTTTTCCCCTTTTTCAAAAATTCAAATATGCTTCAATAGAATACAAAACTTAGATTACAGGCAAATTGTCAGAAATTTTTTCACTGATATAGTGTATAACCATGATTTTCTAAGATTTTTCCCTTGAGTCTTCGCAAAATTGTGAAGTTCTTTGACTACTACCACACATTCATCAATCTTATGAGGTTGAATTTCCCATTTTTATATATTTTCACGGAAAAAGCAACAAATTCTTTATTTCTTGTAGATAGGCACGTGAAACCCCCACACTAAAATTCATTGATGTGCTATATTTGATACTGTAAATTTTATCAATACCCGTTGCACCCTTTGGGGTGTTTTCCTCTTTTTCAAAAAAATCAAATTGGCTTCCATAGAACAGAAAACTTATATTACAGGCAAAAGTGTCAAAGATTGTTTCACTTAAACAGTGAATTACCTAAGATTTTCTAAGATTTTTCCCCCTGAGTGTCACGAAATTGGGAAGTTCTTTGACTACTATCACACATTCATCACTCTTACCAGGTTGAATCTTCCATTTCACATATTTTCATAGAAAGAAGCAACAATTTTTATATTTCTTGTAGATAGGCCCGTGAAACTCCCACACTTTGATTTATTGATGCGCTGTATTTCTAATTTCTAATTTTTGATCGAGGTGAAGTAATTTTGCAATATACATATATCAACCGAACTGTCTTTTAATAATGATTTTTAATATCTTTAATTTATTTCGTTTAACTGAATCCATTAAAAGTTATAAGGAAATTAAGAATTATTGAAGTATAAATTCTGAAGTTGTATCTTTTGTTTCCGCGAGATGTTCCTATCTGGCTTTGGAGACAAAATTAGTTATAGTCTAATCCATTGTCAAAAACATATTTTCCATAAATTTCCCGTCTGTTTTCAAATTTGCAGTGCTCAGTATGTTATTAAGATATTAGAGGATGAAGCTAATAAAGAAGGTTGAAATACAATTAATTATTAGTTACATATATTTTTGTCAGTAGTTCAAAATCTTTTAACCCTTTTCTCTCTTCGAAAATTTAAATAATTATTCTCATTCTATGTCCATGCACGAAAAATGTGATAAATTCCTGAAGAAATAATTCGATGCTCGCCCACCGTCACACTCTGTTTTTATATCTAGTTTCTTACTTGAGTAGATTTATCGTCAAAGGCTATTTTTACTCTTAAATATTTGGACTCCCGTTCACCTGTAAATATATGCATTGGTCGTAATATACGATGGTAGCGTTCTGGATGGTGTCCAATTGCCTCCCTAATAAGGAGCATCCCGTGAAATGTCAAGGGCTTCCACTACTAACGCCTCTCTGCCATATTCCAAGACCCCACTAGCACTGGGGAAATTAAAAAGAAAGAGACATCAGGGAATCCCAGGGTAAAATAGGATCCTGTCAAGTTCACAAAATGTGGAGTGAAACCTCTAGTGGCAGATATTTTCGACCAGGGTGATTCCAATTGTTCTTTTTTCACTTCGATCTACTGCCCTTTTGAGAGTTTCAGTCCCTTTTTTCATAAAGTGGTTTTTACAATAATATTTACCGTTAAGATAAATGGGAAGATCAATTGACAAAAAGGCAATATGTACAAGCTTTTACCAAGTATTAGTAGTAATGCATCTATACATTTCGACCTAGTTATAAAAATAGCCTATCACGATAAATCTACTCATGTAAGAAACTAGATCTAAAAACAGCCTGTGAAGCTGGAATTTGACCTACTTTGTAGAGAGGAATATAATAAAACACCGTCATGTAAAAACAGTACCTCATATATCTACTTAGCCGATAAAGCTGAGGGGGTTGGGAGAACATGATGCATAAAGTTAGTAACTTAGGTTAAGTATTTAATATAATGCGTACTAGACGACCTGCTTTTGAGATTGCTTTTCAATATATAGTTGACATTATAGACAATCGAAATGGCGTTAACTATTTCTTTGATGTCAGTTGCTTTTTTATAATTAAATAGTTTATATATAATTAATTTAGTTATTATCTTTATTCTAAGCTACTATCCTTAAGTATATCATTTCTACTTTCTTTCTAAACTACTGACTTCCGTTCAAGTTATCGGTTTTTCGCCAAAACTCTGTCTCTTGCAAACCTCGTAATAGGTTCATTAGGCCGTGAATTAGGGGACTTTTAAACTGTTCCGTATTCGTGATTATTAACAGATTCCATCCAAATATATGGGCTGCTAAAAATGTTTATTTCTACCAAAAAATATATATTTTATTCAGAACAAATGGTAACCACAAATAGGTTTATAAATCCTAAATTTAGAGGTCTGGCCATATTATAATGGCTAAGAACTGGTAATAGTGTTTATTTTTTACATAAATACAGTTTATTCTAAACAGATCATACGCAAGAATCGGTTTATAGATCCTTAATTTATAATTTAGAAGTCTGGCCATCTCATAATGAATAAGAACTGCTAAAAGTCCTTATTTCTACCGAAAAATATAGTTTCTGCTGAACAAATGGTACCCTCAAATGCGTTTATAGATCCTTAATTTAGAGGTCTGGCCATCTCTTAATGGCTAAGAACGGCTAAAAGTGTTTATTTTTAACATAAAATACAGTTTATTCTAAACAAATCATAAGCACAAATGGGTTTATAGATCCTTAATTTAGAAGTCTGGCTATCTCGTAATGGCTAAGGACTGCAAAAAATGTTGATTTCTAACAAAAAATATAGTTTATTCTGAACAAAGGTACCCACAAATGGGCTTATAAATCCTTAATTTAGAGGTCTGACCATCTTATAATGGATAAGAACTGCTAAAAGTGATCATTTCTACCAAAATATTTAGTTTATGCTGAACAAATGGTACGCTCAAATGGGTTTATAGATCCTTAGTTTAGAGGTCTGGCTATCTCGTAATGGCTGAGGACTGCAAAAAGGTTTATTTCTACCAAAAATATAGTTTATTCTGAACAAATCGTACCCATAAATGGGTTTATAGATCCTTAATTTAGAGATCTGACCATCTCATAATAGCTAAGGACTGCTAAAAGTGTTTATTTTAAAATAAAAAAGGTTATTCTAAACAAATCATAAGCACAAATGGGTTTATAGATCCTTAATTTAGAGGTCTGGCTATCTCGTAATGGCTAAGGACTGCAAAAATGTTTATTTCTACCAAAAATATAGTTTATTCTAAACAAATGGTACGCAAAAATGGGTTTATAGATCCTTAATTTAGAGGTATGGCCATCTCTTAATGGCTAAGAACGGCTAAAATGTTATTTCTATCATAAAATACAGTTTATTCTAAACAGATCATAACCACAAATGGGTCTATAGATCCTTAATTTAGAGACCTTGCAATCTCGTAAGGGCTAAGGACTGCTAAAAATGTTTATCTCTATAAAAAAAATATAGTTTCTTCTGAACAATGGTACCGACAAATGGGTTTGTAGATCCTTAATTTAGAGGTCTGGGCATCTCATAATGGCTAAGAACTGCTAAAAGTGTTTATTTTTAATATAAAATACAGTTTATTCTAAACAAATCATACGCACAAATGGGTTTATAGATCCTTAATTTAGAGGCCTGGCTATCTCGTAATAGCTAAGGACTGCTAAAATGTTTATTTATACCAAAAAATTTAGTTTCTTCTGAACAAATGGTACTCACAAATTTGTTTATAGATCCTTAATTTAGAGATCTGGCCATCTCATTATGGCCAAGAACGGCTAAAAGTGTTTATTTTTAACATAAAATACAGTTTATTCTAAACAAATCATAAGCACAAATGGGTTTATAGATCCTTAATTTAGAAGTCTGGCTATCTCGTAATGGCTAAGGACTGCAAAAATGTTTATTTCTGCCAAAAAATATAGTTTATCCTGAACAAATGGTACCCACAAATGAGTTTATAGATCCATAATTTAGAGGTATGGCCATCTCATAATGGCTAAGAACTGCTAAAAGTGTTTATTTTTAACATAAAATACAGTTTATTCTAAACAAATCATACGCATAAATGGGTCTATAGATCCTTAATTTAGAGGTCTGGCTATCTCGTAGTGGCTATGGACTGCTAAAAATGTTTATTTCTACCGAAACATATAGTTTATTTTGAACATATAGTACCCAAAAATGGGTTTATAGGTCCTTAATTTAGAGATTTGGACAACTCATAATGGGTAAGAACTGCTAAAATTTTTGATTTCTACCATAAAATATAGTTTATTCTGAACAAACGGTACCCAGAAATGGGTTTATAGATCCTTAATTTAGAGGTCTGGCTATCTAGTAATGGCTAGAGACTGCTAGAAAATGTTTATTTCTACCAAAAAAATATAGTTTATTCTGAATAAATGGTACCCGCAAATGGGTTTATAGATCCTTAATTTAGAGGTCTGGTTATCTTATAATGGATAAGAACTGCTAAAAGAGTATATTTTTAACATAAAATACAGTTTATTCTAAACAAATGTTACGAATTAAATAGGTTTATAGATCCTTAATTTAGAAATATTTGTTTTTTTAATAAAGTTGGGTTCTAGTTTTCAGAAATAAGAACATCCACGTTTTAAATATATCTGAAATAAATAATAATATATGATTTTTTAATAAAGTCGGGTCTTAGTTTTCAGAAATAAGAACATCCATATTTAAAATACATCTGATTTTATTAATAATATTTGATTTTGTAATAAAGTTGGGTTTTAGTTTTCAGAGATAAGAAAATCCACGTTTAAAATACATCTGATTTTATTAATAATATTAGATTTTTTAATAAAGTTGGGTTTTAGTTTTCAGAAATAAGAACATCCACGTTTAAAATACATCTGATTTTATGCAGTTTCTTCGTTAAAAATGTATGACTTGGAATATTTTTATAGAGTTATGTCGTGGTTCATCTTGTCAGTGTTACATTCTGTTGATGTTTCAAAGTGTATTTTGGAATTTTTTTTTGTTGAAACGTATGATTTGGACTATTTTTGGTAGTGTTGTGTCATGGCTCATTTTGTCAATGTTACACTGTTTTGATGTTTCAAAGTGCATTTTGGATTTTTTTTTGTTGAAACGTATGACTTGAAATATTTTTGTAGCGTTGTGTCGTGGTTTGTCTTGTCAATGCTATATTCTGTTGATATTTCATAGTGCATTTTGGAATTTCTTCGTTGAAACGCATGACTTGAAATATTTTTGTAGTGTAGTGGTTTATCTTGTCAGTCTTACATTCTACTGATGTTTCAAAGTGGAATTTGGAAATTTTTTGTTTAAACGTATGACTTGGAATATTTTTATAATGTTGTGGTTTATCTTGTCAGTGTTACCTCTGTTGATATTTCAAAGTGCATTTTGGAATTTTTTGGTTGAAACATATGACTTAGAATATTTTGTAGTGTTGTGTAGTGGTTTATCTTGTCAGTGTTACATTCTGTTGATGTTTCAAAGTGCATTTTCGAATTTTTTTTTATTTCGTAGAAAACGTATGACTTGGAATATTTTGTAGTGTTGTGGTTTATCTTGTCAGTGTTACATTCTGTTGTTGTTTCACTGTTCATTTTGGATTTTTTTTTCGTTAAAACGTATGACTTGGAATATTTGTGTAGTGTTGTGTAGTTGTTTATCTTGTCAGTGTTAAATTCTGTTGATGTTTCAAAGTCCATTTTGGAATTTTTTCATTGAAACTTAAGATTTGGAATATTTTTGCAGGGTTGTGTCATGGTTTATCTTGTCAGTGTTAAATTTTGTTGAGGTTTCAAAGTGCATTTTGGATTTTATTAGTTGAAACGTATGACTTGGAATATTTTTGTAGCGTTGTACATTATCTTGTCAGTGTTACATTCTGATTATGTTTCAAAGTGCATTTTGGAATATTTTCGTTGAAACGTATAACTTGGATTATTTTTAAACTACCACAAATCAGCATCGATAAATAAATGAAACCCAAAACGAACAGATGTTACATAAATAAACGAGTCAAACTCAAAACGAGCAGAAATTTACATGGGTAGGGTTCAAAACCCCTATACTTACTAAAAGCCAGAGCAAAATTTGCACTTTTCTGAAAAAAAATGAATGTGGATTGTCAGTTTAATCTACATATGCTGATCGTAAATATATTATCAATGAGAGAAGCAGAACTAGGTGAAATTCTCAACAGAATTTTTTACAGAGGGCGGGGGGGTGTTGAAACCGAATCCCCCTCCTCATGAGTATAACGCTAAATCTATCGTAAGTCTATAAATAAATTTATTTGTGGTAGGTAAGCTAATAGCCTTTGAGCTTTTTTTTATTAGATCTAAACAAAGAGGCTTTTATGATTGTCTGGATGGGAGGGTATCTTTTCTTTGGTCCACCACGTCAATTTAATAGTACAACAATTTGCTAAAAAGAATTATTTTACATGTATTTTCTTTTATTAGGTGATTCAAAGCCAGATCTTTCAGAAAACAGCCAAATTGCCATCGAAATGGACAGTTTGGATAGCTCGCCACATACAAGACCAGGCATTGGATCCTTAGAGGAAGTCCTTTGAAAAAACGATCGCCATATATTAATGATGCTTTTATAAAACATATATATATATATATATATATATATATATATATATATATATATATATATATATATATATATATATATATATATATATATATATATATATATATATATATATATATATATATATATATATATATATATATATATTCTCACTTTTTTCTTCTTATCTTTCCTGTACAGAACTCGTAACTAGGTTTTTGTGCGGAAACGAATTATAACTACTTTCTCAATATTTCATACCTGAAGAAGGGAGGACTTTAACTAAAGTTTATATGTTAACTCTGGCTCGTACGCAGAAGTTTTTGGGAAGGGGCAAAACCTCGATAGGGGAGTGGTCAAAAGCTGAAAAGCACTAAAAAAGATGAGCTATATGGAATAAAACAATAAATTATATGAAACATCATGAAAGTTCGGGAGATACAGGTCTGAAGTGACCGTCTTTCTAAGCACGTGCCTAATCAAACCTACCCAATTTCCAAAAGTTCCACGGGATTAAGTTAAAAAAAATATTCCCGCAGAATAAATTAATCTGTTCCAAGCTACTGAACGACTAAATATAAGAGCAACTTCGGGAAAAAATTAATGGACGGGGAAGAGTCTTTCCCCGTCCTATCCCGTCTTTCCCAAGTCTTTTCCAAAAGTCTTTCCAGTCTTTCCCAAGCCTTTCCCATAGGTACAAACATGGTTTTGATTTACTATAAGTCATTAGTTTCTTGAATTCTATCATTATTGATAGTTGCTAGTTGTTCCTCGGGGAGGAACAAAAGCTTTGCAGAAAGAATAAAATAATGAGAAAAGACAAAGGGTCTTATTCTGTCCTCCTTTTCTAAGGGGATCCCTTATTCTCTAGTACCTCTGACGGACAAGGTAAGGACAAGGAATATTTTGTTTGTTGTCACTTACAAGAGTGTTCCGCAAAATATAAAACTTACGACTAAATTGTGAACAGGTTCTTTTTACAGACAGCTAAATAACTATAAATTAATATATGTAGGATGTAGTCAACCAAAAGGGAATAAATATCTTGTCATGGAAGTTATCATTTTTTAATTTTGCTTTTGAACTCCTATATACTTGTTTTATTCTCTTTTTAATCTTCTTTTTATCTCCATTTTCAATCTTTAACCTCCTCTTTGTGGATCTTTAATTTTCTCTTTGGCTATTAAACCTTTATTCCTTTTCAATTTGTATCATTATTGTCTGCTAAAAGCTCTCTTAATACAAGATAGATAACAAAGAAACGACACTTAAAAAAATTATTATTTCGAGGATCTCTAAGTTCCCATTTTCTACTTAGACGGCATTTCCTTAGCCCCCCCCCGCCAACCAGAACGTTAGAGCGAAGTAACCTCGTTCTTATAAATGTTCTAACATACAAGGTGGTTATTTCCCCTTCTTTTTGCTTTAATAGCTTTCTAACCTTTAAATAATGTTTTCCATAAATAATTTGACATTTATCAAATTTTATTCCATAAAAAAGATGATATTATACAATATCTATATACTATAGTAGTTATAAAATGCAATACTAACAATAATATAATACTACAAAAATGTAACTCAGTACTAAATAATTTCTGAGACCACACTAGTAGAAAGGGGGCCGCTACTGCCATCTCTCACCCCTGCTGCCATCTATAATTTAGTTTAACGTTGACATAACATAAATTACGGTTTTTCTCACTGAGAATGAAAAAACAGGATTTTTCTCACATTGATGGATGTTTCTTGGATGGTTATGAGTGTTGGTCAATTTATTTATTGTTTTTCACGGATGTCAACAGCAATTTATGTCTGTTTTATGGTTTTTGTCAATTGATTACATAATATCTCCGACGAGTACAGCAATTTATGGATGTTGTATGGTTATTCTCACTGAGAATGAAAAAACAGGATTTTTCTCACATTGATGGATGTTTCTTCGACGGTTATGAGTGTTAGTCATTTTATTTGTTGTTTTTCATGGATGTCAACCATCAATTTATGTCCGTTTTATGGTTTTTCTCACTGAGAATGACAAAACAGGATTTTTCTCACTTGGACGTATTTTCAAGGTCGATTTATTTGTTGTTGCTGTTGTTGTTGTTCATCCAGGTGTGGACGAAAGGAGGGAATGTTATAATCCAGGAATAGGAAACAGGATCACGTGTTTCCTTCTCAGCCAATGAGAGACTCGGTTACATCCCCTTCTCAGCCAATCAGAGGGCTGGTTACAAATTAGTAGCGGAGGTTTGCAGAGAATATGAGGAAAAGATTTTTGCTATAGTTTTTATTAGTCTATGAATAGAATTCAAAGGAGTGAGAACAGTTTGACTTTACTCATTTGGATATATATTTGTGTGTTGATGGCGAATGGGATATTTACCCCATTAGAAGTTAGTAGTGGAGTTGATGGCAATAATACAAGAGCACCAGACATTGCGGTGGAAATCACGAGAGGATCACGGCTTTGTCTGGAATGGGATGAAGTATATGCAAGATATGTAATATCCTTGAGGAAATTTAATATGAAAGATCAATTATGTTTCACCGCAAAAGTTGATATAGTGAACGTGAATGGACTTCCATGGGCTTTAAGTGAATTTGTATAATATTTTGAAGACAATAAACTCTATCAATAATTGCATGTGCATAGTATTATTGTTGTTTTGTAATTATTCAATAAAATTGTTTCGAAATCGGAAATTCTCCCTTTCTTTTCTGGTCAGGTTAGGTTAGAGCTAACGAATCAGGGTCAGTCTAGAGTCAGCAGTCAGAGTGAAAGGATTGAAAAATGAATAAATTTAAGAAAGAGAGAATAAGATCAAATCTAGTGTTTATTGAAAAACATTTGATTTTGGATGACGATTTTCTCGAGTTATCTCTTCAACGGAGGATATTCTCTCGGGGAACACTTGACAATATAATGAAAACTGATTCTCCCCCGTTGGACTATTGTATGAAACTTTTAAGATGTAACTCAAGTGCTTATAGTCAGTTGATTGATATATTAATTGGAACAAAGCAGAATAATATCGTGGATATACTTTTGAAAACATTGCCAATGGTTTCAATGTAGATGGCTCCATCATTCGAAAGAGTTAACTCCACAGATTTACTCCTCTCCCCATTCTCCTCACTGAATTTATCGAGCGAGGACGATCAGTTTCGTTTTAGATGTGAGAGAGTTGACATCGGAAACCAAAAAAAATTTCTATACATGTCCACTGTGCATGTACACTCTTGGCAGTTGGACTCAATGTGAGAATTGTACAATTATTGTACAATGATATTGCTTCAAATAGACAGATTGAAACTCGTAAATTTCATAATATGAATGCAAATAGTATCATTGACTATACAAAGAGATATGACAAGAGTGAAGTTACATTGTACTGTAGAAAATGTGACCCTGACTTTGCAGTCAATCAAGATCAATATACAGTGAATCCAAATGATTTACCGGCATTAGTGGTTCACGACAGTTACCTATACCACAAAGAAGAGGAAGAAATCTAAAGTGAAGATTTAAAGACATTGTTGTATATATACGTATTTTATTAATAAACAAATTCATAAACATTTCTAAAGCACTTTACTTTTAGGGCACTGAAATCAATACTGTATAGGTCTGAGAGGATATTTTCTACTAGAAAATCAATCAGACGTGGATTGTCACCATAAATGTGAAGCAACTGCTTGTAAGTATAGACGCGACATCGGAACACAAAATATAGTAGTGCATGGAAGCCAGAGGTTTCAGTCGTTAGATCCTGCACCCTCTTCTGATTTTGAATAATAGTTTTCCCACTGCTCTCAATATAGTTGCTGATGTGGGATGTGTAGAATGTATAGGATAGACCAGGAGGATCAAAAAATTTAATCGTCTTCATTGTTTGAAAGATGCACAGCCAATGACCCGTCAGCACAGTCGACGGACTGCTATTAACAATAATCAAGGTATTGTTGACACTTTGAATTTTTACAAGAATGTCCGAGGGCAGACAATAGGATTTGTACTGGGACATGTAGGGATCCATATTAAATACATTGATTATTTGACTGGTGTTCATGGCGCCAAGTCTAGTCGAACACTGCCTTCGGGAGTGATTTCCCAATAGGTTTCGTATTGATTTAGTGATATTAGTGCAATATTCTCAGCCAATGGATCGGCAAATGTACACTCTAAACGCACACTCCCCGTACGTACTATACTCATATCCTGTGTGCCAGACAAATCCAGAACAATGATACCATGTGTTTTAGCAAACATATCTTCGGTTATACCATTTTCAAATAGTTGAGAGTCATGATCTAGGGTTTGCATGGTCAACTCATACAATGTTCTATAGGATTTATCAAAAGATAGATTGTAGAGTGGAATACCGTTTACTTTGCACACAAGAGATGAAAGTCCAAACATCTCGAATTTATGTGGGCATCCACACGATCCTATTGCACTAGCGCTTTTTACAAATGCCAAAGCGAGTTTTGATGGGAATTTCGCCATTGATAAAGGATGAATCGGTGAAGGTGCGTGAGCCCATGGCAATATGACGTTGATTGGTGATTGTAAGAGGAACAAGTAGTTTAATATTATTTCCATTGGATCTCAATTTATCCACGGCCAAAGAAAAAGAACTCATAACTTGTTGTTTGCATACATCAAGCATTATTGAAGTGGGAGAGAGACTTGCATCAGGATTGACAGCAAGTTCTTTTCTCAATAAGACACTGGAGAGTGCAAGAGTCAGTTTTATATACACTTTAATATTGGGAGGCAACCATTGGGGTATATTAAATATTTCATGATGTACTTTTCCAACTAGATGTAATTCACTAGTTGTAGCATTTTTAAGTGCATCTGTACTATCAGTATTAGTAATATATTCATAACCATTGGAGGTGCTTCTCAATTCCTTGTATGACTTGGGTGTTATCAGCATGAATTGCATATAGCTTGTATAATTTGATAGACTGTTGCTTGTGCTCACCAGCGTGTCATTGATGTAGACACTGATTTGACGAAATAGACTATGCAATATACAATTTTCATTGGACAATCCATAGGCCCAAATTGGCAGTGTATTATTGGATTTCCGGACTTTCATTTGTAAATCTATAAATGTTGGACATGTCCATAAAGTAGTCTTCATCGGAATAAATTTAAAAGTGGATATTATCGGAGTGTGGTTGTTGTGGATAAAATTGTTCATAGTATCCATGCTTGACACTCACATCAACATTTTCATCATTGAATAGATTCAAAGAGGTGGTGATTGAAGATTGAGAATCCTTATGCGGCAGGTATGACATCTTAAGAGAAGAAATCTACTGTTGATCTAACAATTCTCTTCCTGGGGCTTCTTCTTCTGTTTACACTACGTGTCGGCTTTTTCCTTCTTTTCTTTGACAAGAGGGGTGATGTCTTTTGTTTTGGACCTTAGCAGAGGCTGACGAATGGTTTATTTTTTTTTGACCGTTTTAAGCCTTAACATTCTCTTTGAATCGTTTATCAAAGGTTCATACATTGGATCAAACATTTCCTGTAACACTTTTTTTAAAATCATCGCCAAAGCCCCATTCAGATAGTGTAGAGGATGCAAAATCTGTCGCAGCCGGTACAAGATATTTTCTAGCCCGTGGTAGTGAAGAGCGAAACAGCTTAGCAAACCAACTGCCAAGACCGTAGTCAGACATTGACGAGCGACCTTTGTAATATTCCATTTCATTGCTCTGTTGTCTTGGGCCAAGAGTATTAACATAGCAGTCAATATCAGGACAAGTGAATACCACTTTTCTATTAGACATCTTGTTGAAGGATGGGGCGAAAATGGCATGTAATCACAGCCAAACCTTTTGAAATTGCTATGGGATCACCTAATTCAGTTCTTAGTGTTAACTGACAGAGTTCTAAAGAGGAAGTGTTTACAGGAATATATTAAAGAGGCTTTATATTGTAGTTGTGAATGTGTTCTTAATTGGTTTTTCGTTCAAGAACTGGTAGGAGGGAAAAATGTTAATTACCAACCCGAGATGTTTCCACAAATGAAGCATAGAGAAATATACAAGTGTCTGTGGAGAAGACAGGTGGGTAGTCAGCAAAAATTAAATGTGTGTTTCCGGCACTTTTACCGTTGATTATATTGAGCTTAAAGCCAAGAACATCCTTTAGATTATCATTGAGAATAACCTTTTCGCTGGCAATAGGTGAACTAATGTAGATCTTGCCCTCCTCCTTTGAATAGTTGAAATGAAAAGCTCCTTTTTTACGAGCGGAAATACTTTTATTAATAGAACGAAATAAATCATTCATACAGGTGAGTTCCTCGTAGGGTAATTCAATATATGGATAATCCATCCAATTGATTTTTTAATTTGTTGTTGATCACTTGAGGGTGGTGGCGGCCAATCATAGGGTTTAATTTTTATTTCATATTTACGATCCTTTCCCAGGATGTCGTAGGTATTTTTGAGAATACAGGCGACAAGAGCCACTTCATACTTTCCGTCGTCGAATTTGATGGTGGGGGAGAGTTTCGTCCAGAAATCTCTTGTTCTATTCAAGTCATTGTAGAGAGGATCAGAAACATTGGACATGAAAGTCACATAGAAATCATTGGGCATTGTCAATATCTTCAGCACTGACCCAAGAATCAAAATCTGAGTTGTATCCTAGCCAGCAAACAAGCAACTGTCTCTTGCCCCTACGAGTACGACTCTTTAATATCTTTTCAATTTGATACATTTCACTAGTGTTTCTAACTTTTTGCAGTTAATATTCATAAAAACCGCCAAAAATCTCTTCATCTTTGGTGTCTCGCAGTCGATATGTCGTGGGCTCGGTGTCCAGGATTTTGGACACATTAAAAAGTTCGGTGCTCCATAAATAATTCCCCTTTTCAAAAATATTGGTGGTTCGATTAATTCGAACAGTATCACCAACATTGAATTTCTCCTTCACATTTTTTTTCTTTTTCACCATTGGAATATTGCTTTAGAAAAGCATGCTGCTGCTGCTGCTGACAACAGTAGGACTACAAATAACTGTAAATTAGAAGTGTGCAATGAATAAGTAGTAGTAGTAGTAATTTTCCCATAGATCTATCTACGTTAACAGGAACAACAACAAAAAAACAATATTTAATGGTCATTAATTTGCAACATGAAAACTATATTTGTTCAACATGAACAATATAAAAATAACACTTGTTCAACAAGAACAACAACAATATTTCATGGTCATTTATTTGCAACATCAAAACTCTATTTGTTCAACATGAACAACAATGATAAAAATGACACTTTATGTACAACATAAAAAAAACACTTTTTGTCCATCAACAACAAGAACAACACTTATTGTCTTTAAACACTTTTTTTTTGTCCAACAAGAAAACTTTATGTACATTAGTAGCAAATACACACTTTTGTGCACAACAACACTTGAAAACAACAGAAAAAACAAAAACACTTGGAACATGAAATATCACAGTTGAACGTTATGAATTTAAAAGTGGCCCCCCCCTCCGGGCCGCGGAGCCGAAGACCGGCCCCCCACCCACCAGGGGTGGGCGGCCGGTCTTCGCCGCCTGGATAATTTATCCAGACCAAGTTGATTGCGATAGTCTATGCATTCAACTCGGTCTGAAATAAGGTAGTGGCCATGTGGCAGCACACTCACACCATTCTCAAGCACATAGACTTTGTCGGATATACACGACATTGCATTTTTTTCCACTCTCACAGTATAATTTCTATACTGTAGAGAGTGAATTGCAAGCACTTGTGCTCTCGGCACTAGGCTACTTTCTACACAGTCTCTGTACACGCTTATGTTGAAATTGCTCTTTACAAAATGTGTAGGCACCCCTTTACACGCCTGCTTTTCATCCCCATTATGAGTTTCAACGCAATAAACTTTAGGACCCGGGAACACCCCCCTGGATATCAAATCACTCCCCGTCTCTGATTTTAACATTAATAGTTGGTTGGGGGCTTGACGTTTCACCAACTCGGGGTAGAGGGACGGATTCCAGTTGGTGAAATCCATCCGCGAGCTGATGTGTTCTCCCTTTTCTAGATCACCCAATAAATCCTCGGTTTTTACCTTTAACAGCAGAAAATCTGTATCCCCATAGTAAACTTGAACCTCCCCTCCCGTGGCCATTACACCTTGCACACATTGTAAAAAAACGACAACATGAGCTTTTTGGAAATTTCTAGTACTGAACTACCTCCTGCTATATTCTTGTTCAGTACCGAATTTCGCTTTTTCCTGTGTAGAAGAACCATGCCAGCCTCTATGCTCGTGAACGATGTAAAATTGGGATCGGCAATAATTCTTGCACCCTCTAGATGGTCACTCACGACGTCGCAGCAAGATCTGTTATGTACGCTTTCACATATTTTGCCAAACGCTGAATTTAGAATGAGTTTGTACATTTCCTTCTCTACCTTGGAGTTTGCTCTAGAGCGTTTATCGACAAAAGTGTCGATAAACGTCTTCAAATATGGTTTCTGATTGAACTGCAGAACCCTATGTATTTTGATGATCTTGAAACCATTGTTCACCTTCCAGTGCAAAAGCACATGGTGAACAATGATATTCTCCTTAGGGTCCAAATCAGCAATCAGTTTTTGCTAAGAGGGGGTCCAGTGCAGCCCCACATCCTCAACCAATGATCGATTGGAGGGGCTCAGTGAGTCCTTGCTCAAGGGTCGATTGATACAGGGAAAAACAAAATCTCTGATTGAATCTCGAAGAGGCAGTGGAATGTACCCGTCAATTTCAAAGAACCCTCGACGTGACCCCTTTTCCTTGACGATGGTAATGTTAGGGGACTCACAAGGATTCTCAATTCATTGATAGTTCCCAAACGGCAATGAGTAGTGAGACATTGCCGAGGGGTACAATGAGTTCATGTCCAAGAACACTGCATTTGACTTTGCACCGTTGTTTTTTCCACTTGGATCGGTTGAAAAGACGCGGTCCCAATGAAAAACATACGATCTCCTCATTGAACGCTCTACAAAAAGGTGCTGATCTACATCGGTGATTAGGCCTATTTCCTCCCTACTAATTTTTAAAATCAAATCCATCACCAAATGTGGTGTGGAAAAATGGTAGCCTATATCTAACCCGAACTCTGAATAGATTTGGTCTGTGTTCTTGCAGAGATATCCAACAGAGTTAAAACGTCACTGGCCAAGTACAGTCTACAATAATCCCACCCATTTTTACAATTTCCCTTAGCCCACACCTTCTTGGCAAACTCATAGTCATCGGCTGTGCATTCACTACTGGTGAATAAATTGTAAAAAGCATCAATTGGAGGTAGTTTCACCTCGCTTAAGCGAGCGCCAGAACAGTAATAGTCGCATGCGTATACACCTTTGCAGGTCTATAGGTCATACATTTCACTGTCTGGAAAGTGCTGTTTAAGCAAGGGAAAGCTATCAAAATTGTCACTTTTATGCACTTGAATTACTTGACTCAATACCTTGGGAAAAAACTAAAGGAATCTAAAAACCTGATTTTATTACAACACGTATGCCCATTATTCACTGCATGCCATTTCAGCTCGAGAAGCAACAACTTCTCGGCCGATTTGGGAATAATGTTACAGGTAAATGAATTATTTACCCATGGACTGTCTACTCCCCCTCCCTCCCTGTGCATACGTGCCAGTGCCGGTAAAATAAATTTTAAGTCGTAATTTACATTGTGAATAAAAACTGGAATACAAAACTGCTGGCTAACATTTAAGTTACACGATTGATGCGCAACCCCTCTAAAATTACTACCCCCTGAGGATATTTCCTGCCACAAGTGATTATGATCCCTGAATTTCCCACTCCCCCCTCTTTTCCCTTTAGTCCCCTTATCCCCCTCTACAAACTCCCCCTTACAAACCAAACATTTTTTGATTTTTAATCGCGAGACGATCCTCTGCAGACAATACCATTGGATAATGCGTATTTCTCAAACGAGAAATAGCGCCGTTAGCTGTGCCGATTAGTTTAGTCAGTGCCTTGATCATGAACTCCCCCTCATCCAATGTTTCTACTATTTCTAACAACCGCATGGTGTTAGAACTGTCTCTTTGCGCATGGGCTTAAGACACTGCAGTAGCTTGATGTTCTGTAATTCGGTTTGGAAATCCAGGATCATTCCCTTCCGGCAGCTTCGCTTCAAAATCCAACGATATTATGTTGATCTGGTGGAAAGTTTTGAAAGTTTTTAAAGCGTAAAATGGACCCATCCCCTGAAACCATTTCCCCTGCCTGGTAGCCATGCCGCCTACAGTGCTTCATATGATCCCGGAGATTTATGTCGCTACGGAATCGAGAGAGGCATTTCGGACAGTAGAAACATTCCCGCCTTTTCTTACCCTCCCCCACAACTCTACTGATGTCTGTGATTGGATTAAAATGGCCAATTGAATTGGCAAGGTCCCTAGATGGTGGTGTGTACAACAACCAAACCCAGTGTTTGACCAAATCAATTGACGGGCCCCTTACTGGGAAAACCACCCCCTTCTTTTTTGAACGAACCCCATCTTCAAATTCGGTTTCATACGGAACCACAGTAACGCCAATAATTAAATGGGTGTTAAACCTTTCAAAAATATCAATGGATCTTAGTGTTACTGGACATTTTCCCTCTAAACAAGAAAAATCAACAATGGGAATATTGGACCCGTCCATCCCATGTACAGCCCAATCGTCTAAATTCGTTTTGATAGCGTCACGTGCTAGAAGCTCGACTGTTGATATGAGGAAAACGTACTTGAAACCTTTTTGATCTGTTTCAAAACAAATCCGCTGGACACCTTTACAACCTTCTAGATCTGGATTATATTTCAATTCAACTGCCCTCCCGCCCCCATCCCCCCTCTTAAAATAAAATCTTTATTAAATTTACAAATATTAACGTTTAAATTTTCAACAAATAAAACTACAGAGCCACCCCCATTTTCGTTAAAGTTCTCAAGATGTGCAATAATTTGACCTGCCCACTCGCAAAAAACACTCTCAAAATTTTCTAAATTTGGATAGAGCAAACGCATCTCGGAGTGTATATAATGATGGTAAACCTCACTTTTCCCCTCATTTAAATAAAACACCTTTAAAACAATAGAAACCTTAATTGAATCCCTTCCCCCTCCTAATAATTGAATTTGGTTCTCCAGCAGTGCACGAATTTTATCTACATAGTCATGCACAATTTCTACGGGGTCAAACACAAAATTTACCCCCATAAGCGAATTAAACGGATCCCCAAAAGTTGCAGTGTAGACAACTTTTGCATTTAAAATTGTATTAGATAATTGAAATTCGGGAAAAGTCATAAAATGGACATTACCCCCTCCCCCTCTTGTATATTATCAACACCCCTTCCACATTGTTTAATATTTGGGGTATGGGAATCCACTTCAGTTGTTTGAAGTGGAAGTAGGTTATCGGGGGCTAGAGGAAGATTCCCTGTTGAATCCCGGGTAAAATCATCCAAAAGCTGTAGTGTGTTTTGACTCAAGTCCCCCTGCTCAACTGTGCTATTATCTACATTAAAAAGAAAATCATTTAAAAAAATCATCGATATTGTCAGGTATTTCATTAACGATACCACTCCATGGTGAATTGCTGTGGAAGTCCACCGGTGCGTCCTCTCCTCCAACTGATGAGGACGGCGACATAGAATATGGGACCAATGCAACCTATAAATGAAAAATAGCTTATTTTCAAAGTGTTCAAATCATCCCTATTTCTTAAATTGGATTATTATTTAAAATGCGCTTAGTAGCATTTAATTTCCTACTCTATCGGTATTCTGAAAGTTCCAATTTCCAGCTTAATATAAGATATTTACAATCTAAAAAATTACATAGAATGCAATTTGATTTTGTTCAAACAACTCCACCCCCCATCAATTTCCACTATTTAATGCCTACCCCACTCCGAGCGGCCCATCGGGTCACCGTGGCGCTTCCCTCGGCGCTTCCCGGGCCCAACGGCGCTTCCCGGCCGCCACGGCGCAAAAAGCTATCTTTTTCTTAGAAATTCCCGGCCCCATACTTGTCCAATGGTGAAGAAACAGTTTTTTTTCTTACTTTACAATGAGGCGGTGATAGAATTGAGGCATATCCCCTCTCCCCCCTTTTTTACATAATGTCCAAAAAAACCGTATTGTTAGGCGGCATAACAATTTGGAAATAAGTCGTTTCGCCCACTTCCCGTACAGGTTCGGTGAACTCCAACTGAGCCTAAATTATTTTACAACTCGTCTGTTCTGTTTCCAAGCGTATTCTCTGGAAAACAGTACAATTAAATTCGAGAACCGTTAACGGTTCTTATTGAATGTCTCTCGTCCAAAATCTTGGCAAGTTGTAAGGCAGCGAAAGTTGATCTAGACAATCGATTACGCAAATTAGAACACTGCCAATGCAGTTAAGAGATTGCAATGCTATAATCTCACGGCCTTCAAATTGAGTGGGGAGGGAAAACATCTTTTAAAATCTATGACATAATTTTACAGCGTTGAAAAAAAAAGCGAAAAGTCCTAAAAGATGGAATAAAAGGGTAGAAACTAATCAGCTTTTGAAAAAACCGCGGTCTTTACTTGATAGCCACTGTCTCTTTCCGATAGAAAAAAGTATGTTTAAATAAACACGTAGTTTATAATGTAAAGCATTTTCAATGAGGAAATATCGGATCAGAATATAGCTAGACCTTTTCGGCTTCACTACGAGAATTCAGCTGGCTGAATGTATACGATAATTGACCTGATCTAGAAAAGGGGGAACAATGTCCTTTAATATCTTTGACACGCTTTTACTGTGATGAAATGAAAGTTTTACTTCTAGGCCCCTTAAAACTATAATATTTTAGCGAAAAATAGCATTTTGAGTTTTAAATGGTGAGATAGCTGTAAACTAGAAATTAGCTAAAAATATTATTAAGAGATAGTGAAGAGATAGCAGCAGTGGGAGATAGAGAAAATTGGAAAGATTAGAAAAAGAGAGTGGTTTCTTTGACATGCAAAAAAATTACATTATATTTAGATCTCTCTGAGGGAGGGGGGAGTAGAGAAATTTAAAAAAATGGTTGGAGCGGGTGGGGGGTTAATATTTTAATATCTCTGAAACAAGTTTATATTAGGTTGAAAAATAGTTTTGTTTTTAGATATTTCTATCAGATAGGTAAGAAAAAATGCTCACATTTGCAAATTCTGTCTGTATTTGAATGCCCGAAGGCCCTGGCGAAGCATACTGTACCATCGGCGGACCTTGTGTCGGTGGGACAGCGACATTACCTGGAGCGGGACTCGCCATCCTGTAGGAAGCTGCCCATTCACTTTTGAATTTCCTGTTAGTGGATGGGCCGGTGATATTACGGGCTTGGGTAGATTGGGTTGCGGTTTGAGTGGGACCTGCATGTCTTATGATCACAGGCCTCAAAGGTTGCGCAGAGGATACGGTTTAGGATGCTCCAGCCATCTCCCTCCGTTGTACGGGGGCTGCCTCGTCCTCTCTCGCTCTCTTGGATGGAGGGGGTATACATTTTTCATAATTGGCCTTTAAAAAGAAGAGAAAAAAATTAGTATCAAAATATTTTCCCCCTTTTTTAAAGAAGGAAAATTAGTATCCCCACCCACACTAACCATAATTTTGTCTAGAAAGCATTTATCACTAAGAAGCCCCCTAAGCCAAAAGCAAAGCAAAAGGTAAAATTTGCTAGAAATGCCCCTATTTTTACCTTGCTGAGAAATTGTTTTTTTAATGTTTCCCGTCTACAGGCTTTTAAAATAGAAAAAAGATTGTTAGCCTAGCAGGTTATAGGCTAGGCCTAAATTACAATCTTGGATGTAAATGGTATCTATGCAGCATACATAATAAAGCTATCTTTTTTCTTAGAAACCCTCGGTCCTCTTACTGCCCTAACGCGAAGAAACAGTTTTTTTTCACTTTACAATGATGGCGATAGAATTGAGGCATGGTCCCCTCCCCCCTTTTCAGCAATGTCCTAAATATATTGTTAGACCTTAATTTGAAAATAACTCGTTTCACTTCTCCAAATAGAGATTGCGAAGGACTGCGCTTAATTATTGCAATTGTCTGAAAGTGTTTTAATTTGATGGAGAAAAACAATCCCTTTGGCTAAGCCGCAATTGTAAATACACAGGAAAAGGGATGTCAAATTTATGTAAAACCTCGCGCGGAGAGCTTTATGTCAAAACAGAGTGGCATAATGCCTTAAGAATTGACAGAAGTCAGTTACAGAAAAGATTACAATACAGAAAAGCAAGAATTTCATCGAAAAAAGAGAAATATTTCAATTGCTAGAATTATACTTGTAAAAACAGTGGAGGGTTTTGAGGGGGGTTTGAGGAGGGTTTAGGTAGTGAAAAGAACATATTTTATGTTTTCTATCGAGTATAAAGATAGTATGGTGGAATTTTTGGGGGGGGTACTTACATATACTGGAGGGTGACCTAGGAAAATAATTTATTTTGAAAATAAAAAATGAAAATGTACTAAAACAGAACTTACATTGTAAATTGAGGTTGCCAAGGTTTCAAGCTCATCAATAATTTCAAGTGTTCTATCCATTGTGTTACAATACCTTCTGATAATTTAATCACATTGCATGCCCGTTAAATATGGAATATCAAGGGCGAATTGCGAGGTAATGGGGAAAAAAATATGTAAGTGAGGCTCTGATTGGTTTAGAAAGGAGATGTAACCGAGTCTCTGATTGGCTGAGAAGGAAACACGCGATCCTGTTTCCTATTCCTGGATCTTAACATTCGCCCCGAGCGTGCACTTGGCTAAACAACAACAACAACAAATAAATCGACCTCTGTGACCTAAAGACGATTTATCCCTCAGACTTAAAGACCAAAGAAACCATAATTGTTTCTTAATTCCCCTTTCGTGAATCAATAATTCCCCTCGATTATGTAAATCAAGTTCTCGGAAATCTACTTTCCCCCTCTTGGCCTAGATCAATACCTTCCCCACCGATTATGTAAATCACCCCAGTGTAGTTACACCTGGACAACGATTTATCCCTCAGACTTAAAGACCAAAGAAGCCATAATTGTTTCTTCATTCCCCTTTCGTGAATCAATACATTCCCCTCGATTATGCAAATCATTCTCCCTGGGGATTCCATGCCCATATTTGGTGTAGGGTCAGGACTGACAGCACAGGTGTTCTCCCTAGGGACTCTATGCCCATATATGGTGTGGGGTCACGAGTCAATAAGTCCTTTCTACTCACACTGGCTAATCATGATAAAACAAAAAATCGCGAAGAAAGGAAGAAAAAGAGGACAATTAACAGCCAGTGAAAAAATTTAAAAATTATGCAAATATTTCGGTCAAGACCTCCTATTGACCGTCCTCAGTGCAGAATAAAACTGATCAAAATAGAAAAACCAAACTTTAAAATAAAAACACCAAACTAAAATTTGACGACCCTTTCCTAGTAACGGTGAAAGGGTAACTGAATAAAAAACACAAGTCTAAATGGCATTTCAGAATGTCATTATGCGAAAGCACTCTTAAAGGCTGATCGCTTTCCAGTTTGACTATTATCAGAGACTCTATTCGATTGCACAATATAACTTTGTGGATGTATGTAAAAACAATCAGAATTAATAATTTTGTCATAAATGGGACTTGAAAAATTTCTCCATTGTCCCTATTGAGAGCTACCTTTTGGTGAATGTGCTTTTTTATTTCAACTGCCTCCCTGAAAACCCACGTGAGACCTTTAACGGGGGCAACATTGGAGGTTTCGTCAAACAAAATGAAATGGTTTGGACTCTCATACACATGTTGCGCCAAAGCGGAATGAAAAACCTCAGGCCTTTGGCGTAACCTCATTGCCTTGTTGATTGAGGACTTATGTTCAGATAACCTCTCCCCAATTGATGTTGGGTTCTACCAACATAAAAACAGCCACAAGAACAAGGAATTCTATAAACACCACTACCCAGAATGGGGCTGGTTTTATCTTTTCCGTTGTTAAAAAAGTTCTGTGTAATATTTGAATTCTTAATGGCGACGCTAAGTTTATGATTTTTAAGGATTCTTTTCAATTTATCACTCAATTTTGGAATGTACGGTAGAACAGTGAAAAGTTTCTTATCATCCACCAATGGGACGGTATCTGTTGGGGTTTGTGGATTTGATGCATTTTTTCTGCCTTTTTTTTGTCTTTTGTCTATAATGGTGTGAACCTCTGCTGTCACCAATCTCTAAACATCTATTTATTTCTCAAATGTCTGCTTTTTTTGTATTGGCAGATGTAATGGTTTACGTAAATTCCAAAGAAAGAAGATACACGTCGGTACAACGTTTTTATTAAATAACATGACAATATACACAGAGGAAATAAGGTGGGAAAAGAATAACTAGCTATGACAAAGGCAAGCTATAGGCTCCCTTTAGATATAAGCCAAGAATGTAACTTTCCAGGAACGAAAGTTCCGGCCACTGGTTGTTGGACCATGCCTGGGACCGGACCTTCTCCCACGACTAGCTTTAATCCCAAGAGCCCCCCTGGAATCCTCTCGTTGACACATAAATGCCCAAATAACTAAGAAATGAGATACCCGGAAAAGCTTTTCGAATTGATGTTAAATGCTTTAAGGATTCTCCCCCCTGTTTTAAGTTAAATTTCCCAAATTTGGCTTATCCCCTTCTCATTAAACCCCCAAACTTTAACTGGATTCAAAACATTCCCTTCCCAAATCATTCACTTCTCGCCTACTAACATTCTACAGCATGAACTAGTAAACAAGTACATAATACAAACACTACACAATACTTGCATAAGTAAAAACTTACATAGTATAAACGAACCACACTAACGACAGTAGTCGGAAACTGGATATTTTATCACTTCATTTGTCTTTGTATACTTTAAAATAGACTTGTTCCCCATACCCCTGAATTTGATGAGGACAAGGATAGTTGGGATTATGTATAAACTTTGGATTAGGGCAAAAGGAATGACCGGGAAAGGCTAATTAATCCTGAACATATTGGCGACAAATAAATTAAATTGCATAAACGTATAAATAATGGAATAGATATGTCAACCAATGCAGTTTGATTGGCTTACCATGCTGCAATGACGTTAAGATATTATTCCCAATAAAATCCTCGGGGTTTTATTGCTACGGAACGCCTGGGTTTTGACCTATTTGGTTTTGCTCTACTAACTTGTGGTTCGACAAATGGCAGTACTACTGTTGATATCTCTACATAACTATTAGCGCTACGCATTAAAACCATCCCGCGAGGCATCAACCTCATCCCACTGGACCGCAAAACCAGCCCCCTTTCCACCTTTTTTTTCTCATCCCACGGGACCTCAAAACCAGCTCCCTTTTCCTGGGTAGCCAAACCGCCCTGCGAGGCATCAGTACCATCCCGCAGTGCAACAAAAAAACATCCCGTGAGGCATCAGTACCATCCCAAGGGACCTCAAAACCAGCTCTCTTTTCCTGGGTAGTCAAACCACCCTGCGAGGAATCAGTACCATCTCGCAGTGCAACAAAAAAACATCCCGTGAGGCATCAGTACCATCCCACGGGACCTCAAACCCAGCTCCCTTTTCCGGGGTAGCCAAACCGCCCTGCGAGGCATCAGTCCATCTCGCAGTGCAACACAAAAAATCATCCCATGAGGCATCAGTACCATCCCACGGGATCTCAAACCAGCTCCCTTTTCCTGGGTAGCCAAACCACCCTGCGAGGAATCAGTACCATCTCGCAGTGCCTTCTCATTATCATTGAGTCCAAATTTCACCCTCGTCAGCGCAGAAAAAATTCATCGGAAAAAGAAGACGTGTCTCCTTTCCCAACTATCTGTTCTATCTGTTCATATTGCTTTGCAACCTTGCACGCATCACCTAAACAAAAAAAAATTCTGCACTATTCTCTAACAAATACCGTTTGTAGGACAGTCTGATCCCCTCCTTGAATAAATTAAGAGCAAATCTTCCAAGGACTGCACCATCATCCCTAGCTTCTAAGGACACCCTACATTACCTTCCTAATTTTTGCATCCTTCTATAGAATAGATATGCCCTTTCATCCTTAAGTTGAGCCACGCCTACAAACTCTGCAACTATTTTGCCTACTATTTTGCCTGGGGCATTTGCTACAAGTAATCCACGTTTTAAACTTGACAAATTTATAATCGAGGGGAGTCAAATAAAAGAAATGGAAATATGCCGTTTCCCCTCCACTATTTTACAAAATCAAAAGCAACCTTTTTGTTATAATCAGATTCCGCCGGATCAAATATAGAAATAATAACTGACATATTGATATCAAAATTTGAAAAAGCAATTACTCTAAAAATTTAAATATTGGTTTTAAACACCATTTTTTTTTAATTACGGACGCCAGATTTTGGGCCATAAACTTCACTACTAACAACAAGGGTCTAATAAAATTTACTGGGTTGTTTAACAGTGGTAAATCACTTACGAAAAATAGTCTGTTCCAAATCCAATTGCAGTTGGTCTCAATTAAATCACTAGCGTCAAATAAAGTCACAATTGAGAATTAATTTTCGATTATCGAATTCAAAATGTTAAATTTTGGCTGGAAACTGTCAAATGTAGATCACACGTCGACGGTATAAAATCAGGTAAAGCAAACGTAGAATGGCTAAGTGGAGGTAAAAATCAACCGGAGACTCTCAGTTGTAGAAATTTGAACTAGTAGGTAGAAGCTATCGCGAGGAAATCCATACTAGGCATTGTATATCAGCCTTTTCAAAATGTTCATTTAAAAGAAAGTGTTTTTCAAGAAGGCACTTTGAATAGAAGAAAGTTCAATAGCTCGTAACGTTTCGATGTCTTCTTTATCAGTTTTTGCAGTATTTGCGGCTCAATATCACAAGCAATTTTGGTAGCGGGCGAAATAGCTCTTCAGTATGTTGCCAGTATTTAGCGTAAGATGTCGTAAGTACTTATAACGGTCACTCAAATGTCACTTGGAGGTTTTCCCCTAGTGATATATGCTCCACTAGTTTTAACCGCTTGCCACCACTCCGAAAACCTCTGCTGTCACCAATCTCTAAACATTTACTTAGTTTTTTATTTTTGCTTTTTTTGTATTAGCAGATGTAATGGTCTACGTAAATTCAAAAGATAGACGATAAACGTTGGTACATGGTCTTTATTGAATAACGTGAGAATACACATAGAGAAAATAAGGTAGCACAAGAACAACTAGCTACGACGAAGGCGAAAGATGGACTGCCTTTAGAAATGAACCAAGAATATAACTTTCCTGCAACGGAAGTTCCAGCTATTGGTTGTTCAACCATGCCTGGGAGAGGGCCCTTTCCCACGACTAGCTTTAGTCCCAAGAGCCCCCCTGGAATCCTCTCGTTGACGCATAAATGCCCAAATAACTAAGAAATGAGATACCCGGAAAAGTTTCTCGAATTGATTTTAAATACTTTACAATGGTCTCAAGTAATTTTATAGGGTAGCCATTGCAAAATAAAATGTCCTTAATATAGTTCGATTCTGAGTCTATGTGAGGCTCTGAGCATATTTTTATTACTCGGTCAACCAAAGAAATAACAACTCCTCTTTTTATGCAGGGAGAGTGGTTGGAGGAAAAATGCAAATACCTATCGTTATGCGTAGGCTTTCTATAAATAGAAAATTCAAGGCCAGGAGACTTATTGAGAATTAAAACATATAGAAAAGGAAGATTGTGGTTATGTTCTAGTTCTAAAGTGAACTGAAGGTTAGTGTCTAAAGTGTTTAGATGAGTTAAGAAGGAGTTAAATGACTCTCCTCCATGCTCCCTCACAGAAATAACATCATCCACAAACCAACCCCAGAACTGGTGTTTCATAGGAAAATTTTCCAGAGCAGAGATTTCAATGAATTCCATATAAAAAGGTGCCAAAAATGGTGAAAGACTTGTACCCATGGGTAAACCCCTAATTTGGGTGAAAAATTGATTATTATATTGGAAATATGAGGAGGAACTATTGCAAAGATGGACAAGATGCATAATAGTTTCTATATCCAGTATCCAGTGTTTTGTAGTCTATTTAATCAATATTATCTTCTAATTTCCTTTGAAGAGCTAGTTCACATTTTTTAATGTCGCAAGACGTATACATGGAAATGGAATCGAAACTGGCCAAAATTGTATCTTTTTTATTTCAATGTCTTTTAATTTTTCAACAAGGTGAACTGAATTTCTAGTAAAAAGGCCCCTATTGATCCAACGCGAACACTTGTGCTGCCATCTACAATTTAGTCTAACGCCAAGCTAACATAATTTATTCAAGGATTATTGATCCACGAAGGGGAGAGGATTTCTGAGAAATTTATTTGCATAATCGAGGGGAGAGAATTTCCGAGAAATTGATTTGCATAATCGAGGGGAATTATTGATTTACGAAAGGGGAATTAAGAAACAAATTTGGCTTCTTTGATCTTAGGTCTGAGGGATAAACGGTCTTTAGGTCAGAGAGAAAAATCAATATTCTTTTTTTAAATATGGCTTCATTGATCTTTAGTGTCAGGAATTAGAAATGACATCATTTGTTATCTTGGAATTATGCGAGAGTCTAAAGATATAGAAAAATCTTTTTTTTAAATACGGCTTCTTTGATCTTTAAGTCAGAGGCATAAATTGTTATTCTATCGAAACCTTAATAATGTAGCTAGGAACATCTATGAGATGAAGAGATTAACGTGAGAAAGGGTTTCCTAGGAATTTCAAATGTGACAGCGCAGGGGTGTCAAACAAAAGGAACACGCAGAAATTACGTTTAGGTATTATTTGGGCCAAACAGTTTAGAGACATTTTAGAAGATGATTTAAACGAAACCGTTTGAGGCATTTTAGAAGATGATTTAGAAGATGATTTTAGGGTGAAACTCTAAAATCAAGGGTGTGGTCGTTATAAGGTCCCCTACCCCAACAACCCCCCTACCCCAACCCCAAAGGGCCCCCTATCCCAACTCCGAAGGAACCCCCGCCCCCCAAAGGCCCCTGGGCCGCCAGAGCCCCCAAAGGCTCCCGGGCTCCCAAAGGCCCCCCGAGCCCTCAAATGCCCCCCGGGCCCCATACTTTTGATTCTATTTGTTTGCATGTCTGGGTTGATGTTTGCAAGTTCAAGAATTTTTCTTTGTTGGTTTGAATGTCTAAAGTGTCTTTCATTCTCGGTTTTTGTGTCTGATTCTATTTGTTGGCATGTCTGGGTTGGTGTTTGCAAGTCCAAAAATTTTTTTGGCTGGTTTGAATGTCTAAAGTGTCTATCTCTCTCTGTTTGGGTGTTTGATTCTATTTGTTTGTATGTCTGGGTTGGTGTTTGCAAGTCCATGAATTTGTCTTTGTTGGTTTGAATGTCTAAAGTGTCTGTCTTTCTCTGTTTGGGTGTTTGATTCTATTTGTTTGCATGTCTGTGTTGATGTTTACAAGTCAAAGAATTTGTCTTTGTTGGTTTGAATGTCTATAGTGTCTGTCTTTCTCTGTTTGTGTGTCTGATTCTATTTGTTTGCATGTCTGGGTTGATGTTTGCAAGTCCAAGAATTTGTCTTTGTTGGTTTTAATGTCTAAAGTGTCTGTCTTTCTCTGCTTGTGTATATGATTCTATTTTTTTGCATGTCTGAGTTGGTGTTCGCAAGTCCAAGAATTTATCTTTGTTGGTTGGAATGTCTAAAGTGTCTGTCTTTCTCTGTTTGTGTGTCTGATTCTATTGGTTTGCTTGTCTGGGTTGATGTTTCCATTTCCAAGAATTTGTCATTGTTGGTTTGAATGTCTAAAGTGTCTGTCTTTCTCTGTTTGTGTGTCTGATTCTATTTGTTTGCTTGTCTGGGTTGGAGTTTCCATGTCCAAGAACTTGTCATTGTTGGTTTGAATGCCTAAAGTTTCTGTCTTTCTTTGTTTTTGTGTCTGATTCTATTTGTTGGCATGTCAGGGTTGGTGTTTGCAAGTCCAAGAATTTGTCTTTGTTGGTTTGAATTTCTAAAGTTTCTGTCTTTCTCTGTGTGTTAGTCTAATTCTATGTGTTTACATGTCTGGGTTGGTGTTTGCAAGTCCAAGAATTAGTCTTTGTTGGTTTGAATGTCTAAAGTGTGTGTTATTCTCTGTTTGTGTGTCTGATTCTATTTGTTTGCATGGCTGGGTTGGTGTTTGCGAGTCCAAGTATTTGTCTTTGTTGGTTTGAATCCCTAACGTGTCTCTCCTTCTCTGTTTGTGTGTCTGATTCTATTTGTTTGCATGTCTGGGTTGGTGTTTTCAAGCCCAAGAATTTGTCTTTGTTTGTTTGAATGTCTAAAATGTATGTCTTTCTCTGTTTGTGTGTCTGATTCTATTTGTTTGCATGTCTGGATTGGTGTTTGCAAGTCCAAGAATTTGTCTTTGTTGCTTTGAATTTCTAAAGTGTCTGTCCTTCTCTGTTTGTGTGTCTGTTTCTATTTGTTTGCATGTCTGGGTTGGTGTTTGCAAGCCCAATAATTTGTCTTTGATGGTTTGAATGCCTAATGTTTTTGTCTTTCTCTGTTTGTGTGTCTGATTCTATTTGTTTGCATGTCTGGATTGGTGTTTGCAAGTACAAGTATTTTTCTTTGTTGGTTGGAATCCCTAAAGTGTCTGTCCTTCTCTGTTTGTGTGTCTGATTCTATTTGTTTGCAAGTCTGGGTTGGTGTTTGCAAGCCCAATAATTTGTCTTTGATGGTTTGAATGCCTAAAGTTTTTGTCTTTCTCTGTTTTTGTGTTTGATTCTATTTGTTTGCATGTCTGAGTTGGTGTTTACAAGTCCAAGAATTTGTCTGTGTTGGTTTGAATGTCTAAAGCTTCTGTCTTTCTCTGTTTGTGTGTCTGATTCTATTTGTTTGCATGTCTGGGTTGGTGTTTACAACTCCAAGTATTTGTCTTTGTTGGTTTGAATGTCTAAATTATCTGTCTGTCTCTATTATTGTGTCTGATTCTATTTGTTTACATGTCTGGGTTGGTGTTTGCAAGTCCAAGTATATGTCTTTTTTGGTTTGAATGTCTAAAGTGTCTGTCTTTCTCTGTTTGTTTGTATGATTCTATTTCTTTGCATGTCTGGGTTGGTGTTTGCAAGTCCAAGTATTTGTCTTTTTTGGTTTGAATGTCTAAAGTGTCTTTCTTTCTCTGTTTGTGTGTCTGATTCTATTTTTTTGCATGTCTGAGTTGGTTTTTGCAAGTCAAAGTATTTGTCTTTGTTGGTTTGAATGTCTAAAGTGTCTATCTTTATCTGGTTGTGTGTCTGATTCTATTTGTTCGCATGTCTGTGTTGATGTTTGCAAGTCCAAGTATTTGTCTTTTTTTAGTTTGAGTGTCTAAAGTGTCTGTCTTTCTCTGTTTGTATGTCTGATTCTATTTGTTTGCATGTCTAAGTTGGTGTTTACAAGTCCAAGTATTTCTCTTTGTTGTTTTGAATTTCTAAAGTTTCTGTCTTTCTCTGTTTGTGTGTCTGATTCTATTTGTTTGTATGTCTGGGTTGATGTTTGAAAGTCCAAGAATTTTTCTTTGATGGTTTGAATGTCTAAAGTGTCTGTCTTTTTCTGGTTGTGTGTCTGATTCTATTTGTTCGCATGTCTGTGTTGATGTTTGCAAGTCCAAGTATTTGTCTTTTTTTAGTTTGAGTGTCTAAAGTGTCTGTCTTTCTCTGTTTGTATGTCTGATTCTATTTGTTTGCATGTCTAAGTTGGTGTTTACAAGTCCAAGAATTTCTCTTTGTTGTTTTGAATTTCTAAAGTTTCTGTCTTTCTCTGCTTGTGTGTCTGATTCTATTTGTTTGCATGTCTGGGTTGATGTTTGAAAGTCCATGAATTTTTCTTTGTTGGTTTGAATGTCTAAAGTGTCTGTATTACTCTGTTTGTGTGACTGATTCTATTTGTTTGCATGTCTGAGTTGGTGTTTGCAAGTCCAAGTATTTGTCTTTGTTGGTTTGAATGTCTAAAGTGTGTGTTTTTCTCTGTTTGTGTGTCTTATTCTATTCGTTTACATGTCTTGGTTGATTTTTGCAAGTCCAAGTATTTGTCTTTGATGGTTGAATGTCTAAAGTGTCTATCTTTTTCTGTTTTTGTTTCTGATTCTATTTTTTTGCATGTCTAAGTTGGTGTTTGCAGGTCCAAGAATTTGTCTTTGTTGGTTTGAATGTCTAAAGTGTCTGTCTCTCAGTTTGTGTGTCTGATTCTATTTGTTTGCATGTCTGGGCTGATGTTTGCAAGTCCAAGAATTTGTCTTTGTTGGTTTGAATGTCTAAAGTGTCTGTCTTTCTCTGTTTGTGTGTCTGGTTCTATTTATTTGCATGTCTGGGTTGGTGTTTGCAGGTCCAAGATTTGTCTTTGTTGGTTTGAATGTCTTAAGTGTCTGTCTTTCTCTGTTTTTGTGACTGATTTTATTTGTTTGCCTACCTGGGTTGGTGTTTGCAAGTCTAAGTATTTGTCTTTTTTGGTTTGAATGTCTAAAGTGTCTGTTTTTCTCTGTTTGTGTGTATGATTCTATTTGTTTGTATGTCTGAGTTGGAGTTTGCAAGTCCAAGTATTGGTCTTTTTTGGTTTGAATGTCTAAAGTGTGTATCTTTCTCTGTTTGTGTGTCTGATTCTATTTGTTTGCATGTCTGAGTTGGTGTTTGCAAGTCCAAGTATTTGTCTTTGTTGGTTTGAATGTCTAAAGTGTCTGTCTGTCTCTGTTTGTGTGTCTGATTCTATTTGTTTGCATGTCTAAAGTGTCTGTCTTTCTCTGTTTGTGTGTCTGATGCTATTTGTTTGCATGTCTGAGTTGGTGTTTACAAGTCCAAGAACTTGTCTTTGTTGGTTTGAATGTCTAAAGTGTCTGTCTTTCTCTGTTTTTGTGTCTGATTATATTTGTTTGCATGTGTGGGTAGGTGTTTTCAAGTCCAAGTATTTGTCTTTGTTGTTTTTAATTTATAATGTTTCTGTCTTTCTCTGTTTGTGTGTTTGATTCTATTTGTTTGCATGTCTGGGTCGGTGTTTACGAGTCCATGAATTTGTCTTTTTTGGTTTGAATGTCTAAAGTGTCTGTCTTTCTCTGTTTTTGTGTCTGATTCTATTTGTTTGCATGTCTGGGTTGGTGTTTGCAAGTCCAAGTATTTGTATTTTTTGGTTTGAATGTCTAAAGTGTCTGTCTTTCTCTGTTTGTGTAGATGATTCTATTTGTTTGCATGTCTAAGTTGGTGTTTGCAAGTCCGAGTATTTGTCTTTTTTGGTTTGAATTTCTAAAGTGTCTATCTTTCTCTGTTTGTTTGTCTGATTCTATTTGTTTGTATGTCTGAGTTGGTGTTTGCAAGTCCAAGTATTGGTATTTATTGTTTTGAATGTCTAAAGTGTCTGTCTTTCTCTGTTTTTGTGTCTGATTCTATTTGTTTGCATGTCTGGGTTGGTATTTGCAAGTCCAAGTATTTGTCTTTTTTGGTTTGAATGTCTAAAGTGTCTGTCTTTCTCAGTTTGTGTGGATGATTCTATTTGTTTGCATGTCTGAGTGGGTGTTTGCAAGTCCGAGTATTTGTCTTTTTTAATTTGAATGTCTAAAGTGTCTATCTTTCTCTGTCTGATTCTATTTGTTTGCATGTCTGGGTTGGTGTTTCCATGTCCAAAAACTTGTCATTGTTTGTTTGAATGTCTAAAGTTTCTGTGTTTCTCTGTTTGTGTGTCTGATTCTATTTGTTTGCATGTCTAGGTTGGTGTTTGCAAGTCCAAGAATTTGTCTTTGTTGGTTTGAATGTCTAAAGTGTCTGTCTTTCTCTGTTTGTGTGTCTAATTCTATTTGTTGGCATGTCATGGTTGGTGTTTGCAAGTCCAAGAATTTGTCTTTGTTGGTTTGAATGTCTAAAGTTGTTGTCTTTTTCTGTTTGTTAGTCTAATTCTATTTGTTTACATGTTTGGGTTGGTGTTTGCAAGTCCAAGAATTAGTATTTGTTGGTTTGAATGTCTAAAGTGTCTGTCTTTCTCTGTTTGTGTGTCTGATTCTATTTGTTTGCATGTCTGGATTGGTTTTTGCAAGTCCAAGTATTTGTCTTTGTTGGTTTGAATTCCTAAAGTGTCTGTCCTTCTCTGTTTGTGTGTCTGATTCTATTTGTTTGCATGTCTGGGTTGGTGTTGGTAAGACCAAGAATTTATGCATTATTTGTTTGTACGTGTAATGGACCTGTCTTTACAATGTCGGTGGTTTTGAATCGTTCTTTGGGCAAATCTGGGTTAGTGTTTGTATTCTTAAGACCTTGCATTTGTTGGTTTATACGACTATATTTTATTTATTTTTCAGTGTTCATGATTTAATATACATATTTGCATGTATGGGTTGGTGTTTGCAAGTCCAAGTATTTGTCTTTGTTTGTTGGAATCCCTAAAGCGTCTGTCCTTCTCTGTTTGTGTGTCTGATTCTATTTGTTTGCAAGTCTGGGTTGGTGTTTGCAAGCCCAAGAATTTGTCTCTGATGGTTTGAATGCCTAAAGTGTTTGTCTTTCTCTGTTTTTGTGTTTGATTCCATTTGTTCGCATGTCTGAGTTGGTGTTTACAAAACCAAGAATTTGTCTTTGTTGGTTTGAATGTCTAGAGTCTGTCTTTCTCTGTTTGTGTGTCTGATTCTATTTGTTTGCATGTCTGGGTTGATGTTTACAACTCCAAGTATTTGTCTTTGTTGGTTTGAATGTCTAAAGTGTCTGTCTTTCTATGTTTCTGTGTCTGATTATATTTGTTTTAATGTATGTGTTTGTGTTTACAAGTGCAAGTATTTGTCTTTTTTGGTTTGAATGTTTAAAGTGTCTGTCTTTCTCTGTTTGTGTGTATGATTCTATTTGTTTGCATGTCTGTCTTGGTGTTTTAAAGTCCAAGTATTTGTCTTTGTTGGTTTGAATGTCTAAAGTGTCTGTCTTTCTCTGTTTGTATGGCTGATTCTATTTGTTTGCATGTCTGAGTTGGTGTTTACAAGTCCAAGAATTTGTCTTTGTTGGTTTGAATTTCTAAAGTTTCTGTCTTTCTCTGTTTGTGTGTCTGATTCTATTTTTTTGCATGTCTGGGTTGATTTTTGTAAGTCCATGAATTTGTCTTTGTTGGTTTGAATGTCTAAAGTATCTGTCTTTCTCTGTTTGTGTCTGTCTGATTCTATTTGTTTGCATGTGTGGGTTGATGATTGCAAGTCCAAGAATTTGTCTTTGTTGGTTTGAATGTCTAAAGTGTCTGTCTTTCTCTGTTTGTGTGTCTGATTCTATTTGTTTGCATGTCTGAGTTGGTGTTTGCAAGTCCAAGTATTTGTCTTTGTTGGTTTGAATGTCTAAAGTGTGTGTTTTTCTCTGTTTGTGTGTCTGATTCTATTTGTTTGCATGTCTGGGTTGATGTTTGTAAGTCCATGAATTTGTCTTTGTTGGTTTGAATGTCTAAAGTTTCTTTCTTTCTCTGTTTGTGTGTCTGATTCTATTTTTTTGCATGTCTGAGTTGTTGTATGAAAGTACAAGAATTTCTCTTTGTTGGTTTGAATGTCTAAAGGGTCTGTCTTTCTCTGTCTGTGTGTCTGATTCTATTTGTTTGCATGTCTGAGTTGTTGTTTGCAAGTCCAAGTGTTTGTCTTTGTTGGTTTGAATGTCTAAAGTGTGTGTTTTTCTCTGTTTGTGTGTCTGATTCTATTTGTTTACATGTCTGGGTTGATGTTTGCAAGTCCAAGTATTTGTCTTTGATGGTTGAATGTCTAAAGTGTCTGTCTTTCTCTGTTTGTGTGTCTGATTCTATTTGTTTGCATGTCTGGGTTGATGTTTGCAAGTCCAAGAATTTGTCTTTGTTGGTTTGAATGTCTAAAGTTTCTGTCTTTCTCTGTTTGTGTGTCTGATTCTATTTGTTTGCATGTCTGGGTTGGTGTTTGCAAGTCCAAGTATTTGTCATTTTGGTTTGAATGTCTAAAGTGTCTGTCTTTCTCTGTTTGTTTGTCTGATTCTATTTGTTTGCATGTCTGGGTTGATGTTTACAAGTCCAAGTATTTGTCTTTGTTGGTTTGAATGTCTAAAGTGTCTGTCTTTCTCTGTTTTTGTGTCTGATTCTATTTGTTTGCATGTCTGGGTTGGTGTTTGCAAGTCCAAGTATTTGTCTTTTTTGGTTTGAAGGTCTAAAGTGTCTGTCTTTCTCTGTTTGTGTGTCTGATTCTATTTGTTTGCATGTCTGAGTTGGTGTTTGCAAGTCCAAGTATTTGTCTTTGTTGGTTTGAATGTCTAAAGTGTCTGTCTTTATCTGTTTTTGTGTCTGATTATATTTGTTTGCATGTGTTGTTTGGTGTTTGCAAGTCCAAGTACTTGTCTTTTTTGGTTTGAATGTCTAAAGTGTCTGTCTTTATCGTTTGTGTGGATGATTCTATTTGTTTGCATGTCTGAGTTGGTGTTTGCAGGTACAAAAATTTGTCTTTGTTGGTTTGAATGTCTAAAGTATCTGTCTTTCTCTGTTTGTGTGTCTGATTCTATTTGTTTGCACGTCTGGGTTGATGTTTGCAAGTCCAAGAATTTGTCTTTGTTGGTTTGAATGTCTAAAGTTTCTGTCTTTCTCTCTTTGTGTGTCTGATTCTATTTGTTTGCATGTCTGGGTTGGTGTTTGCAGGTCCAAGAATTTGTCTTTGTTGGTTTGAATGTCTAAAGTGTCTGTCTTTCTCTGTTTTTGTGTCTGATTCTATTTGTTTGCATGTCTGGGTTGGTATTTATAACTCAAAGTATTTGCCTTTGTTGGTTTGAATGTCTAAAGTGTCTTTCTTTCTCTGTTTTTGTGTCTGATTATATTTGTTTGCATGTCTGGGTTGGTGTTTGCAAGTCCAAGTATTTGTCATTTTGGTTTGAATGTCTAAAGTGTCTGTCTTTCTCTGTTTGTGTGTCTGATTTTATTTGTTTGCATGTATGAGTTGGTGTTTATAAGTCCAAGAATTTGTCTTTGTTGGTTTGAATGTCTAAGGTTTCTGTCTTTCTCTGTTTGTGTGTCTGATTCTATTTGTTGGCATGTCTGGGTTGGTGTTTGCAAGTCCAAGTATTTGTCTTTTTTGGTTTGAATATCTAAAGTGTCTGTCTTTCTCTGTTTGTGTGTATGATTCTATTTGTTTGTATGTCTGAGTTGGTGTTTGTAAGTCCGAGTATTTGTCTTTTTTGGTTTGAATGTCTAAAGTGTCCATCTTTCTCTGTTTGTTTGTCTGATTCTATTTTTTTGCATGTCTGAGTTGGTGTTTTCAAGTCCAAGTATTTTTCTTTGTTGTTTTGAATGTCTAAAGTGTCTTTATGTCGCTTTTTTCGTTTATGATTCTATCTGTTGTCATGTTTTGGTTGATGTTTGCTATTCCAAGAATTTGTCTGTTTTGTTTTGAATGTCTAAAGTGTATATCTTTCTCTGTTTGAGTGTTTGATTCTATTTGTTTTCATTTTTGAGTTGTTGGTTGCAAGTCCAAGAATTTGTCTTTGCTGGTTTGAATGTCTAATGTGTCTCTCTTTCTCTGTTTGTGTGTCTGATTCTATTTTTTTGAATGTCTGGGATGATGTTTGCAAGTCCATTAATTTGTCTTTGTTGGGTTGAATGTCTAAAGTATTTGTTTTTCTCTGTTTGTGTGTCTGATTCTATTTGTTTGCATATCTGGGTTGGTGTTTGCAAGTCCAAGAATTCGTCTTTGTTGGTTTGAATGTCTAAAGTGTCTGTCTTTCTCTGTTTGTGTGTCTGATTCTATTTGTTTCCATGTCTAAGTTGGTGTTTGCAGGTCCACGAATTTTTCTTTGTTGGTTTGAATGTCTAAAGTGTCTATCTTTCTCTGTTTGTGTGTTTGATTCTATTTGTTTGCATGTCTGGGTTGGTGTTTGCAGGTCCAAGAATTTGTCTTTTTTGGTTTGAATGTCTAAAGTGTCTGTCTTTCTCTGTTTGTGTGTATGATTCTATTTGTTTGCATGTCTGGGTTGGTGTTTACAACTCCAAGTATTTGTCTTTGTTGGTTTGGGTGTTTAAAGTGTCTGTCTTTCTCTGTTTTTGTGTCTGACTCTATTTGTTTGCCTGTCTGGGTTGGTGTTTGCAAGTCCAAGTATTTTTCTTTTTTGGTTTGAATGTCTAAAGTGTCTGTCTTTCTCTGTTTGTGTGTATGATTCTATTTGTTTGCATGTCTGAGTTGGAGTTTGCAAGTCCAAGTATTGGTATTTTTTGGTTTGAATGTCTAAAGTGTCTATCTTTCTCTGTTTGTGTGTCTGATTCTATTTGTTTGCATGCTGGGTTGGTGTTTGCAAGTCCAAGAATTTGTCTTTGTTGGTTTGAATGTCTAAAGTGTCTGTCTTTCTCTGTTTGTGTGTCTAATTCTATTTGTTGGCATGTCAGGGTTGGTGTTTGCAAGTCCAAGAATTTGTCTTTGTTGGTTTGAATGTCTAAAGTTTCTGTCTTTTTCTGTTTGTTAGTCTAATTCTATTTGTTTACATGTCTGGGTTGGTGTTTGCAAGTCCAAGAATTATTCTTTGTTGGTTTGAATTTCTAAAGTGTCTGTCCTTCTCTGTTTGTTTGTCTGATTCTATTTGTTTGCAAGTCTGGGTTGGTGTTGGTAAGCCCAAGAATTTGTCTTTGTTTGTTTGAATGTCTAAAGTGTCTGTCTTTCTCTGTTTGTGTGTCTGATTCTATATGTTTGCATGTCTGGGTTGGTGTTTGCAAGTCCAAGTATTTGACTTTGTTGGTTTTAATCCCTAAAGTGTCTGTCCTTCTCTGTTTGTGTGTCTGATTCTATTTGTTTGCATGTCTGGGTTGGTGTTGGTAAGACCAAGAATTTTTCTTTGTTTGTTTGAATGTCTCAAGTGTCTGTCTTCCTCTGTTTGTGTGTCTGATTCTATGTGTTTTCATGTCTGGATTGTTGTTTGCAAGTCCAAGAATTTGTCTTTGTTGGTTTGAATGTATAAAGTGTCTTTCTTTCTCTGTTTGTGTGCCTGATTCTATTTGTTTTCATGTCTGGGTTGGTATTTGCAAGTCCAAGTATTTGTGTTTGTTGGTTGGAATCCCTAAAGTGTCTGTCCTTCTCTGTTTGTGTGTCTGATTCTATTTGTTTGCAAGGCTGGGTTGGTGTTTGCAAGCCCAAGAATTTGTCTTTGATGGTTTGAATGCCTAAAGTTTTTGTCTTTCTCTGTTTTTGTGTTTGATTCTATTTGTTTGCATGTCTGAGTTGGTGTTTACAAGTCCAAGAATTTGTCTGTGTTGGTTTGAATGTCTACAGCTTCTGTCTTTCTCTGTTTGTGTGTCTGATTCTATTTGTTTGCATGTCTGGGTTGGTGTTTACAACTCCAAGTATTTGTCTTTGTTGGTTTGAATGTCTAAAGTGTCTGTCTTTCTCTGTTTTTGTGTCTGATTCTATTTGTTTGCATGTCTGGGTTGGTGTTTGCAAGTCCAAGTATTTGTCTTTTTTGGTTTGAATGTCTAAAGTGTCTGTCTTTCTCTGCTTGTGTGTATGATTCTATTTGTTTGCATGTCTGGGTTGGTGTTTGCAAGTCCAAGTATTTGTCTTTGTTGGTTTGAATGTCTAAAGTGTCTATCTTTCTCTGTTTGTGTGTCTGGTTCTATTTGTTTGCATGTCTGAGTTGGTGTTTGCAAGTCCAAGTTTTTGTCTTTGTTGGTTTGAATGTCTAAAGTGTCTGCCTTTCTCTGTTTGTATGTCTGATTCTATTTGTTTGCATGTCTGAGTTGGCGTTTACAAGTCCAAGAATTTGTCTTTGTTGGTTTGAATTTCTAAAGTGTCTGTCTTTCTCTGCTTGTGTGTATGATTCTATTTGTTTGCATGTCTGAGTTGGTGTTTGCAAGTCCAAGTATTTGTCTTTTTTGGTTTGAATGTCTAAAGTGTCTATCTTTCTCTGTTTGTGTGTCTGATTCTATTTGTTTGCATGTCTGAGTTGGTGTTTGCAAGTCCAAGTATTTGTCTTTGTTGGTTTGAATGTCTAAAGTGTCTGTCTTTCTCTGTTTATATGTCTGATTCTATTTGTTTGCATGTCTGAGTTGGTGTGTACAAGTCCAAGAATTTGTCTTTGTAGGTTTGAATTTCTAAAGTTTCTATCTTTCTCTGTTTGTGTGTCTGATTCTATTTGTTTGCATTTCTGGGTTGGTGTTTGTAAGTCCATGAATTTGTCTTTGTTGGGTTGAATGTCTAAAGTATCTGTCTTTCTCTGTTTGTGTGTCTGATTCTATTTGTTCTCATGTTTGGGTTGGTGTTTGAAAGTCAAAGAATTTGTCTTTGTGGGTTTGAATGTTTAAAGTGTCTGTCTTTCTCTGTTTGTGTGTCTGATTCTATTTGTTTGCATGTCTGAGTTGGTGTTTGCAAGTCCAAGTGTTTGTCTTTGTTGGTTTGAATGTCTAAAGTGTGTGTTTTTCTCTGTTTGTGTGTCTGATTCTATTTGTTTACATGTCTGGGTTAATGTTTGCAAGTCCAAGTATTTGTCTTTGATGGTTGAATGTCTAAAGTGTCTGTCTTTCTCTGTTTGTGTGTCTGATTCTATTTGTTTGCATTTCTGAGTTGGTGTTTGCAGGTACAAAAATTTGTCTTTTTTGGTTTGAATGACTAAAGTGTCTGTCTTTCTCTGTTTGTGTGTCTGATTCTATTTGTTTGCATGTCTGAGTTGATGTTTGCAAGTCCAAGAATTTGTCTTTTTTGGTTTGAATGCCTATAGGTTCTGTCCTCTTCTGCTTGTGTTTCTGATTCTTTTTGTTTGCATGTCTGGGTTGATGTTTGCAACTCCAAGTATTTGCCTTTGTTAGTTTGAATGTCTAAAGTCTCTATCTTTCTCTGTTTTTGTGTCTGATTCTATTTGTTTGCATGTCTGGGTTGGTGTTTGCAAGTCCAAGTATTTGTAATTTTGGTTTGAATGTCTAAAGTGTCTGTCTTTTTCTGTTTGTGTGTATGATTCTATTTGTTTGCATGTCTGAGTTGGTGTTTGCAAATCCGAGTATTTGTCTTTTTTTGGTTTTAATGTGTAAAGTATCTATCTTTCTCTGTTTGTGTGTCTGATTCTATGTGTTTGCATGTTTGGGTTGATGTTTGCAAGTCCAAGTATTTGTCTCTTTTTTTGAATGTCTAAAGTGTCTGTCTTTCTCTGTTTGTGTGTCTGATTCTATTTTTTTGAATTTCTGAGTTGGTGTTTGCAAGTCCAAGTATTTGTCCTTGTTGATTTGAATGTCTAAAGTGGCTGTCTTTCTCTGTCTTTGTGTATGATTCTATTTGTTTGCATGTCTGAGTTTGTGTTTGCAAGTCCAAGAATTTGTCTTAGTTGGTGTGAATGTCTAAAGTTTCTGTCTTTCTCTGTTTGTGTTTCTGATTCTATTTGTTTGCATGTCTGGGTTGGTCTTTGCAAGTCCAAGAATTTGTCATTGTTGTTTTGAATGTCTAAAGTGTCTGTCTTTCTCTGTTTGTGTGTCTGATTCTATTTTTTTGCATGTCTGTGTTGATGTTTGAAATTCAAAGTATTTGTCTATTTTGGTTTGAATGTCTAAAGTATCTGTTTTTCTCTGTTTGTGTATCTGCTTCTATTTGTTTGTATGTCTGAGTTGGTGTTTGCAAGTCCAAAAATTGGTCTTTGTTGGTTTGAATGTCTAAAGTGTCTGTCTTTCTCTGTTTTTGTGTCTGATTCTATTTGTTTGCATGTCTGGGTTGGTGTTTACAACTCCAAGTATTTGTCTTTGTTGGTTTGAATGTCTAAAGTATCTGTCTTTTTCTGTTTGTGTGTCTGATTCTTTTTGTTTGCATGTCCGGGTTGGTGTTTGCAAGTCCAAGAATTTTTATTTGTTGGTTTGAAGTTCTAAAGTGTCTGTCTTTCTCTGTTTGTGTGTCTGATTCTATTTGTTTCCATGTCTAAGTTTGTGTTTGCAGGTCCAAGAATTTTTCTTTGTTGGTTTGAATGTCTAAAGTGTCTGTCTTTCTCTGTTTGTGTGTCTGATTCTGTTTGTTTGCATGTCTGGGTTGGTGTTTACAACTCCAAGAATTTGTCTTTGTTGGTTTGAATGTCTAAAGTGTCTGTCTTTCTCTGTTTGTGTGTCTGATTCTATTTGTTTACATGTCTGGGTTGATGTTTGCAACTCCAAGTATTTGACTTTGTTAGTTTGAATGTCTAAAGTATCTCTCTTTCTCTGTTTTTGTGTCTGATTCTATTTGTTTGAATGTGTGGGTTGGTGTTTGCAAGTCCAAGTATTTGTAATTTTGGTTTGAATGTCTAAAGTGTCTGTCTTTTTCTGTTTGTGTGTATGATTCTATTTGTTTGCATGTCTGAGTTGGTGTTTGCAAATCCGAGTATTTGTCTTTTTTTGTTTTGAATGTGTAAAGTATCTATCTTTCTCTGTTTGTGTGTCTGATTCTATGTGTTTGCATGTTTGGGTTGATGTTTGCAAGTCCAAGTATTTGTCTCTTTTTTTGAATGTCTAAAGTGTCTGTCTTTCTCTGTTTGTGTGTCTGATTCTATTTGTTTGCATGTCTGATTTGGTGTTTGCAAGTCCAAGTTTTTGTCTGTTTTTTTGTGAATGTCTCAATTTTCTATCTTTCTATGTTTTTGTGTATGATTCTATTTGTTGGCATGTCTGGGATTCTGTTTGAAAGTTCAAATATTTGTATTTGTTTTTTTGAATATCTAAATTGTATTTCTTTCTCAGTTTGTTTATATGATTAAATTTGTTTGCATATCTAAGCTGTTGCTTGTATGTCAGAGTATTTTTCTTTTTAGGTTTGTATTTATAAAGTATCTTTCTTTATCTGTTTTTGTGTCTGTTTCTATTTTTTTGTATGTCTGAGTTGGTGTTTGCAAGTCCAAGTATTTGTCTTTGTTGGTTTGAATGTCTAAATTGTCTGTCTTTCTCTGTTTGTGTGTCTGATTCTTTTTGTTTGCATGTCTGGTTTGGTGTTTGCAAGTCCAAGTATTTGTCTATTTTGGTTTGAATGTCTAAAGTATCTGTCTTTCTCTGTTTGTGTGTCTGATTCTATTTGTTTGCATATCTGGGTTGGTGTTTACAAGTCCAAGAATTCGTCTTTGTTGGTTTGAATGTCTAAAGTGTCTGTCTTTCTCTGTTTGTGTGTCTGATTCTATTTGTTTGCATGTCTGGGTTGGTGTTTACAACTCCAAGTATTTGTCTTTGTTGGTTTGAATGTCTAAAGTATCTGTCTTTTTCTGTTTGTGTGTCTGATTCTTTTTGTTTGCGTGTCCGGGTTGGTGTTTGCAAGTCCAAGAATTTTTATTTGTTGGTTTGAAGTTCTAAAGTGTCTGTCTTTCTCTGTTTGTGTGTCTGATTCTATTTGTTTCCATGTCTAAGTTGGTGTTTGCAGGTCCAAGAATTTTTCTTTGTTGGTTTGAATGTCTAAAGTGTCTGTCTTTATCTGTTTGTGTGTCTGATTCTCTTTTTTTCATGTCTGGGTTGGTGTTTGCAGGTCCAAGAATTTGTCTTTGTTGGTTTGAATTTCTAAAGTGTCTGTCTTTCTCTGTTTGTGTGTCTGATTCTATTTGTTTGCATGTCTGGGTTGGTGTTTACAACTCCAAGTATTTGTCTTTGTTGGTTTGAATGTCTAAAGTGTCTGTCTTTCTCTGTTTGTGTGTATGATTCTACTTGTTTGTATGTCTGATTTGGTGCTTGCAAGTCCAAGTATTGGTCTTTTTTGGTTTGAATGTCTAAAGTGTGTATCTTTCTCTGTTTGTGTGTCTGATTATATTTGTTTGTATGTCTGAGTTGGTATTTGCAAGTCCAAGTATTTGTCTTTGTTGGTTTGAATGTCTAAAGTGTCTGTCTGTCTCTGTTTGTGTGTCTGATTCTATTTGTTTGCATGTCTAAAGTGTCTATCTTTCTCTGTTTGTGTGTCTGATGCTATTTGTTTGCATGTCTGAGTTGGTGTTTACAAGTCCAAGAACTTGTCTTTGTTGGTTTGAATGTCTAAAGTTTCTGTCTTTCTCTGTTTGTGTGTCTGATTCTATTTGTTTGCATGTCTGGATTGATGTTTGCAAGTCCAAGTATTTGTCTTTTTTGGTTTGAATGTCTAATGTTTCTGTCTTTCTCTGTTTGTGTGTTTGATTCTATTTGTTTGCATGTCTGGGTCGGTGTTTACAACTCAAAGTATTTGTCTTTTTTGGTTTGAATATCTAAAGTTTCTGTCTTTCTCTGTTTTTGTGTCTGATTCTATTTGTTTGCATGTCTGAGCTGGTGTTTGCAAGTCCAAGTATTTGTATTTGTTTGTTTGAATGTATAAAGTGTATGTCTTTCTCTGTTTGTTTGGATGATTCTATTTGTTTGCATGTCTAAGTTGGTGTTTGCAAGTCCGAGTATTTGTCTTTTTTGGTTTGAATTTCTAAAGTGTCTCTCTTTCTCTGTTTGTTTGTCTGATTCTATTTGTTTGTATGTCTGAGTTGGTGTTTGCAAGTCCAAGTATTTGTCTTTGTTGGTTTGAATGTCTAAAGTGTCTGTCTTTCTCTGTTTGTGTGGATGATTCTACTTGTTTGCATGTCTGGGTTGGTGTTTCCATGTCCAAAAACTTGTCATTGTTTGTTTGAATGTCTAAAGTTTCTGTGTTTCTCTGTTTGTGTGTCTGATTCTATTTGTTTGCATGTCTAGGTTGGTGTTTGCAAGTCCAAGAATTTGTCTTTGTTGGTTTGAATGTCTAAAGTGTCTGTCTTTCTCTGTTTGTGTGTCTAATTCTATTTGTTGGCATGTCAGGGTTGGTGTTTGCAAGTCCAAGAATTTGCCTTTGTTGGTTTGAATGTCTAAAGTTGTTGTCTTTTTCTGTTTGTTAGTCTAATTCTATTTGTTTACATGTTTGGGTTGGTGTTTGCAAGTCCAAGAATTAGTCTTTGTTAGTTTGAATGTCTAAAGTGTCTGTCTTTCTCTGTTTGCGTGTTTGATTCTATTTTTTGGCATATCGGGTTTGGTGTATGCAAAACCAAAGAATTTGTGTTTGTTGATTTTAATTTCTAAAGTGTTTGTCTTTCTCTGTTTGCATGTCTGATACTATTTGCTTGCATGTCTGAGTTTGTGTTTGCAAGTCCAAGTATTTGTCTTTGTTTGTTGGAATCCCTAAAGCGTCTGTCCTTCTCTGTTTGTGTGTCTGATTCTATTTGTTTGCAAGTCTGGGTTGGTGTTTGCAAGCCCAAGAATTTGTCTCTGATGGTTTGAATGCCTAAAGTGTTTGTCTTTCTCTGTTTTTGTGTTTGATTCCATTTGTTCGCATGTCTGAGTTGGTGTTTACAAAACCAAGAATTTGTCTTTGTTGGTTTGAATGTCGAAAGCTTCTGTCTTTCTCTGTTTGTGTGTCTGATTCTATTTGTTTGCATGTCTGGGTTGGTGTTTACAAGTCATAGTATTTGTCTTTGTTTGTTTGTATGTCTTAAGGGTCTGTCTTTTTTTGTTGTTGTGTCTGTTTCTATTTCTTTGCATGCCTGGGTTTCTGTTTGCAACAGCAACTATTTGTATTTGTCGGTTTGAATGTTTAAAGTGTCTGTCTTTCTCTGTTTGTGTGTATGATTCTATTTGTTTGCATGTCTGGGTTGGTGTTTGCAAGTCCAAGTATTTGTCTTTTTTGGTTTTAATGTCTAAAGTGACTATCTTTCTCTGTTTGTGTGTCTGATTCTATTTGTTTGCATGTCTGAGGTGGTGTTTACAAGTCCAAGTTTTGTCTTTGTTGGTTTGAATGTCTAAAGTGTCTGTCTTTCTCTGTTTGTATGGCTGATTCTATTTGTTTGCATGTCTGAGTTGGTGTTTACAAGTCCAAGAATTTGTCTTTGTTGGTTTGAATTTCTAAAGTATCTGTCTTTCTCTGTTTGTGTGTCTGATTCTATTTTTTTGCATGTCTGGGTTGATTTTTGTAAGTCCATGAATTTGTCTTTGTTGGTTTGAATGTCTAAAGTATCTGTCTTTCTCTGTTTGTGTCTGTCTGATTCTATTTTTTTGCATGTCTGAGTTGTTGTTTGCAAGAGCAAGAATTTCTCCTTGATGGTTTGAATGTCTAAAGTGTCTGTCTTTCTCTGTCTGTGTGTCTGATTCTATTTGTTTGCATGTCTGAGTTGGCGTTTGCACGTTCGAGTGTTTGTCTTTGTTGGTTTGAATTACTAAATTGTGTGTTTTTCTCTGTTTGTGTGTGTGATTCTATTTTTTTGCATGTCTGGGTTGATGTTTGTAAGTCCATGAATTTTTCTTTGTTGGTTTGAATGTCTAAAGTATCTTTCTTTCTCTGTTTGTGTGTCTGATTCTATTTGTTTGCATGTCTGCGTTGGTGTTTGAAAGTCCAAGAATTTGTCTTTGATGGTTTGAATTTCTAAAGTTTCTTTCTTTCTCTGTTTGTGTGTCTGATTCTATTTGTTTGCATGTCTGAGTTGGTGTTTGAAAGTCCAAGTGTTTGTCTTTGTTGGTTTGAATGTCTAAAGTGTCTGTCTTTCTCTGTTTGAGTGTCTGATTCTATTTGTTTACATGTCTGGGTTGATGTTTGCAAGTCCAATTTTTTTTTTTTATGTTTGAATGTCTATAGTGCCTGTCCTTCACTGTTTGTGTGTCTGATTCTATTTGGTTTCATGTCTGTGTTGATGTTTGCAGGTCCAAGTAAATGTCGTTGTTGGTTTGAATGCCAAAAGTTTCTGTCTTTCTCTGTTTGTGGGTCTCATTCTACTTCTTTGCATGTGTGGGTTGGTGTTTGAAAGTCCAAGTATTTGTCATTTTGGTTTGAATGTCTAAAGTGTCTGTCTTTCTCTGTTTGTTTGTCTGATTCTATTTGTTTGCATGTCTGGGTTGATGTTTACAACTCCAAGTATTTGTCTTTGTTGGTTTGAATGTCTAAAATGTCTGTCTTTCTCTGTTTTTGTGTCTGATTCTATTTTTTTGCATGTCTGGGTTGCTGTTTGCAAGTCCAAGTATTTGTCTTTTTTGGTTTGAATGTCTAAAGTGTCTGTCTTTCTCTGTGTTTTTGTCTGATTCTATTTGTTTGCATGTCTGAGTTGGTGTTCTCAAGTCCAAGTATTTGTCTTTGTTGGTTTGAATGTCTAAAGTGTCTGTCTTTCTCTGTTTGTGTGTCTGATTCTATTTGTTTGCATGTGTTGTTTGGTGTTTGCAAGTCCAAGTACTTGTCTTTTTTGGTTTGAATGTCTAAAGTGTCTGTCTTTATCGTTTGTGTGGATGATTCTATTTGTTTGCATGTCTGAGTTGGTGTTTGCAGGTACAAGAATTTGTCTTTGTTGGTTTGAATGTCTAAAGTATCTGTCTTTCTCTGTTTGTGTGTCTGATTCTATTTGTTTGCACGTCCGGGTTGATGTTTGCAGGTCCAAGAATTTGTCTTTGTTGGTTTGAATGTCTAAAGTTTCTGTCTTTCTCTGTTTGTGTGTCTGATTCTATTTGTTTGAATGTCTGGGTTGGTGTTTGCAGGTCCAAGAATTTGTCTTTGTTGGTTTGAATGTCTAAAGTGTCTGTCTTTCTCTGTTTTTGTGTCTGATTCTATTTGTTTGCATGTCTGGGTTGGTATTTATAACTCCAAGTATTTGCCTTTGTTGGTTTGAATGTCTAAAGTGTCTATCTTTCTCTGTTTTTGTGTCTGATTATATTTGTTTGCATGTCTGGGTTGGTGTTTGCAAGTCCAAGTATTTGTCATTTTGGTTTGAATGTCTAAAGTGTCTGTCTTTCTCTGTTTGTGTGTCTGATTCTATTTGTTTGCATGTCTGGGTTGATGTTTGCAAGTCCAAGTATTTGTCTTTTTTTTGAATGTCTAAAGTGTCTGTCTTTCTCTGTTTGTGTGTCTGATTCTATTTGTTTGCATGTATGAGTTGGTGTTTATAAGTCCAAGAATTTGTCTTTGTTGGTTTGAATGTCTAAAGCTTCTGTCTTTCTCTGTTTGTGTGTCTGAATATGTTTGTTTGCATATCTGGGTCGATGTTTACAACTCAAAGTATTTGTCTTTGTTGGTTTGAATGTCTAAAGTGTCTGTCTTTCTCTGTTTGTGTGTCTGATTCTATTTGTTGGCATGTCTGGGTTGCTGTGTGCAAGTCCAAGTATTTGTATTTTTTGGTTTGAATGTCTAAAGTGTCTGCCTTTATCTGTTTGTGTGGATGATTCTATTTGTTTGTATGTCTGAGTTGTTGTTTGTAAGTCCGAGTATTTGTCTTTTTTGGTTTGAATGTCTAAAGTGTCCTTCTTTCTCTGTTTGTGTGTCTGATTCTATTTTTTTGCATGTCTGTGTTGGTGTTTACAACTCCAAGTATTTGTCTTTGTTTTTTTGAATGTCTAAAGTGTCTGTCTTTCTATGTTTTTGTGTCTGATTCTATTTGTTTGCATGTCTGGGTTGGTGTTTGCAAGTCCAAGTATTTGTCTTTTTTGGTTTGAATGTCTAAAGTTTCTGTCTTTCTCTGTTTGTGTGTCTGATTCTATTTATTTGCATGTCTGAGTTGGTGTTTACAAGTCCAAGAATTTGTCTTTGTTGGTTTGAATGTCTAAAGTTTCTCTCTTTCTCTGTTTGTGTGTCTGATTCTATTTTTTTGCATGTCTGGGATGATGTTTGCAAGTCCATTAATTTGTCTTTGTTGGGTTGAATGTCTAAAGTATTTGTTTTTCTCTGTTTGTGTGTCTGATTCTATTTGTTTGCATATCTGGGTTGGTGTTTACAAGTCCAAGAATTCGTCTTTGTTGGTTTGAATGTCTAAAGTGTCTGTCTTTCTCTGTTTGTGTGTCTGATTCTGTTTGTTTGCATGTCTGGGTTGGTGTTTACAACTCCAAGTATTTGTATTTGTTGGTTTGAATGTATAAAGTGTCTGTCTTTTTCTGTTTGTGTGTCTGATTCTTTTTGTTTGCGTGTCCGGGTTGGTGTTTGCAAGTCCAAGAATTTTTATTTGTTGGTTTGAAGTTCTTAAGTGTCTTTCTTTCTCTGTTTGTGTGTCTGATTCTATTTGTTTCCATGTCTAAGTTGGTGTTTGCAGGTCCACGAATTTTTCTTTGTATGGTTTGAATGTCTAAAGTGTCTGTCTTTCTCTGTTTGTGTGTCTGATTCTATTTGTTTTCATGTCTGGGTTGGTGTTTGCAGGTCCAAGAATTTGTCTTTGTTGGTTTGAATTTCTAAATTCTCTGTCTTTTTCTGTTTGTGTGTCTGATTCTATTTGTTTGCATGTCTGGGTTGGTGTTTACAACTCCAAGTATTTGTCTTTGTTGGTTTGGGTGTCTAAAGTGTCTGTCTTTCTCTGTTTTTGTGTCTGATTCGATTTGTGTGCCTGTCTGGGTTGGTGTTTGCAAGTCCAAGTATTTGTCTTTTTTGGTTTGAATGTCTAAAGTGTCTGTCTTTCTCTGTTTGTGTGTATGATTCTATTTGTTTGCATGTCTGAGTTGGAGTTTGCAAGTCCGAGTATTGGTATTTTTTGGTTTGAATGTCTAAAGTGTCTATCTTTCTCTGTTTGTGTTTCTGATTCTACTTGTTTGCGTGTCTGGGTTGATGTTTGCAAGTCCAAGAATTTGTCTTTGTTGGTTTGAATGTCTAAAGTGTCTGTCTTTCTCTGTTTGTGTGTCTGATTCTATTTGTTTGTATGTCTGGGTTGATGTTTGCAAGTCCAAGTATTTGTCTTTGTTGGTTTGAATGTCTAAAGTGTCTGTCTTTCTCTGTTTGTATGTCTGATGCTATTTGTTTGCATGTCTGAGTTGGTGTTTACAAGTCCAAGAACTTGTCTTTGTTCGTTTGAATGTCTAGAGTTTCTGTCTATCTCTGTTTGTGTGTCTGATTCTATTTGTTTGCATGTCTGGATTGATGTTTACAACTCCAAGTATTTGTCTTTGTTGGTTTGAATGTCTAAAGTGTCTGTCTTTCTCTGTTTCTGTGTCTGATTCTATTTGTTTGCATGTCTGGGTTGATGCTTGCAAGTCCGAGTATTTGTCTTTTTTGGTTTGAATGTCTAAAGTGTCTGTCTTTCTCTGTTTGTGTGTCTGATGCTATTTGTTTGCATGTCTGAGTTGGTGTTTGCAAGTTCAAGTATTTGTCTTTTTTGGTTTGAATGTCTAAAGTGTCTATCTTTCTCTGTTTGTGTGTCTTATTCTATTTGTTTGCATGTCTGAGCTGGTGTTTACAAGTCCAAGTTTTTGTCTTTGTTGGTTTGAATGTCTAAAGTGTCTGTCTTTCTCTGTTTTTGTGTCTAATTCTATTTGTTTGCATGTCTGGGCTGGTGTTTGCAAGTCCAAGTATTTGTCTTTGTTGGTTTGAATGTCTAAAGTGTCTGTCTTTCTCTGTTTGTGTGGATGATTCTATTTGTTTGCATGTCTGAGTTGGTGCTTGCAAGTCCGAGTATTTTTTTTTTTGGTTTGAATGTATAAAGTGTCTGTCTTTCTCTGTTTTTGTGTCTGATTCTATTTGTTTGCATGTCTGGGTTGGTGTGTGCAAGTCCAAGTATTTGTCTTTTTTGGTTTGAATGTCTAAAGTGTCTGCCTTTCTCTGTTTGTGTGGATGATTCTATTTGTTTGCATGTCTGAGTTGTTGTTTGCAAGTCCGAGTAGTTGTCTTTTTTGATTTGAATGTCTAAAGTGTCTATCTTTCTCTGTCTGATTCTATTTGTTTGCATGTGTGGGTTGGTGTTTCCATGTCCAAAAACTTGTCATTGTTTGTTTGAATGTCTAAAGATTTTGTGTTTCTCTATTTGTGTGGCTGATTATATTTTTTTGCATGTCTGGGTTGGTGTTTGCATGTCCAAGAATTTGTCTTTGTTGGTTTGAATGTCTAAAGTGTCTGTCCTTCTCTGTTTGTGTGTCTAATTCTATTTGTTGGCATGTCAGGGTTGGTGTTTGCAAGTCCAAGAATTTGTCTTTGTTGGCTTGAATGTCTAAAGTTTCTGTCTTTTTCTGTTTGTTAGTCTTATTCTATTTGTTTACATGTCTGGGTTGGTGTTTGCATGTCCAAGAATTTGTCTTTGTTGGTTTGAATGTCTAAAGTGTCTGGCTTTCTCTGTTTGTGTGTCTAATTCTATTTGTTGGCATGTCAGGGTTGGTGTTTGCAAGTCCAAGAATTTGTCTTTGTTGGATTGAATGTCTAAAGTTTCTGTCTTTTTCTGTTTGTTAGTCTAATTCTATTTGTTTTCATGTCTGGGTTGGTGTTTGCATGTCCAAGAATTTGTCTTTGTTGGTTTGAATGTCTAAAGTGTCTGGCCTTCTCTGTTTGTGTGTCTAATTCTATTTGTTGGCATGTCAGTGTTGGTGTTTGCAAGTCCAAGAATTTGTCTTTGTTGGCTTGAATGTCTAAAGTTTCTGTCTTTTTCTGTTTGTTAGTCTAATTCTATTTGTTTTCATGTCTGGGTTGGTGTTTGCATGTCCAAGAATTTGTCTTTTTTGGTTTGAATGTCTAAAGTGTCTGTCCTTCTCTGTTTGTGTGTCTAATTCTATTTGTTGGCATGTCAGGGTTGGTGTTTGCAAGTCCAAGAATTTGTCTTTGTTGGTTTGAATGTCTAAAGTTTCTGTCTTTTTCTGTTTGTTAGTCTAATTCTATTTGTTTGCATGTCTGGGTTGGTGTTTGCAAGTCCAAGTATATTTCTTTGTTGGTTTGAATCCTTAAACTGTCTGTCCTTCTCTCTTTGTGTGTCTGATTCTATTTGTTTGCATGTCTGGGTTGGTGTTGGTAAGCCCAAGAATTTGTCTTTGTTTGTTTGAATGTCTAAAGTGTCTGTCTTTCTCTGTTCGTATGTCTGATTCTATTTGTTTGCATGTCTGGGTTGGTGTTTGCAAGTCCAAGTATTTGTGTTTGTTGGTTGGAATCCCTAAAGTGTCTGTCATTCTCTGTTTGTGTGTCTGATTCTATTTGTTTGCATGGCTGGGTTGGTGTTTGCAAGCCCAAGAATTTGTCTTTGATGGTTTGAATGCCTAAAGTGTTTGTCTTTCTCTGTTTTTGTGTTTGATTCTATTTTTTTGCATGTCTGAGTTGGTGTTTGCAAGTCCAAGTATTTTTCTTTGTTGGTTTGAATCCTTAAAGTGTCTGTCCTTCTCTCTTTGTGTGTCTGATTCTATTTGTTTGCATGTCTGGGTTGGTGTTGGTAAGCCCAAGAATTTGTCTTTGTTTGTTTGAATGTCTAAAGTGTCTGTCTTTCTCTGTTCGTATGTCTGATTCTATTTGTTTGCATGTCTGGGTTGGTGTTTGCAAGTTCAAGTATTTGTGTTTGTTGGTTGGAATGCCTAAAGTGTCTGTCCTTCTCTCTTTGTGTGTCTGATTCTATTTGTTTGCATGGCTGGGTTGGTGTTTGAAAGACCAAGAATTTGTCTTTGATTGTTTGAATGCCTAAAGTGTTTGTCTTTCTCTGTTTTTGTGTTTGATTCTATTTGTTTGCATGTCTGAGTTGGTGTTTACAAGTCCAATAATTTGTCTGTGTTGGTTTGAATGTCTAAAGCTTCTGTCTTCCTCTGTTTGTGTGTCTGATTCTATTTTTTTGCATGTCTGGGTTGATATTTGCAAGTCCAAGTATTTGTCTTTTTTGGTTTGAATGTCTAAAGTGTCTGTCTTTCTCTGTTTTTGTGTCTGATTCTATTTGTTTGCATGTCTGGGTTGGTGTTTGCAAGTCTGATTCTATTTGTTTGCATGTCTGGGTTGATGTTTGTAAGTCCATGAATTTGTCTTTGTTGGTTTGAATGTCTAAAGTATCTGTCTTTCTCTGTTTGTGTGTCTGATTCTATTTGTTTGCATGTCTGGGTTGGGGTATGAAAGTCCAAGAATTTGTCTTTGATGGTTTGAATGTATAAAGTGCCTGTCTTTCTCTGTTTGTGGGTTTGATTCTATTTGTTTGCATGTCTGAGTTGGCGTTTGCAAGTCCAAGTGTTTGTCTTTGTTGGTTTGAATGTCTAAAGTGTGTGTTTTTCTCTGTTTGTGTGTCTGATTCTATTTGTTTACATGTCTGGGTTGATGTTTGCAAGTCCAAGTATTTGTCTTTGATGTTTGAATGTCTAAAGTGTCTGTCTTTCTCTGTTTGTGTGTCTGATTCTATTTGTTTGCATTTCTGAGTTGGTGTTTGCAGGTACAAAAATTTGTCTTTATTGGTTTGAATGACTAAAGTGTCTGTCTTTCTCTGTTTGTGTGTCTGATTCTATTTGTTTGCATGTCTGGGTTGATGTTTGCAAGTTCAAGAATTTGTCTTTTTTGGTTTGAATGTCCAAAGTGTCTGTCTTTCTCTGTTTGAGTGTCTGATTCTATTTGTTTACATTTCTGGGTTGGTGTATGCAAGTTCAAGAATTTGTCTTTGTTGGTTTGAATGTCTAAAGTTTCTCTCTTTCTCTGTTTGTGTGTCTGATTCTATTTTTTTGCATGTCTGGGATGATGTTTGCAAGTCCACGAATTTGTCTTTGTTGGTTTGAATGTCTAAAGTATCTGTTTTTCTCTGTTTTTTGTGTCTGATTCTATTTGTTGGCATATCTGGGTTGGTGTTTGCACGTCCAAGAATTCGTTATTGTTGGTTTGAATATCTAAAGTGTCTGTCTTTCTCTGTTTGTGTGTCTGATTCTGTTTGAATGCATGTCTGGGTTGGTGTTTACAACTCCAAGTATTTGTCTTTGTTGGTTTGAATGTCTAAAGTATCTGTCTTTTTCTGTTTGTGTTTCTGATTCTATTTGTTTGTATGTCTGTGTTGGTGTTTGCAAGTCCAAGAATTTTTATTTGTTGGTTTGAAGTTCTAAAGTGTCTGTCTTTCTCTGTTTGTGTGTCTGATTCTATTTGTTTCCATGTCTAAGTTGGTGTTTGCAGGTCCAAGAATTTTTCTTTGTTGGTTTGAATGTCTAAAGTGTCTGTGTTTCTCTGTTTGTGTGTCTGATTCTGTTTGATTGCATTTCTGAGTTGGTGTTTTTAAGTCCAAGAATTTTTCTTTGTTGGTTTGAATGTCTAAATTGTCTGTATTTTTCTGTTTGTGTGTCTGATTCTATTTGTTTGCATGTCTGGGTTGGTGTTTATAACTCCAAGTATTTGTCTTTGTTGGTTTGAATGTCTAAAGTGTCTGTCTTTCTCTGTTTGTGTGTCTTATTTTATTTGTTTGCCTGTCTGGGTTGGTGTTTGCAAGTCCAAGTATTTGTCTTTTTTGGTTTGAATGTCTTAAGTGTCTGTCTTTCTCTGTTTTTGTGTATGATTCTATTTGTTTGCATGTCTGAGTTGGAGTTTGCAAGTCCGAGTATTGGTCTTTTTTGGTTTGAATGTCTAAAGTGTCTGTCTTTCGCTGTTTGTGTGTCTGATTCTATTTGTTTGCATGTCTGAGTTGGTGTTTGCAAGTCCATGTATTTGTCTTTGTTGGTTTGAATGTCCAAAGTGTCTGTCTTTCTCTGTTTCTGGGTCTAATTCTATTTGTTTACATGTCTGGGTTGGTATTTACAACTCCAAGTATTTATCTTTTTTGGTTTGAATGTCTAAAGTGTCTGTCTTTCTCTGTTTTTGTGTCTGATTCTATTTGTTTGCATGTCTGGGTTGGTGTTTGCAAGTCGAAGTATTTGTCTTTGTTGGTTTGAATGTCTAAAGTGTCTGTCTTTCTCTGTTTGTATGTCTGATTCTATTTTTTTGCATGTCTGGGTTGGTGTTTGCAAGTCCAAGTATTTGTCTTTTTTGGTTTGAATGTCTAAAGTTTCTGTCTTTCTCTGTTTGTGTGTCTGAATATGTTTGTTTGCATGTCTGGGTCGGTGTTTACAACTCCAAGTATTTGTCTTTGTTGGTTTGAATGTCTAAATTATCTGAGTGTCTCTATGAATGTGTATGATTCTATTTGTTTACATGTCTGGGTTGGTCTTTGCAAGTCCAAGAATTTGTCTTTGTTGGTTAGAAGGTCTAAAGTGTCTGTCTTTCTCTGTTTGTGTGGATGATTCTATTTGTTTGCATATCTGAGCTGGTGTTTGCAAGTCCGAGTATTTGTCTTTTTAGGTTTGAATGTCTAAAGTATCTATCTTTCTCTGTTTGTTTGTCTGATTCTATTTGTTTGCATGTCTGAGTTGGTGTTTGCAAGTCCAAGTATTTGTCTTTGTTGGTTTGATTGTCATGAGTGTCTGTCTTTCTCTGTTTGTGTGTCTGATTCTATTTGTTTGCATGTCAAATATTTAATAAAAAAAAATTCAACTATTTTGCTACAGTTGCTACAGTTAATAATTGAATTTAAAAAAAATTAAACTATTTTGAGTTGTACAACACTTTCTTTCTTGCTTTTGTTTTATTTTACCCCTCCGTTAGTAGGCCTATTTTTTTCTTTTTACAAAGCTCTGCTTGCTTTTTTAAGCTCAAATTGAGTTCTTTCAGGTATATTGGTCAAAACACACAATTTAACTTTTTTTTTCTTCTTTTTTGGGTTTGCTTTCCTGGCATTGCCTTTGGGCAAGGCGTAATAAAGGAGGTAGGATAAGGATGTATTATTTTTTCTAAATAGGTCTGCCGTATATATTTTTTTTACATGTAAAAGAGATAGGCGTAGACAGCAATTTTTGAAGTATAATTTACTCTGAGTCTGGAGTACACAGGTTATAGAATAATATTCTATGAAAACATACAAGTAAATGGTGTACATTGGATTTAGGTTCAAGGTACACTACTTTAGCTTGCACCAGGGTGCACCATTTTGGCACCCCATTAAAAATGGCCGACCAGAGATTGTAAGTTAACTTTATGCTTTATTCAAACACATATTCTTGTAATCAAATTATGCCGTATTAAGATGAAGATAACTTTTTAATTTATAAAATCAATAATTATGAAACTATATATAAATAGCAAACGTAAAATAATTACTTTTAGGCTGTCAAAACCTTCTGTTATTTAACAATCAACAAGTACAGATTCTGCAACAAAATCCATCTCAAATGCATGCCTGGGGAAAACAATAAACTATAAACTCAGTTGTTTCTGTCTCTTCAAAGATGGTGCTGCTATCAGCATAGGTCCAAGGTACACTACTTTCCCCTAATACTAAAGTCCAACTACAATAAAAGGATCTAAGAGAGGGACAGACAATAACTCATAATGACCCCTCCCATGAAGTTCCCACTTCCTTTAAAACTCTTCCCATGTGAGAAGGTCCTGCTGCTTGTTTAATCCTGGTGAACTGCCAAAAGCACAACTTTTGTAGCATATCCTTAAAAGTACGTACATGATGTAAATTCGTAAATCATGTTTTACAATAATCCGTGACCTCTTCCCACACGATCTTAGGACTTTTTGCTTTTGAGTTTTACTCAGGTACATGGCAAAAAAACACAATTTTTGGTAGTCTATCCGAGAAAAATCCAAAAATTACCATATCACTTAATTACTTAAATGAGTAAGTCATGGCAAAATCGTCTGCAGCCTTTTCTCATCCCGTTTGAGGACTTCCTATTTTTTTTTTAACCCATCTGCATTGCCACGACGCTTATCTTTAGTAGTCTTTCAGTAAAAATCTATCATTTAGGTTACAACACAAATCCGTATTGCAACACATCTTACAAAAACATCTTACAACACAAATCCGTAAATCACATTTTATGGTTACTTTTAAAACGTGTTCTAATGATCTCAGCCTTCCTTTCTTTGCAGATCAAGACAGTGGGAAACCTTACCAAAGTTTTGGTTTGACATATAACCACTCACAAGAACTCCTAAAACCTTAGGCAATAACTCTGGAAACACTATCATATCGTCACAAGATTTGGTTAGGTTTAGCATATTTATATCTCAGATGTTTGAAGCACTCACGTTTTTAAGCCATTGACAAATGTTAGTGCCATGATGTTTAGTACAAGCTATTTACATTGACGCATTGATATTGAGACCGAGGAGCTTACCATTTTTGAACTGTCTCCGTTGCTGAGCATAAGACTTCAAGCCAGAGGTGTAATCCCTGCTCATTTAGCCCCAAACAAATAAGACTGTGCAGCTTAACGTCCATCTGAGCATGAACTGTATCGTGCGTTATATTAACAGCTTGAATACATCGATATAAAAGCTAAAAGAAGAGAAAAAAGGTATATTGGTAATTACTTTGCAATAAGTAGATGAAGAAGGTTATTACCGTAAATACATTCTTTCTCTTTTTGATCCAGTTATATAAGACTAGGCAGCTAAAGGTTTCTATAATAATAAACCGTGGAGTTATATTAACAGCATGAATGCATCGACAGGTAAAAATTATTATTGATTATTTGATTTCATTTTGGTAATTATTTTCCAAAATGAAAAGTTTCACAAAAATTTTCTCTGTTTCTCTCCCTTCTGCCGTCATTTTTGAAGGGAGAAAATAATCACATTGCCAGAATAACTTTTCACAAATTTATCTGGATACTCTTCCGTAATAAAATAAAAATAAGTAAAAGGAATTTCGTTGTTTTCGTTCTTTAACCTTTACGCGAAGATCATAGCAAATTTTTGGCAACTGCAAACCGCTGTACATAACGTATGTTAAGAAAATGCCAAAGAATTGTAGATTGACTGAAACTTTTGAACTTATATAAGTTCTTTTGAAGCTATAAGTAAAAAATAATTTGTCTTTACCAAATGAAACTAGGTTGTTAAGAAACACTCAGTTCATTCAATGACTTTTGATAACATTTGGATTTGTCCATGGCTTTGTCCAGTACTGTTAATAATGAAAATTGCGTGACCTGTTTTATGAAATTAAGATCAAAGATCAATGCATAAGGATTGACAGTCAACTAGAATACATATTTTTTAAATTTCTAATATTTTATTTATTATACTTAATATTTTTTAACTTAAATTTGAATAATAAACGCTGTACGTTGCCTGAAATACTTGTGAAACTAAGGATTTGATAAAAAAAAATATTTGTTTATTCTGGTCTTTTAAATAAAATTATTTATTCTGGTCTTTTATAAATAAAAATATTTATTTATTTATAAAAAAAATATTTATTCCGGTCTTTTAAATTTATTCAATAATACCTAAACGGGAAACGTCTAGGGTAATACTGCATCAAAGACTTTAGCAAATAATTTAGCTTTAGTATTATCTATAATTTACGAAAACCAGAAATCCTTGTATGACCTCACTTTAAAGCTTATTAAGCTGGAATGAAAGATTTCTAGATTAAGAAATTTTAAATCTGGATTTCAAAGGTCGAAACAGTAGCAATGAAAATGTCAGTTTTAAGGATGAATTGGTGCAATTTCAAAACACGATAGTGACGGTAGAAAGTAAGGCAAATAAAAAGAATATTCTACTTTGGAACGTTGGTGTTAAGGTGAATGAAGATCCAAAGACTGTTTTTGAACTTTTTATAACCAAAGCCTGCCTGAACTCAATGCCCAATTTTGTTTAAGCTTGCGTCTGGCGGCACTGAAAACAAACATGTGCTTGGATAATGAAATTTAATTGCAAAAGCTTTCAAAATCTCATTTTGATTAAATAACAAACGAAGATTAGTAAAAAAAAGTTTATCATTAGTTTCACTTTATTTTTTTTTCGCTTCTATTGTATCTAGTTTGCTACTGGACAGATTCAGTCCTGATGAGCAGGACTAGATTGAAAGATTTCGCTTTCCTTTTTCTTATTTTCCTTTACTATTTTATTTCATATTATCTTTGACTGAGACCATCCCAGCCAGCCGTTAGCTACAAACAGCTTTAGCTAGCTGTAGAGATACCCTACCAGAATAAAAGGATTAACAAACTCTAAAGTAGTAAGGAATTTAAAATACTAAACGAATTCTTTTGATTATTTTTGTATTTATGTGTTATGAGCCGAAAGTAAAAATAAAACACAAAACAAAAAAAACATAGCAAATGAACGAATAAAATAGTTTTTCATCAGTAACATAATTATGTACACTCGGCTGACCTTCCTTTGAAAAAAAAGGAGTAATTCTACTTCAGGGTCATTCTTTTAATTAGACACAAAACGACCACAAAGTGTCAGTATCAAGCCGCAGCTTCAAATCCGAAGTGATGTTGGGGGGAATGATGGGTTAACTATTATGTCAAGGGAAGAGGTCTCACAGGCAATATCTTGGAATAAGTCCATTGGGTTGCTAAAAATATCTTTATGACATATCCCTAAAACTGTCAAGTCGTCGACAAATTTCCACCTATTGTCATAAAGAGTTGATAGGGTGTTAATCATAAGAGAATAAAAGGAGAGAGCGCAGAATAGTCCCCTGAGGAATACCATTAAATATGAGATGATCTGAGAAACAATTCATATATTTAACTGCTTGAGATCTATTAGAGAAAAGAGGCAACGAGCTAACCAGGAAACTTCCAATGTGGAATTCATTTATAAGTTTATCTATGAGTAAATTTTGGTTAATAAAATCGAAAGCTTTTTGAAAATCAATAGAAATAAGATTAAGTCAAGTGTTAGGTTTTTCAAGTAATTTACCCATGGTAACAACAAGATGGATCAGGTAATGAGAGGTTAACGTGGAATACCAGAAGACTGAATATTGATTGTGTGGGAACTGTGCCGATTATTTTCGCTTCAGCTTCATGCACTGCGTTGCGTTGTATGCTATCATCAAAAGGGCTTAAAGGGCTAACCCTCCAATCACTTTCGACTGTTAAAAAGGGCACTAGCGCTTTGAATTTCTAATCGAATGAGCCTGTTTTGAAGTTTCTACGACAACTACTTATATAAAAACCTTATATACCCCCGGGGCATAACTTAAAACCCTTGCCCTGAGGGCTCTGGGGGAGCGTCCTCCTCAAAAACATATTTTCTATCAGGAAATCAACTACGCTGAACAAAATGGCTCTCTCAAAATTTTGATTGGATGTGTTTGGGGAAATGAAGGGTGTGGGGGGACTATTTGCCCTCCAATCACTTTAGAATATTAAAAAGGGCACTAGCCCTTTGAAGTTCCAATCGCATGAGCCTTTTTTAAAGTTTCTACGACAACGCCTTCTATAAATACCTTATATGCCCCAGGGCATAACTTAAAACCCTTGCCCCGAGGGTTGTGGGGAAGTGTCCTCCTCAAAAATATATTTTCTATCTGGAAATCAACTACGCTGAACAAAATAGCTATCTAAAAATTTTGATTGGATGTGTTTGGGGGAATGATGGGCGCGGAGGCGGGCTAGTTGCCCTCCAATCACTTTCGACTATTAAAATGAGCACTAGGCACTCTAATTTCCAATCGAAAGAGCCCTTTTCGAAGTTTCTAAGATAACTCCTTCGATACGAAGTGCCCGAGTATGGAGAAAAAAACACATTGTGCCCACATCGTTCTTTACTTAGGCAGCGCTAGCGCGCTGCCTATGACGGAAACCAGAGCTTTGCCGTTCTCTGAGACTGCAGATCTTGGCATCGCTGCTTGAAAAAGTTATCCAGTTGCTTCAACTGGAGATTCTGACTGAGATCTTCGGGTGGAGGTATCCGTCTAGGACGTGATTGAAGACAATACACATGTCTAGAGATGCCTAAGTTGCTTGCTCGTCTTTGAGAAAATGGGCATATATGACCGAGCTCACGAGAATGTGAGCACGAACTGGAAACTGCTTTTCCAGAGAGAATGTGCGTTACTGAGAGAATGTGCGTATACTAGTTCCAGGACGTCTTTCAGACCTGAAGCTTGCACGAGGTGTCCTATGCATCCCACGAAACTCATCAAATGGAAACCGAGAAGCTTGAGAACAATGCTACTCAGCTCATTCGTGGTGTCAGACTTCGGGATCTTCATTGACTTACACCAGAGCGGCTGATCAAATGTGAGAACTGGTATGAATCCGTATGTTCTCCATTGCTAAGCAACAAAGCACAATGTTGAGTAAAGGCAGGATTCAATACTAGACGGGAGATCAATCATGGGCAAAACAAGATGCTTGCCTTATGGCGAAGGTTTCCCGTTTCATTGTGAATTTCGTTAGAGAAAACTGACTGCATTAAACCATTCCAGCTCGGCCTTGGAACATTCTGGAGCCTGATTACTAACCACAGCTGATCGAGTGAGGCATACGGGTCGTTAAAAGGTCTGTCAGGAATCTTCTCATATTGCATCTTTGAAAGCACCGTCCCACTAATGTGGTAAGGGTAGATGGGAATTTTCCCTTTTAAGCTAGTTCATTTAATGAAACTTCAGCTATCGGAATGGGCGATCGGCTGTTACAGAGAAGAGATGTGACTGTTGCTAGTAGAGCCATTCCATGGAAAGTGTTTCTCCCGTCCATCATGCACACATTGTGATCTGCATTATCAGCTACATGCTGCACAGCATGTATGGAGGTAATTCCCACAAGGCTAGATTCATCGTAGACTGATGCACAGCGTTCAAATTTCTCGCCTTCAGTATAGAAGGAGCAGAATCCATGGCTGTGTAAAGTGTCAATAAGAAATCTGGACTTGAAATGGTGATCCAGTTGCCGTAGTAAGCCTAGTTGCAGCTGAAATATTAGGGCACGTGGGCGAGCTGCTTGGACGATGGAATTGCCAATGGCTAGCACTTTGAAGGAAATATCGGTTCCAACAAACAGTTCATTTTAGTACACAATCAGGCTACCAGGCAGAGAATCATCCAACTGTTTTTCAGAGGATAACTGCTTTGCTGTCATTTATGATTCCTTCTGTATTGGCTGTCCTTCTATGTCACTCTTGAGAATTTTTGCTGTTGCTCTAATTAGTTTCATTTTCTCACTCTCTTCCTTATCAGTTTTTTTTTCCTAAAGTACTTAAAGTTCGGGAGTATCTCGGATGCTCTTTCTTTGAATGTCACCTCGTCAGCCTTCCCGTCAATAGTTGTAAATATCAGCTGGTTTTTGAAATATACCAGGAGCTTGCTCTTCAAGTACTTGTTACAGTACGGTTCAAGGCCTGTTCCGTTCAAAAAATCTCCCATTTTTGCAACAAGCTCACTGATGGTGAATTGTTCTTCGTTATTTTCTTCGAAAAAATCGACCAGCCTCAAAAACGCCTGATATCTTTCATTGTGTCCTGGCCTCCCCCATTTTGGACGTTTTTTATCTGGCTCGGTATCTTCGAGTATTCCAGGGAGTACTTGCGTAGTAAATCTGGTTGGAAACATAGAAGAACTGGCTGCATGGTAAATGGCGTCAACTGCTTGCAGGTTTGACACTGTACATATTCGGCGGAAATCATTGTTTGCCCAGTCATCCCCTCGGCTTTTGCACACTGCCTTTATACTCTCTTTAAAGTCTTTGGTCCGAATCTTGTACCACTCATGACCTTTTCTGTGGTTAGTGTTGACGTTTATCCTTGTAGCGCAGAAAAAGCAACACTGTTGGAAATTGAAAGTGGGAGTCCGTGATCGCAGTACCACTTTTTCTGCGTCCGTCTTTTCTCTCAAGACTCGACTTCTATCATTCTCAATTTTTAAAAGGTATATTTTGTTTGTGAGTCTTTCTGTAAACAACATGAACTTCCCTGCCTGGATAGAGATGCTAGAACTTCGCGTTTTGCGAGCTTCTTTAATTACCGTCATTCCTTTCTCTGCCAGTACCGACGATTCTAAATTGTCTATCGGTCGCTCACACTAGGGACATAAGGCGTCGGTAGGGTCTACCATGTAGAAGAGAGAACCTGGAATTAGTAGACCGTCAGTGAATACTTTACAAGAAAAATCATGATCTGGATCGGACAATCTGCAGCCAAGTCCCAATAAACTCGTGCAAAAAACCCCCCACAGATAGCCCTCATTAGCTTCCTTCGGCAAAAACCAAACACAACCGGCGACTTTTTTTGCGGGCGATAGTATTCTCATTTCCACTAAATAGTAAAAGGGTACAATCACTTCTGCAAAAGTGACAGGCGTCTATTTGGTGAGTGATACTACTTTCACTAAAGAATTTTTGTTCAGCGCAGCTGCGTCTACCGTGCTGCATTCAGCCGGCAAGTTGGCTCAACTCAAGTTGTGTCAGGTAGATGGCGCTGACAAAGTGTGTGTTGAAAAACGAGATAGGAAGGGCCTATAGTCGCTTTACTTTCCGTATTTCCTTATTTCAATTACATTCTATTCCGTAGTAGCTACGTAACGAAAACAATGAAAATAATAAAAAATAAAAAAAACACCTGTCTTTAAATATCTGATCAGACTCCAAAATGATTTCCATCTGCGCAGTTTTTTGCTGATAGGTGTCTCTACAAGGCTGAGCACAATAAAACAACTTTGAAAAGAGCGTATAAGGTCAATGCATGGTTGTAACAGAAACTGAATATCAGAAGGGGCTTTATAAAGGTCTGAAGGAATAGATACCTATTCTGAAATAGTTATTTGTTGAGAATGGTGAAAACGAGTCGAAAATTTGTGCTCATCTTCGAAAAATTCATAAGTCATTTGCGTGCTTTTTATGTCTTTTAACTTTAAAAATCAAAAATGAAAACAAAAAAATGTTAAAAGATGACGTTTATGTTATATTCACTCAAATACAATCATTTCTTGAAAAGGAAACCACCAACAAGCTGCTTTTCGTTTCATGTTTCCTTATTCTTGGATTCTGGAAAAATAAAAAAATAGCTGTGAAAAACTAGAAATAAGGTAATTTCGCAACGCGATGGATATTTAGATTTTTGATATGTTGCAGGGATCTCTTTTTTGAACAAAATGGTGCAAAAATAATTTCTGTATCAATATTTTCCTGGTTTGGCCATTTTTGTCCGTATCTTTTTCCTATTATCAAGACAAGTTTTGTTTTGTTTTTGTCCTGGGAATAAACAATTGTTACAACAGATACTTCCAAAATTTGCGTTTTTTACTGTCTCGTTTCTTGAAGGCTACTGAAGAAAAAGGTCTCACCTAAATAAAGTTCTATTATGCGTTATTCATCATATTTTGCGCGTAATTTCAGCCATAATTATTCAATAAATATCTGTCATCAATGCACCTGCCTTCAAGTAATACACCAGAATTCAACATTAGTGGCTCCATTGGGGCTTACTTATTCGTTTACTTAAATAGATTGTTTAATAATCTCGCAAGTAATATCTTCATGAGTGTTCTTCTTCAATGAGGATTATGAAATAAAGGTAATATTTGTTAATCCCTTTCTCTAATGGCATATTCTATATTTTAGCAAAACCTAATTACTTTTATTTTAGTTAATTTTGGCACGTATACAGCTGGACATAATTGGTTTAGACACAATAAGAAACCAAATTAGATACACTATCAAAAATAAAAAAAGCGGTCCTTCTTAGAAAACCTGGGAAACATAAAAAAAACTCTCAAAGAGTTCCTTTAGATGAAAAAAAAAAAAAAACAGAGAACAGATCAGTCTTCTTAGAAAGCAGATTCTTTTATCACGAAGAGGCAAAATCCCGTAAACAATATTACGGAAGCCTTGAGTGTAACAGCAACAGCTGATTAGCTCCAAGCCTAAATTCATTCACGATTAATCGAAGCAATTTGGTTTCATAAGTGGAATAAGGGATTACGATTTATGGACTATATTACTGCAAGTGAAAATGATTGATCCTGGAATTTGGGCGAAAGATAAACTATTTTTATAATCCAGTGTTGAATTTCATACAGAAAAATCTCGAACAAGGGATTTCCCACGATTCGATTAAAGATCATGCTTTGGATTTTTTTTCGGCTACTGATGTGTTAGATGCGAGAAAGCTTTTCCTCCAGAAAGCGTTTCCGAGGGAAGTTCCACCCAGGCGAGTTGGTAACAACGCCCAACAAAATAGTATTGCCGATATTATTGCAGCGTTCCAAAGATGCGACTCTGAAGATATAGATGTGCCGGACTTCGTGATAAACGCGAGTGAAATCCCGATAATTCCCGCATCGGCATATTCCATGCTTAGTAGTAAGGTAAACGCCTGTTTTAATGAATTACGCGCTTTGTCAGAAAAGCTTCAAACCCCGCCGCCTCCCCCCCCCGCCGCTCCCCCTTTAGTTGAAGATAAACCTACATATGCAGTAATTGTGAAAAATGTTCCTACTGATTTAAGTGATCCTGGCTTGCGAAAAGATAAATTGAATACGCTTGAAGGTCATGAAGGGATTTTAAGTCTAAAACCTGATCATCAGAATACAAAGTGTATCGTAGTTACTCGAGATAGGCAGTCAGCAGTATCCCTTGCCACCTCGGCCTCTAAGAGCCTACCTAATGTTCAAACCAAGGTCTTTGATAAAAAAGCACTTGGTATTGTTCGGGGTATCCCTGAAAATGTATCAGAATCACCTCTAAAGGAAAGCATACCGGGATTAGTACGTGCTATAAAAATAGGACATTCAAAATGTTTTCGTTTTGAATTTCTGGAGCACTGAAAAATGCGATTAACCATGGTCTCCGACTTGGATATGAACTTTTCGTGTTGAAATATACCAAGAATTACCGCGTCGTTGTTTCCAGTGCCAAGGAGTAGATCACACTATTGCTAGATGCCCATGTTCTCCTGATTTACCAAAATGTTCCCGCTGTGCTGGGGCTCACGAAAACCCCACGGACAACCCTTGCTCAGTTGCTCCTAACTGCGCCAATTGCGAAGGAAATCATGTTTCTTATAGATTAAAATGCTCGGTACTGAGAAATGCGCTTGCCAAGACAACATGATGACTTCTCCTACAGCCTTAAGTTTTGTTTCTCTGAACATTAATGGTACTAAAGATAAGGATCTGCAAATTGACGAGCTGCTAAATTTTGATGTTGCATTCCTACAGGAGCATCTACTTTCCAAAGTTAATCTGAACAGTTTAAGGCGGTCTGCTACACATGACCTATTTATTCGAGAAGCAAAAAAGACCCGCGGTCGCCCTTCCGGCGGCACCGCTATCTTCATTCGGTCGGGATATCAGCCTATACAAATTTATTCTGATGCTAATATTCTAACAATCCAGCGTGATAACATGGCTTTTGTAAATGTGTATCTCCCATGCAATCAACGAAACACTCAGTCTTTTACTGCTTTTGCTAAAGCTTGCCATAAACTGAAATTTCTTTTCATAAATTTTGCAGATAAAAATGTTGATTGGATCTTAGCCGGGGATATGAATACTGACATATCGACCCCATCTGATCGATCTGAACTCCTGCTAGATTCTCTGCCAAGTGTCTATCATGTCGCTGCTAAGAACCTGGCTTATACTTACATTCACAATCGAGGCTCCGTTAAATCCAACCTCGACCATATTATTGTGTCTAAGTCCGGTCTAATTAAATCCGAGGTGTTTGCTGACGAAGATAAAATCACTGATAACCATCTCCCTATTTCGTGCCTAATTGAGCCTTCTGATGTTCCAGCCCACTTTAAGAGTCCCCATTCAAAATGGTATCAAAAGCCCAATTGGAATCAGATAAACGTTGAGATGTATATTACTACTTTATGCACTATACTCTCAACTATTAAAGTCCCGTTTCACTTTCTCCAGACTTTGATAAAGTGCCCTGATTCTAAAGAAGACCTAAATTCGTATTATTACCAGATATTGGCATGTTTAAAGTCAGCCACAAAAACTGCAGGTTCGTTTGAGCACGTGCATTCTGGGTCTTGCAAGCCCCTGTGGAATATATATCCGGAAGTGAAAAGAGTAAAGAGCCGCGCACATTTTTGACTGCGCTTGTGGAACGCTTGCGATCGACCCTCCTCCAGTGCTGTGTTTACAGTGCAGCAAAAAACGAAGAAAGAATACAAATCTTGCTTACGTAATGCAAGGCTCAACGCGTGGGACGCTCCAAATAGTAAAATGACTTGGAATAGAGTTATCAATAGCCTTAAGTGTTCTCCCCCACCTCAGTCGGTATTAAACCTTATGAATTTTGTGCGCCATTACATAGACATATTTTTCGTATTTAATCAGTGTGTTCAGAAACATTTTTCTAATCTACTTAGTTCGGTCCTGCCAGTGTCTGTTTGTCAATATAGAGTCCCTGCGATAAGTATGTGTGATTTACATTGGGTGCTGAAGAAAGTAAAAAGATCAGATTCTCCTAATTGTGATGACCTATGCTTTAAGAATTTTGCTTATGATTGCCCATTATTGTTGATCCACCTGCAGTTATTATTCCAGATTTGTATAGCTCAATCTCTGATTCCTGATAGTTTTCTTTCCGGTAGTGTCACGCCTATACTTAAACGTGGTAAAGATCCAGATTCATGCTCGAATTATAGACCGATTACTGTATCTTGCTTTATGAGTAAGATTTTGAGTATGTCCTTTTGCCTGAAATAACTTCTATGTGCGATTTTTCGTCTTTTCAACTAGGATTTAGAAGAGGGGTTGGTTGCCCCCAGGCGCATCATGTGCTCAGCCGGTTGTTAAAGGAAGCTTTTGCCCAGAAGCGTTCATTGTATTGCTGCACAGTAGAAATTTCCGGGGCTTTTGATAATGTTGTTCACGCCCAGACCTTGCATTCCCTTGCTTGTTCTGGAGTCAATTATTCAGTTATTTCTACATTGCGATATTGGTATGACAATTCTTATGTGCGTATTAAGTGGCTATCAAATACTTCTGATTCGGTAGCTGTTAGGAAAGGCGTTAGACAGGGAGGAGTTTTATCTCCTTATATATTTAAATGAGTCCTCGCTACTTGTTTAAAACATCTATCTCCTACTGTGTTTTTTCGTGACATTGGTGTAAGTTATATTGCATACGCCGACGATGTCCTTTTAGTTAGTTTTTCTCGTCGAGGGCTGGCTCAGAACTTCCGTGAGCTGTCTTCTCTACTTAGTGATATTGGCCTATCTGTTAATATGGGAAAGTGTGAGTTTATGTGCTTTAAGGCGCAGGGGTTTTGAGCCCAAGTTGTGTTGATTTCTGCTCGTTTTGAGTTTGACCTGGTTATTTGTTGTAATTGCTGTTCGTTTTGGGTTTCATTTGTTTATCAATGCTGATTTGTGGTGGTTTCAGGCTTGGTAGATTATTTGATTTTATTTTTGTTCATTTTTTTTTATGGAGTTCTTTGCTTTTTTTGCAAGGCTTGTTTTGTGGAAAGGTTTTTTTTTAATTAATTTCTGTTCGTTTTATATTGACATAGTCTTTTCAGAGAATTTTTCAGAGGATTTTCAGAGAATTTTCAGAGGATTTTTTGAGCATTCAGTACAAACTTAGATAGGCCTAGTCCGTGAGTTACACATATTTTTAAGTAGTAGGTTAAATATGTCACTGAGTTATATATTTCTGTATATAACTTATATGCCTAGTCAGTCAGTTACACATATGTGTAAGCAGTAGGCTAAATATGTAACACAGTTATATATTTTTGTATATAACTTATATAGGCCTAGTCAGTCAGTTAATCATATTTTAAGTAGTAGGCTAAATATGTCACTCAGTTATATATTTCTGTATATAACTTAGATAGGCCTAGTCAGTGAGTTACACATATTTATAAGTAGTAGGTTAAATATGTCACTAAGTTATATATTTCTGTATATAACTTATATGCCTAGTCATTGAGTTACACATATTTATAAGACGTAGGCTAAATATGTCACTCAGTTATATATTTCCGTATATAACTTATATAGGCCTAGTCAGTGAGTTACACATATTTATAAGTAGTAGGCTAAATATGTCACTCAGTTATATACTTCTGTATATAACTTAGATAGGCCTAGTCAGTGAGTTACACATATTTATAAGTAGTAGGCTAAATATGTCACTGAGTTATATATTTCTGTATGTAACTTATATAGGCCTAGTCAGTGAGTTACACATATTTTAAGTAGTAGGCTAAATATGTCACTGAGTTATATATTTCTGTATATAACTTATGTGTCTAGTCAGTCAGTTACACATATTTATAAGTAGTAGGCTAAATATGTCACTCAGTTATATATTTCTGTATATAAAATATATAGACCTAGTCTGTGAGTTACACATATTTATAAGTAGTAGGTTAAATGTGTCACTGAGTTATATATTTCTGTATATAACTTATATAGGCCTAGTCAGTGAGTTATGTATATTTATAAGTAGTAGGTTAAATATGTCACTGAGTTATTGCCTTTGCAAAACAAAAGTGATCTGTTTATCTGGCCTTCCCCAGGCCATTCAGCATGTCACCAGGTGGCGATAGGGGAACGCTCTACAGATATGTAGGGTACCTCCATAGGAGGCATGGACCAAGGGGGGACCTTGTCCCTGGGGGTCCATAATAGAATCTGGGGCACCCTTGCCCTGGGTCATAAATACAGGCGGAGGAGGAAGAAGGCCCCTCAAATGTACACTCAAAAGGGCCCACTGGTTTATCCACAAGTTCCATGAGTTGCAAACCTTCTCCCAGCAATGGGTTAAATTACAAGGGGATGCAGAACACCATTGCGGGAGGATCCTCTATAGGAGGACAACTGTGGCAGGGCGTAAGATCCAGATCTATGGAGAATGGCCTCTGCAAAAGGCTGCCTCGACCTTTTCGGGGTACCTGCAAGACTGGGGACCTTGCGGTCAACTCTATTCCCACTTGAGGAGTGGCGCCCCTCGAGGAAATTATAGCCTAGTAAATGACATAGCATTTGCACGGGATTCTGACTAACGGACAATTCTTCTGGGCTTGGTATGTTTTGATGGGCGTCTTTGGGCTCAAAAACCTCTTCCTAGCTAATTTATCTGTTATGAGTTGCCTCCCCGTAGTAGCATAATATTTGTAGGCATGAATATGTAATGATTCGGAGTTAATAGGCCTGAGACTGTCTGTGCAGGATTTTGACTCTTGTTGATAGAAGAGCATCGCCAAGTGCTGAAAACCATGTTGTGACAAAGATAGGCAAGGGATTGCACAAAGCCTCCATTCATGGAGGTCTCAGGTACTTCTTGCTGTCCGGTTCTAAGCCGGCTTAAGCACTTCGGTGTAGACTTGAGAAGATATGTTGATCCCCGTCCTGCATTGGTATCCAGGATGATTGCTTTTCCTGAGGCGAAAATAATTTTAATGATGCAAAGGACTTGAAAATTGGAACTTGGAACGCTACGACGTTAAAAAATTACTATCGTATTGACATTTTGACTGACGAATTCAGACGATTCGAACTGTATTTATTAGGAGTTTCAGAAAATCATATCCCAGGGGCAGGAAGCATGAAATTAGGTGATATAGAATTTGTTTACTCAGGCAGGAAGGATGGGTTACATAGACAGGGAGTAGGGCTCATGATGAATAAGGAAGCTGCTAAGTCTTGTTTAGGCTGGGAAGGTATTAATAATAGAACACTAATTGCTCATTTTATGACTAGAAAGTTCAAGGTATCAGTTATAGTAGTATACGCCCCTGTAGAACCGACTGATGGAGATACTAGTGACTCAGATGAATTTTACTTACAGTTACAGGAGCAAATAGACAAGGTCCCAGGTAGAAATATGATGTTATTGATGGGAGATTTTAACGCCCAGGTTGGTAGAAATAAGGATAGATGGTATCCCAGCTTAGGTAAATTTGGTGTAGGAAAAGAAAACAGTAATGGATACAGACTTTTGCAATTTTGTAGGTATAACAATCTAGTTATAACCAATGCGGTGTTTGGTCATAAAATGGCCCATAAGTTAACATGATATCCATGTGATAGTAAGAAAGCAAACCTTATTGATTACGTTTTAGTAATCCGAAGACTGGCAGGATCAATACAAGATACAAGGGTATATAGGAGTGCTGTTATTGATGTTAAAAGTAAAGATCACCATCTAGTAGCGTCAAGGGTTGACTTAAAGCTGAAATTTCGGAACGGTGACTACCTCCCGGGACGTTAGGATGCTAGTAGACTCCAGGATGAGAATTTGAGAGAAACTTTCCAGGAACAGTTGAATACTAAACTTGAGAGTTTAAAATTTGATAATGTGGAAGATGGTTGGAATAATTTTAGAAAAATAATTTGTAAAGTTGCTGAAGGTGTATTAGGGAAGAAAGCTATAACTGCAGCTAAGAATATTAGTGAAAAAGCTTTAAGTTTAATAGAAAGGAGAAAGGACTTGTACAAGAATTATCTGAGTGATAGATCACATGAAAACAAAAGAAATATAAAGAAAGTGGAGAAAGCAATGAAATATGAACTAAGGAGGTGTGAAGTGGAGGCCATGGATAAAATTGCCGAGGATTTAGAAGATGCAGCTAGACGGCATAATAGTAAAATATTGTACTGGCACGTTAACAAATTGAGAGGTAGTAGTCAATTCGGACTTGTCCCAGTAAAAGATAGGAATGGGGTGGCAATTAGCGATAAGGCAAAAGCTAAAGCGAGATGGGCCGAACATTTTGAGAATTTGCTTAACCGAGATAAAGTTGCAGGAAAAAATATAGAGGAAAATGAAAAAGTTTGTGATACCTTGGATGTGAAGAAAGATTTGTTTTGCGAGGAGAAATTAGCAACAGTACTAAAAGGATTAGAGAATAATAAGGCTCCAGGTGCTGATAGGATAGTAATTGAGTTTCTTAAATACGGTGGCTCTGAGCTAAGAAATACGTTACTGGAGATTATAAATATTATTTTTGAAAAATGGGAAGCACCTAACGATTTCAGGAAAACCTTAATTAAGCCACTATATGAGAAAGGTGATAAAAGTGAGTGTGGAAATTATCGAGGGATTAGTCTGGTCTCTGCAGGTAGCAAATTACTTAGTAATATGATACTTTTTAGACTGAGAGATGCCGTAGACAAAGTTTTAAGAGAAGAGCAGTGCGGTTTTAGAAAAGGTAGAGGATGTGTTGACCAAATTTTGACTCTTAGGTTAATAATTGAGAAGTGCCTAAGTTTTCAAACACCTTTGGTCCTCAGTTTTATAGATTATGAGCAAGCATTCGATTCTGTTGATAGAAGAGCTTTAGCAAAGGTTTTATCCTTGTATGATATACCGGACAAATACATTAGAGTGCTTAGTGCTATGTAAGACAACAATACTGCTGCGGTTAAGGTAGAAAATGAGGTTAGCAGCTGGTTTTGTATTAACTCAGGGGTTAAGGAGGGTTGTGTTCTATCCCCCTTTATATGGATTATTTTGATCGACTTTGTTTTAAGAAGCACAGGAAAGGCAATGGGAGACCACGGAATCAAATGGGGAGGAAAAAGTCTCCTGGACTTGGATTATGCTGATGATTTAAGCATCCTAGACGAAAGTTTGAGCAAAATGAATGAAGTTTTAGAGGTTTTGCGAGTTCAGGGTGCTAGTATTGGTTTTAAAATTAATGTCAGGAAGACTAAGTCACTAAGGTTAGGAATAAGTGAAGATGAAAAGGTGACGTTGGATAATGAAAAGATTTATCAGGTGGGCAGTTTCACTTACCTTGGTAGTATTATTAGTAAAGATGGTAGGAGCAGTGAAGATGTTAAAAATAGAATAGCCAAGGCTCAGGGTGTTTTTTCACAGTTAAAAAAAGTCTGGAAGAATAGGAAGATAAGTCTGCAAACCAGGATTAGAATCTTAGAAGCTACAGTGATGACAGTGGTCAAATATGGCTCTGAAGCATGGACGCTACGAAAAACGGATGAAGATTTGCTAGATGTTTTCAAGAGAAATTGCTTAAGGATTGTTTTGGGTACCGCCTGACTGACCGTATTTCAAACAATAGGCTATACGAAAAATGTGGTTCAATACCGCTTTCTAGGTCTATAATGAAAGGAAGGTTGAGGTGGTTAGGGAATGTTGTGCGGATGAAGGATGACAGATTGCCGAAGATTGTTCTTTTCGGCCAACCATCTAGGGCTAAACGGAAAGCAGGTCGTCCCCGTCTGGGGTGGGAGGACGTCATAAAGAAAGATTTAAAGGAAATGGGAACTTCGTGGGCGGGTGTAAAAAGGGAGGCTTTGAATAGATTGGGGTGGAGGAGGAGCGTGCGTAGCTGTGTTGGCCTCAGGCGGCTTGGTGCTGCGATGAGTTGTTAGTAGTAGTAGTAGTAGTATGTGCTTTAATAGTAGAATTTCTGTATCTCCACTAAACCTCGGTTCGATTTCATTACCTTGTTTGGATAAAGTCAAGTGGCTTGGTATATCGTTTTGCCCGTCTTTTTACGAAACTTGCTCCGAGTTGGTTACTAATGCATTAAAAAATATTCGTGTGTCATATGGTAAGATATCTCCAAATAGAGGGAGTTATAATCGTAAGGGCCTAGCCCGGCTTTATAATAGTTTTTGCTCTCCAGGTGTAAATTTTCTATCTGGTTTCCACCACTTACTGAGGAAAAAAGATTTACGGAGACTTAGAAGGGGTTATTTTAGATATTGTAAATATCTGATGTATTTACCCGGCCGTGTTGAAAAAAGAAAAATTTTATACCGTTATGGTGTGCTTGATGCTTGCGCGCGATTGGCCAGTGTGTCTTCTAATATGATTATGAATACTAGTCATGTTGTTTCTGTCACTGACCCCTTAGTTTTTTTTTTTCATCGTGATATCGGTTAATTTGTATTTTTTGTTGTTGTTGTTTGATTTTGTAATGATGTTGTTATTATTTCTTTTATATTTTCCATTACTCCTCAGTGTCATTTATAATGTTCATATGTGGGTCATAAATAAATTATTATTATTATTATTATTCTGAACTGGACATAAAACAGCCTTTTCATTTTTGTTTTGCTATAAAGCTACTTTGTTGACTTCAGCCTGGCTTTTAGTCCGCATACCCACCTATTTGGTACTTTGACTTCACTTTTTAGTTTATATTTCCCCCAATTTCATTTTCTGTATCCCCAGCTACTTCATTTTCAACTATAATCATAATAATAATTTATTTTTAACCAACATCATATACAAAAGGACACTTGCGGAGTATAACAAAAAAAGAAGAGAAAAACACTACATATAGAAAATACGCAAAAACCTAAACACTTTACAAGAGCAGAGTAAACGATTCACATGGCCACAAGAGCTACAACTGACTCGCTTCTAAAATCAACGTATTAATATAGAATTTACCGAATAAAATTTAAAGTAGCTACGGTCTACGGACCATTGTCGTTACTTTCTTTGCTTAGAGTTGAAAGGATATAAGTGCTATAATGAAAAACCGTGACTGAAATGCCATGATTGAATCTCACAACTGAAACTTTCAGGGCAACTGTATTTTCTGTAGATATATCGATAGGAATGTATAGCTTATATGGGAATAAGTCGTAAAAATTCATTGTAACTCTTCTTGAGTAGTTTTCTGGCAATAAATTTAAGGAATATCCGTCCACAAATATTTAATGTTCAAATCAGTCCGATGCTCTTTCACTGCATATGAATATAATTAAAAACTCAGCCAACGATCCATGAGCTACAAACTAAAGAGCATAGAAAACTAGAGATTAAGTCCGTATGCAGGTCCTTGGGCACCAAATTCGTCCGTCCTTCATCCCAAGTAACTTATAAAGATATTATTTTTCCCGTCTTGTTTTTATTCTAGATCCACGAATGACATCTTATTTACACACTTTCAAGTTTTAGAATCGTCTTTTTTCAACTTGGTAATTAGGATAATTGTCATTAGGGCTGCCGCATTCTTGTGGAAAGTACGCGCAGCAAAACTTGGGCGAGAAATTCAAAAGCCGAAATACAGGCTGGTTGTATCTCTCAGAAGTTTTATCTCTCCCAGTTAGCCTCTGGGCTCAATAGTTTTTTGTTTTGTTTTTATTTGTGATTATTAAATAAAGTTTCGTTTAATGATTATTAAACGAAACCCCAAAAATAAAACATGTCTTTTTTGGCATTGCGGTGAAAAGTTCTGTCCTTAGATTGCTCTAAGCTAGGGTAAATTACTACCACAAATACTTCTAACAAATACAACTAAAATTGGGTGAAAGATTCAAATCCGAAATACAGGCTGGTTGTATCTCTCAGAAGTTTCGAGTTATAGCCCCTGGGCTCAATAGTTTTTTGTTTTGCTTTTATTTGTGATTATTAAATGAAATTTTTGTGTACGGGTGTTAAATTATTTTTTTGTCCAATATTTAAGCTTTTTACTCAAATTGAATGATGGTCAGCAAAAGGCTTTCCTGCACAGCCCTCTCCTAGTCTCATGATGTAGTGTGAGTTTTGGCTATCTTTCTTTGAGGCTAGGCAATTCTTTACGGATATTCCACGCAAGTGTAAGCTCTTTATAGTATCAGTAAAGGAAGTAATTCTTTACGTTTTCATATAACTCTGCTACTATTAAAATTGTCAGGATTTCATTTTGTTATCTGATATATTTATTTTCGTCAGATCTTGGCAATCCCCTTGTAACACATTATTTATCCGACGAATAATATGCTGAGTTATAGTGATAGGGACTGGTAATCACAGAAGCCTAAACGGATGATAAAAATTAGTTTAAGATAAAACTGATAGGAACTGAATACAGTAAGACTCTAAAAGATACTAGAACACGAGAGATCAGCTTTAAGGCTAATACTGGCAGAATACGGTAAATTTTGTCAAGCGGCAACCAATGTTTAAATTCCGGCTTGATGTCTGATTGAAATGTGAACTCCCTGACGTCTCCCTGGAAAACTTACATAAGTTTTAGAAACTCTTCTAGAGTAAGAGTACGAATAGTGATTGTTATCAGTGCATAAACAAAAAACTTCATTTGTTTAAACACAATTTTGCCAGTCAGAAAAACTAATCTTTCCAGCCGGATCTGAATCAGAAGCGATCTGGATATTTAGCCATACGGAAGCAATTTCTTTTTCTTCTGATCATATGAAATCCGGCTACCAGACTAAAATCCAACCTTTCTCAGAATATAGCTTCAAATTAATTTAAGAGGAAATTGTCCCAAAATAATTTAAGAAACTGCCCCAAAACGATAATCGTTAAGATTAGTAGGATATCAGCATTCCTGCATTGTATGTTTGAAGGGAAAAAGGTAAGTCCCTGCCCCCAAGAAAGTGTAAGCTTACCCCGAAATCTTTTAACTTTCCCGGACAGGGGTTCGTACCAATAACATATCTGGAAACAGAGGAGCATCATTCATTGTTCTAAACGGTGATGGCCATTATAGTGATTGCCATGACTAGCGGTATGTCAGCATTGTTTTTGGCACCGTAAATCTTTAAAAAAAAAATGATGACAGCAATAATACAAGAAAGGAAAAACCAACGAAAACCAAACAAAAAGGAAAATTATCAAATCCAAAAAAAGACAAATTAATTCGACATTTTATTTTAAAAAAGAACAATACAATATATATTCAAAACATAAACCATGTACAACTTCCATAACCAGACAACAGTCTCAATTCAAAAAATAAAAACTATGGAAAGAGCAATACTGCTTTTCAGTGCGCATAGAGTTTTTAATTTACTAAACGTCACCGTACGTTTTAGTTTTAAATTTATTATTCTAAATTCAATGTGATTTAAAATTTGCCGATCAGCTTCTTCTTTGATATTGTGCATAGGAAAGATTGGAAATACACAGGGGGAATGAGAAATTTATGAATAACTTACTTCGATTTTGACACAGGGAGGATACGAAATATATAGGGAGGATTTAAAGCATAAATGGTCACTATGGAATTTAAGCACAAATGTTAAATTTAAATAGCACTTTCAAACTTATCCATCAGCTTGTTTGGTTTTATCCACAGAAAAGTTCCAATAAAAAAGACAACCCAACTTTACATACTAAAAATCAAGCCATATAACTAACAGAGTCTGAGATGTGAATATATATATATATATATATATATATATATATATATATATATATATATATATATATATATATATATATATATATATATATATATATATATATATATATATATATATATATATATATATATATATATATATATATAAAACCGTATTTACATAATGACCATTGTTCCCTATACATAGTTTATATTTATGCTGGATTTTTTCCAGAAGACGTTTCCTGAGACTTTTAGAGCATGCCTACCTAGATTTTTTTCTCTCCAGTTCACTGGGTTTAGTCTACTGGTTGGGTGTTTCTTAAATGCAGAGCTTAAAAAAAAGATAAAAAAAGAAAGTGGATAACACGGTATTAGCTCGGCTCCTTGGTGGAGATTGTTTTCCAGATAATTTGAAATTACAATTTAACACAGGATATTTTTTATACGACAAAAATTCTATTACGTTAAGTTTCTTAAACAGTCTCCAATCTGAATACTGAACGCAAAAAAAAAAAAACACAACTGGCACAGCCACTGGGAGGGGTTAGGAGTGATTTGGAGGCTGTAAGCCTTCAAAGAATAAGCTTTTGGTTTTGTGCAAAGGAAGAGTGCGGAAATACTTCATCAAAAACAAGGAATAAATATTTACATATTAATTTCCTTTTGTGCCATAAGCTGTCCAAAGGTCAAGACAAGCATATGCACGTTTCATTGTTCTAAAAAATCGTGCATCGGCTTAAAATCAATCTTCAGTAAATTACTTTTTGGATCGAGTTTACGGCAAAATTCACTAATTCTGAAAATTAGTTTTTCTTTTAAATACAGGAAAGGAGCCGGAAAGGTGTCGACACATTTTGAGGCACATTTTGAGGCAACACCGGAAAGGTGTTTCCCCTCTGCACCGGTTTTTTTGGCACAAGAAGTATCAGCACTTGACCAGTATCCATTATCTGGAAATTTAAATGAGAAGAAAATCCGTTTTTTCATGACTGTTAGATTTTAATCAGTCATAGTTTAGGAGTACTAAAAAAGAAAACAAAAAATATAGGTGGTTCCATGGTTTCCATTGGATTACTGAAAAACAACAGCATATGTTATACAGCTACACATCCAAGATTTTGATTCGGAAGTGTCTAGGTGTGCGATTTTAATCAATGAAAATTAGGTTGTGAAGGTTGTGAAGAAATTTAGGTTGTTTCACTACATCACTGATGGATTATAAATGCTATGCAGACTAAACCCAGGATTTTCTATCGGACTTAAATGGAGAACGAGCAGCCTCTCTCCTCTCTTAAGTCCATTCTCGTAGTAATATATCCCTTTTTTACAGCTTTATATGGTGAGAAGCACAGCCGGTTAGTTTCAGGGATAAAATTTAGCTGTTTGAAAAGCGATACATAACCCCTGTCCTTTTTTTTCTTTTTTCATTATTCCCGTCACTATATGTCCAGAAAGACCACGTAATTTATTATACATGTACTTTAGCCGTATACGAGTGTATGCAACCGTTGGGGTATGAGTACGTGGTTGCATATGTACTCTTACCTTCTGGCGATTGTATAAATACAACGAATTCAACACAACAAAATAATTCACATTTATAGATCCCAGCTAAATAGGTGATGTTTAACTAACATGTCTCGAACGCCATCTCGAATTGGCTGAGATCTTTCAGAGGAGGTGATGGGGAGTTCCCAGTCTGGATTTAAGTTGAACGAAAATTGAGACAAAACACGTAGCTCACATTTGATTTGAATCCAGGCAGGGCTACTCAGGAAACTCCAAGGGTAATACCTAAAACAATGAGTATATTTTTATATTTTGAATTTTTATTATTTTTATATGTTTATATTTTATTTTTAATATTCTTGTATGTATTTTATTCTTACATATTTTTGTATTTTTATGTTTAAATAAAACAATGAGTATATTTTACATTTTCATACAAACACTTTATTTTGATTCGAACATCAAAAAAGGAAGTAGCTACCTAAACACAGAGGTCCATTAAAGGGGGAATGCTTCAACACGTTTTTTTTCCCATACTTACTCGAATTTACTCCGAATTTTGCCTTGCTTAACAGAATTAAGGTGAGTCTAAAAATCGAGGTTTAAATGAAACGCTGAATGTTTTCCTCAAAGAGAAAAAAGAAAATACATGAAAGGTTTGAAACAATGAAGGCCCTTAATGGCCAATTTATGGGCGTATAAGTGAAAGTGGGCTTCATTTCAGGGGTGAGGGCGGAACACTGACGGGTGCAAGAGCCTTCCTCTTTGGGTTAGGATAATACGCTATAATAAAGTGTGGCTGATAGGTGTTATTGAAAGCGAATGTTATGATAGCATCAGGTGGCCGGGAGATTTCTCAGGATAAGTTTGCAGCGATAGGTAGGGCGTTAAATTGTAGGATATTAAAGAATAGTTATTATATAAATCTATAAACGTTGTTAAGATGTCCATTTACTTATTTATAACTCCCAGGGCCGTATCCCGGGGGGGGGGTTACCCGGTTTGAACCCCCCCCCCCGAAATTTTTGACCGAGTCGAAAATTAGTCTAAAAAATACCTGTAAAGACAGAACCTTACCAGAAAAAAAATATGCCCCCATACTAAATCTTATTGCATTCTGTGGGTTAACAGTTCTGATCAGCTTAAACAATTAGGTTACTGTAGGGAACCCCATGTTCACCTGACTTTGCATAGTAAATTAGGGTTAATAATATGCGCTCTGAACAGCTTACGCAATTAGGTAACCCCATGTTCCCCTGACCTTGCGTAGCAAATTGGGGTTAATAATATGAGCTCTGATCAGCTTACGTTATTAGGTAGCCCCATGTTAACCTGACCTTGCAGAGTAAATTAGTGTTAATAAAATGCGCTCTGATCATCTTAAGCAATTCGGTAACCCCATGTTCACCTGACTTTGTATAGTAAATTAGGATTAATGGGCGCTCGAGGTAGGGAATAAGAGAGTGCAAGACTGTCCGTTCAGTTGAATTTTAGACTTGCCTAGGAGAAGATTGATTTTCAACATGAAGAGGAAGTGTGACATTGCGTCGTTTTTTCTGCCAAATCGGACCAGGGATATTTCTGACAGTGGCTTTAGCGGGACGTCTGCGGAGCATTCATCTACACCTGTGGATCCGAAGGGCCCTGGAGCCATCGTTGAAGCTTCTGAATCACGCACACTGGAACCAACCATGATGCAATACGCACTTGTACCAACCCATTCTTTGTCGTTGTTTGCAAATAATATCAGTCGTTTTGTCAATAAATCATCCAGTCGCGATACCAATTATAAACTTTAGTTTCTGTAGAGCCCATGGACTCCAGATATTTCCTACAATTTTACAGTATCCGAAAAACGGAGGCTGAAGTTTCAGTTAACTTGGCTCGCTCGTTTCAGTTGGTTGTCCTACTCTCCGTCTGAGGACGCTGCTTTTTGCAGATTTTGCGTTCTGTTCTCGTCAGAGACAGCTGGCAAAGGCTGCCACCAGCGCTTGGGGAATCTGCGGATGAAACGGCGGACGTCTCGAATACCGAGCAGCTGTCTGTTTGCGTCCGCTACACTTTCAAAGGGAACTTGCATGAGGACTTCCTTGGTTTTACCCCAGTTTCTGATTTGACTGGGCAATGTCTGGCTTCATCAATGCTGCAATTTCTCGAAAGCCATGGTCTTAATCTGAACAAGATGGTTGCTCAGCGATATGATGGTGTAGCAGCAATGAGTGGGCATCTTAGGGATGTCCAGGCTGTTATACGTGAAAAGCATCCGAAGGCGCTTTACGTCCATTGTAGTGCGCACAGTTTCAACTTGGTCAACTATTCTGTATGCTCTATTCTGGCGTTTAAGCATTTCTACGGTATCTTGGCACAAGTTTACAGTTTATACCATACTTCCCCACTTAGGACACAGAATTTAAAAGAGAAGATCAACGAAATTCTACCGGATTCGAAGAAACATACTTTAACCGGAATATGCAAAACAAGATGGGTGGAGTGACATGATTTAGTCGTGCGTTCTCTTGAGCTTTACCGACCAATCCTACAATCCCTGAAAGCTCTTGAAGAGAACGGACATGCAAAAACTTCTATAAAAGCGGCGCAGTTGCTGGACACGATGAGTGAGTCGAAATTTGTTGTGTGTCCACGTTTAGTCAATTGGCTTTCTACATTATGCGGCTACCGTTCAAGTCTCGTTAACCGTTTGTCTAAGAGTTGGCTGATTCTATCAGGCACATGGAAACCGTCCTATCAAAAACACTTGACGTGCGAGGAAATACTGCAATTATCTTGACATCTATTTCCAATAAGGCTTGGGGTTTTGCCAGCAACTTAGGACTTGGGATGATTTGTCCAATAATTAAAGGTGATTAGAGTATGCATGCAGAAGATCCAGACCTTCTCAACCACTATAGAACCTCGCTCTTTATTCCTTTCCTGGACTACTTCACTTCAGAGCTGAAACAACGATTTGTGCTTCACCAGAAACTGCTGTCAAAGCTCAGCGTCCGTTCTCCTACCAAAATTGCCTCTGTCGATCTGAAGACATTACACCTGGAGTCGTTGATTAAATTCTACGGTGATATTTTTCCCTAGCCAGACTGTCTGAAGCAAGAAATTCAGCTGTGACACATCAAGTGGGAGATTATTGCGGTATCAAAGAGGCCTACTTGTGCTGTGTCCTACTTGTGCTAAGGCCTACCTTTTTTCCAAATGTTTTTCTTCTTCTGGCTGTTCTTGCGACGTTACCTGTTAGCACTGCTACTCCGGAAAGAAGTTTCTCAACGCTCAGAAGGCTCTAAACGTGGCTGAGAAATTCAACAGGAGAAGAACGATTGAGTGGCTTAGCCCTCCTTGCAGTCCATAGGGACGATGACGTCTGCCCTGACAAGGTCATCGACATTGTTGCAGGGAAGAAAAATCGTCGCCTGGATTTCGTTTTATAGATACTCGTCCTTACTTTTAGCTAAAAAAAGAACAAAAAAACAAAAAAATATATAGACTACTTCTAGCCTACTATTTGGCTTCTTTTTGCGCAAAAAAAAAAAAAAAAAAAAAAAAAAAAAAAAAAAAAATCGCTTGTAGCATTTAACTGTATGTAAATACTTGGTCTTGTTTTTGCGTTACCAAAGAAAAGAAAAGAAAAAAAATGCCCCTTATAGATACGAAAGTATGCCTAGTGGACGCGTCCTCGTTCGCAAGGGGCAGACTAACGGTCTCGAGCTCACGTAATGTTGCTCGAGGATGTTAGACAAAGTCCACGGGAAAAAATCGGGTCAGCCCCCCCCCCCCCCGAACAAAAATCCTGGATACGGCCCTGATTACTCCAATAATATTTGAATAGTAAAAAAATACACCGTACAAGTTTTTCAATCGGTAGGTCCTGATTCTTCTGTGGGTTGCCAAAAATTCAAAAAGATAAATAGTCACCGTTTACTCCCTCCCCCACTTTTATATATAATATACCTCTAGTTAGGCCTATGTCTTTGGCTAAATATGCACGCATATTTGTGAATATGACTTATTCTAATGTCTATTTAAATTCTTTCCATATACTTTCCTCTTTTTTTTACACTCCTCCAACTGAAGTTTTGTAAAACTTCAAAGAAATGTACAAATAGTGAATTATTGCTATGATCATGAATTATTGTAAAGTTATTCTAATAAGATAATACATTCTATTAAAAATTCTAATTTGATACATTATTACAATAATAATTCTAACAAAAAGAATTCGAAAAACAAAGAACACTCCATACGGCAGACACATCTACGTACAGCCCTCCCCTCCCCCGCACTCATAGCCACAATTATTATAGTTATTTATCTTTTGATTAATTATTAACAAAAATTAAGTAGCCGAGGAAAACAAATAAAGAAAAAATAAACAAAAAAGAAAAACAATAAAAAACACCATTATTAAAAATAAAACACTTTCCAAGACAGTAGAACGGCATCAATACTACTAGCACTAACCAATCATCACAGCAAAACACCCCATGCGGCAGACCTATTTCCCGTATATCCCCCCCCCCACCGCTTCAGAGCTAAAATTATTATTGTTGATTAATTTCAACTACCTAATAACAAAAATTAAGCAGCCGAGGAAAAGAAATGAAGAAACACAAGAAAAAAAGAAAAATACATAAAAAGAAAACACTATAATTAATAATAAAACGCTTTCAATGTCACTGGAACGGTATCATTATTACCAATACTAGCCACTCATCCCAACAAAACACTCCATACAGTACATATCTGCGTAAATCCCCCCCCCCCCCGCGCCCGTATTCAGACCTACAATTATTATTGTTATTTATTTTTTAACAAACTAATAACAAAAGTAAAAATCCTTGAAAAACAAATAATGAAAAGAAAAAACACAAAAAAAAGAACAACATTATTATCTAAAATAAATACTTTCAAGACAGTCGTACGGAAACTTCATTATTGCTGGTATTCGAAAGATTTCTGCTTAGCACGTAACTTCACTAAAAACTAAGTTCATTTCGAATTGTGTCTTCTTATTGCAGTACCAAGGAAAGGAGAGAAGAAGGAATTTGTGATACCGGAAATGCTGAATACGAAAGAAGAAATATCTTCCTTTCTTATCAGAGGAAAAAACCCAGAAAGGCATTAACCTGAAAGGTTGCAAATAAGCTGAAAGTAATTTGCATAAATGATTACGATTATATTTGCCAGTATTTCCAGTAATTCTCGAGTAACCAACCTGATTCTTCATCCTGGAATCAGAAATTAGCCAAAAAGGAAAAATTTAAATTTTTGTTATGGGAGACTGGTTTACCATTGACCAAGCCTGTACCCACGTTTTTTTTCCGGAGGGGGTTTTACCCAAAAAATTTTCGGGGGGGGGGGGTATAAAAAAAAACGCATACAAAATTTATTTATATCCATTTTTGTTGCGTTTTTTACGAGTCAGAAAACATTCCGGGGGGGGGGGGTCCAACCGGGTTAACCCAACCCCCCCAGGGATCGGCCCTGCATTTGACCTATTTACGTCCTTATTTCTTTATTTGCAAATCTTCCTGCAAAAAAAAGTATTAGAAATATTTAATAAAAAATTTCAACTATTTTGCTACAACATATATTTTTTATAAAACTGTACTTGGATATGTTTTTATATGATTTTACAAAAAAAAATATATTTAGGACCAAGGTGCACTACAGCTGGTGGTTCTTGGCTAAGTGAACCTTAGACCTATAGGTTAAGAATAAGTATAATATATAGCCAAGCATAAAACAGAAGTTTAGTTTTATAAAAACAGATTGTTAACATGGAAAATCTTTATAAGATAAAAAAATTAATAGAATTGTATAAAAAAGTTATCTTAAAAGTCAAATTTTTTATCCTACTCTAAAGCTTGAAAGATCCAGACCGTCAGACAATTTCTCAAGTTGACGTCGAGACCGTCTAGACATTACTGGATGTAGCAACTTTGTCATTATGGTCAAGGTCATATGTCACTGGGTCTTCTCAGATAAACTTCTGTCTGTTCCAGGTCCTCCTTTAAGTATTTCATTTCATAGACTTTATTATGTTTTGCAAGAACTTCAACTGCACAAAATTTTATGTTTTTCTTCCAACAGAACGTAACCAACACAAAACTTTCAGCCTCAATATTTTTATTATCGGGATTCTCAAATTCTGTAAAATCTTCCCCTGAACACCCGAAACCTTCACACTGAACATCTTTAGCACCCTCAACGTCTGTGTTCGACCTTGAGTTGTACAACACTTTCTTTCTTGCTTTTGTTTTATTTTACCCCTCCGTTAGTAGGCCTATTTTTCTTTTTTCAAAGCTCTGCTTGCTTTTTTAAAGCTCAAATTGAGCTCTTTCAGGTATATTGGTCAAAACACACAATTTAACTTTTTTTCTTCTTCTTTTTTGGGTTTTCTTTCCTGGCATTGCCTTTGGGCAAGGCGTAATAAAGGATGTAGGATAAGGATGTATTATTTTTTCTAAATAGTCCTGCCGTATATATTTTTTTACATGTAAAAGAGTTAGGCGTAGACAGCAATTTTTGAAGCATAATTTACTCTGAGTCTGGAGTACACAGTTTACAGAATAATATTCTATGAATGCATACGAGTAAATGGTGTACATTGGATTTAGGTTCAAGGTACACTACTTTAGCTTGGACCAGGGTGCACCATTTTGGCACCCCATTAAAAATGGCCGACCAGAGATTGTAAGTTAACCTTATGCTTTATTCAAACAGATATTCTTGTAATCAAATTATGCCGTATTAAGATGAAGCTAACTTTTTAATTTATAAAATCAATAATTATGAAACTATATATAAATAGCAAACGTAAAATAATTACTTTTAGGCTGTCAAAACCTTCTGTTATTTAACAATCAACAAGTACAGATTCTACAACAAAATCCATCTCAAATGCATGCCTGGGGAAAAGAATAAACTATAAACTCAGTTATTTCTGTCTCTTCAAAGATGGTGCTGCTATCAGCATAGGTCCAAGGTACACTACTCTCCCCTAATATTAAAGTCCAACTACAATAAAAGGATCTAAGAGGGGGACAGACAATAACTTATAATGACCCCTCCCATGAAGTTCCCACTTCCTTTAAAACTCTTCCCATGTGAGAAGGTCCTGCTGCTTGTTTAATCCTGGTGAACTGCCAAAAGCACAACTTTTGTAGCATATCCTTAAAAGTACGTACATTATGTAAATTCGTAAATCATGTTTTACAATAATCCGTGACCTCTTCCCACACGATCTGAGGACTTTTTGCTTTTGAGTTTAACTCAGGTACATGGCAAAAAAAAACACAATTTTTGGTAGTCTATCCGAGAAAAATCCAAAAATTACCATGTCACTTAATTACGTAAATCAGTAAGTCATGGCAAAATCGTCTGCAGCCTTTTCTCATCCCGTTTGTGGACTTCCTATTTTATATTTAACCCATCTGCATTGCCACGACGCATATCTTTAGTAGTCTTTCAGTAAACATCTGTCATTTAGGTTACAACACAAATCCGTGTTGCAACACATTTTACAAAAACATCTTACAACACAAATCCGTAAATCACATTTTGTGGTCACTTTTAAAACGTGTTCTAATGATCTCAGCCTTCCTTTCTTTGCAGATCAAGACAGTGGGAAACCTTACCAAAGTTTTGGTTTGACATATAACCACTCACAAGAACTCCTAACACCTTAGGCAATTACTCTGGAAACACTACCATATCGTCACAAGATTAGGTTAGGTCTAGCATATTTATATCTAAGATGTTTGAAGCACTCACGTTTTTAATCCATTGACAAATGTTAGTGCCATGAGATGTTTAGTACAAGCTATTTACATTGACGCATTGATAATGAGACAGAGGAGCTTACCATTTCTGAACTGTCTCCGTTGCTGAGCATAAGACTTCAAGCCAGAGGTGTAATGCCTGCTCATTTAGCCCCAAACAAATAAGACTGCGCAGCTTAACGTCCATCTGAGCATGAACTGCATCGTGCGTTATATTAACAGCTTGAATACATCGATATAAAAGCTAAAAGAAGAGAAAAAAGGTATATTGGTAATTACTTTGCAATAAGTAAATGAAGAAGGTTATTACCGTAAATATATTCTTTCTCTTTTTGATCCAGTTATAAAAGACTAGGCAGCTAATTGTTTCTATAATAATAAACCGTGGAGTTATATTAACAGCATGAATGCATCGAAAGGTAGAATTGATTATTGATTATTAGATTTCATTTTGGTAATAATTTTCCAAAATGAAAAATTTCACAAAAATTTTCTCTCTTTCTCTCCCTTCTGCCGTCATTTTTGAAGGGAGAAAATAATCACATTGCCAGAATAACTTTTCACAAATTTATCCGGATACTTATCCGTAATAAAATAAAAATAAATAAAAGGAATTTCCTTCCCTTCGTTCTTTAACCTTTACGCGAAAATCATAGCAAATTTTTGGTAACTGGAAACCGCTGTACATAACATATGTTAAGAAAATGCCAAAGAATTGTAGATTGACAGAAACTTTTGAACTTATATAAGTTTTTTTTAAGCTATAAGTAAAAAATATTTTGTCTTTACCAAATGAAACTAGTTTGTTAAGAAACACTCAGTTCATTCAATGACTTTTGATAACATTTGGATTTGTCCAAGGCTTTGTCCAGTACTGTTAATAATGAAAATTGCGTGACCTGTTTTATGAAATTAAGATCAAAGATCAATGCATAAGGATTGACAGTCAAATAGAATACATATTTTTTAATTTCTAATATTTTATTTATTATACATGATATTTTTGAACTTAAATTTGAATAATATACGCTGTACGATGCCTGAAATACTTGTGAAACTAAGGATTTGATAAAAAAAAAATATTTGTTTAATCTGGTCTTTTAAATAAAATTATTTATTCTGGTCTTTTATAAATAAAAATATTTATTTATTTATAAAAAAAATATTTATTTATTTATAAAAAAAATATTTATTCTGGTCTTTTAAATCTATTCAATAATACCTAAACCGGAATACTGAAATGCCAGAAATACCTAACCCGGAAACGTCTAGGGTAATACTGTATCAAAGACTTTAGCAAATAATTTAGCTTTAGTATTCTCTATAGTTTACGAAAACCAGAAATCCTTGTGTGACCTCACTTTAAAGCTTATTAAGCTGGAATGAAATATTTTTGGATTAAAAAAATTTAAATCTGGATTTCAAAGGTCGAAACAGTAGCAATGAAAATGTCAGTTTTAAGGATGAATTGGTGCAATTTCAAAACACGCCAATGACGGTAGAAAGTAAGGCAAATAAAAAGAACATTCTAGCGTAGTTCAGCGTAGTTTTGTCACTATTGCTGGGGATCTACTGGTGAGTGTATGCTTGATGATACCAAGAGTCTGGTTAACCCCTGCTACTTCAGCACAGGTGTGGCAGGTATGGCCCAATTTTGTTTAAGCTTGCGTCTGGCGGCACTGAAAACAAACATGTGCTTGGATAATGAAATTTAATTGCAAAAGCTTTCAAAATCTCATTTTGATTAAATAACAAACGAAGATTAGTAATAAAAAAATTATCATTAGTTTCACTTTATTTTTTTTTTTCGCTTCTATTGTATCTAGCTTGCTACTGAACAGATTCAGTCCTGAAGAGCAGAACTAGATTGAAAGATTTTGCTTTCCTTTTTCTTATTTTCCTTTACTATTTTATTTCATATTATCTTTGACTGAGACCATCCCAACCAGCCGTTAGCTACAACCAGCTTTAGCAAGCCGTAGAGATACCCTACCAGAATAAAAGGATTAACAAACTCTACAGTAGCAAAGAATTTAAAATACTAAACGAATTCTTTTGATTATTTTTGTATTTATGTGTTATGAGCCGAAAGTAAATAGAAAACACGAAACAAAAAAAACATAGCAAATGAACGAATAAAATAGTTTTTCATCAGTAACATAATTATGTACACTCGGCTGACCTTCCTTTGAAAAAAAAGGAGTAATTCTACTTCAGGATCATTCTTTTAATTAAACGCCTCTTTATAACCCGTTAAATGTCAAGATATGTTGAATAGAAAATTTATATATGGCGTTTCGGATCCAGTACAATTTTTCGTAAGCCATTAGATGCCACAAAGTCTCATAGTCTAAGTGCATGACCGCAAAAAAACCGGCAGTTTTTTTCATAGTATTCGTTCACAGATACTACACTGGAACCTCACTAGATTTGAAATGTTTTTCTCTTCCGCTGGGCAGTAAATTTCTTAAAAATTTTATTTTTTTTAGGGGTTTTGTAAAAAAAAAACTGTCTGAGATTTTTTAACAATATATTGCACAAACCCACTAATGAAAAAGCAATTGTACATATTTAGTACATTTTGGCAGTGGATTTAATGGCATTACCAAGTTAAAGAGAATAGAAATTTTTTCTAAATAGGCCCATGAAAGCTAAAAAAGCCAACATTATTTTCTTAGAAAAACCAGAAAATCTCCAGACACTAGTAATCTTTCACCAGCGAATTTTTATATGTTTTACAGTTTCTTCGAATACAGTTTCTACAGCTCCTATGAAAAATATGAACAAAAGTGCATAAGTATAAAATAAGAGCAGGTGCTATTTATTTTTACAAGCTAAATGTTTCTGTACTTAGAGGCTATTCTATTTTTTTTTAATATTGAATGGAGATAATGCGTATTTTCATATTTAAGCTGTGATTTATACGACGCTACAACAGAAAAGAGAAGTACACGAAAACTAAATTTGGGATTAGAATAAGGGGATAAAACTCAGTTTAAAGTTTTCCAAAATTTTATTTTTATTAGGGGTTTTGTCAAAAAATTCTAATAACAAAAAATGCCAATATTCCGTGCTATAAACAAAAAAGGTGCAGATCAGATTACATCAAAATTTGGGTTTAACAACGCGTTGGCATCGAACCGAAAATTGGGATTTTTAGGAGAATTCCCTAATGATCTGACGTAGATATTATAAGGAAAGAGTGAATATGACATTTCGCCATCTGACATTTAATAGGATTCCGGTTTTTCCGTAGGTATTTCGTAGATTCCGTAACAGGAATCTACGGAAACAAATTCCGTATTCCGTAGAGACCCGTTTGTCGTATTTATATCTTTTCCATAACAACGTTCTTTTGTCCGTAGACATACATCAAATCTATGCAAAATCTGTAGAGTAGAAACACTGTTCAGCATGCCGAACTTTTTCAATAACGAATCTCAGTCTCAGTTCTCTTATGCAATTGGTCGACTTTTCTGATTTTACGGGAAATTAAACGCCGTTTTTATTTTCCCTGGCCCACCTGAAAATTAGCGGGGACACATTATTGACAATATGATCCACTGTCTGTGCTATATTAATGCTATATTAGTGTCGTTCAATACACTTCGGATCAATACCTTTGTTAACTACAAGATTGAGCTGCAAGCTCCAAAAAAATATCTTAACGTCATCGTTCATAAGACAATCATGTGCCACAAAACAAGAATTAACTCCTCAGATAAACCAGCATAAAACAATTCGTGCATCGTGAAAAACCAAATGAAAAACAAAATGTTTTCTCGTTTTATTTTCACAAAATACTTCACTGAACTGTACCCCTAAAAAACTGCACCTCTCATTAGTCATTGTTAACGCGTAGATACTTTAATATAAGTTAACAACACCTTTGGTCCTCAGTTTTATAGATTATGAGCATGCGTTCGATTCTGTTGATAGAGGAGCTTTAGTAAAGGTTTTATCCTTATATGGTATACCAGACAAATACATTAAAGTGATTAGTGCTATGTATGAGAATAACACTGCTGCGGTTAAGGTAGGAAATGAGGTTAGCAGCTAGTTTTGTATTAAATCAGGAGTTATGCAGGGTTGTGTTCTATCCCCCTTAGTATGGATTATTTTGATGGACTTTGTTTTAAGGAGCACAGGAAAGGCAATGAGAGACCACTGAATCAAATGGGGAGGAAAAAGTCTCCTGGACTTGGATTATGCTGGTGATTTAAGCATCCTAGATGAAAGTGTGAGCAAAATGAATGAAGTTTTAGAGGTTTTCAGGGTGCTAGAATAGGTTTAAAAATTAATGTTAAGAAGACTAAGTCACTAAGGCTAGGAATAAGTGAAGATGAAAAAGTGACGTTGGGTAATGAAAAGATTGATCAGGTGGGCAGTTTCACTTACCTTGGTAGTATTATTAGTAAAGATGGTGGGAGCAGCGAAGATGTTAAAAATAGAATAGCCAAGGCTCAGGGTGTTTTTTCACAGTTAAAAAAAGTCTGGAAGAATAGGAAGATAAGTCTGCAAACCAAGATTAGAATGTTAGAAGCTACAGTGATGACAGTGGTCAAATATGGCTCTGAAGCATGGACACTCCGAAAAGCGGACGAAGATTTGCTAGATGTTTTCCAGAGAAATTGTTTAAGGATTATTCTGGGTACCCGGTTGACTGACCGTTTTCAAACAATAGGTTATACGAAAACTGTGGTTCAATACCACTCTCTAGGGCTGTAAGGAAAGAAAGGTTGAGATGGCCAGGGAACGTTGTGCGGATGAGGAATGATAGATTGCCGAAGATTGTTTTTTTTAGCCAACCGTCTAGGGCTAAACGGAAGGCAGGACTTCCCCGTCTGGGGTGGGAGGACGTCATAAAGAAAGATTTCAAGGAAATGGGAACTTCGTGGGCGGGTGTAAAAAGGGAGGCTTTGAATAGATTGGGGAGGAGGAGGATCGTGCGTAGCTGTGTTGGCCTCAGGCGGCTTGGTGCTGCGGTGAGTTGTTAGTAGTAGTAACCCTCATATAACTGGATTACATCACAAAAAAGATCTTGAAAAAAAAGATTGAGAAAAGCTGTCTAAAAGCATTTGCCTCAATTTCAAATTGGCAAACTAGCTAATGAAAGATTTTGGACAAAAAGAGTTGAAAATCTGCCAATCAGAAAAAAGTAAAAATAAACCTTAAACCCTTTGGTAATGGTTGCCAGTTTAACAATATTGATACTTGAATGACCCCTGTTTAATTTCGGAAAAGCAAATTGTAAAATTTGTAGAATTTTCTTAAATTTTTCGTGGCCAGAATTTGCGATCATCAACTTCTATTATATTCTTTATCAGAACAGTGTTTTATTACCTCTGTACCACAGCATAAATACTATACAGTATGAAAAATTTGTTCATAGGACACATAACATCGCACACAAAGGGAAGTTTCCCTTTCTGTCAATGGTAATAGCTTCAGTTGCTACCTGGTAATTTGTCATTCCGCACGCATGAAGGCGGAGTCACGAAGAAATGTGCAAGACTGATCTGGCCCAAAAATTTTTAATGGAGAAGATAGGAATTTCCCCCACTGTATAATATTTATGCTGTGATTTACACGACGCTACAACAGAAAAGGGAAGTACACCACAACCAAATTTGGGATTAGAATAAGGGGATAAAACTCAGTAAGCTTACTTCTTCGGGAGTAAGAACCTTGCCATCTTCATCAAGCCGAAACGTTTTGCAAAGAACGAGCCTGCTATAAACTGAGTTGAAATCCTTTTCAACTTGACGAACGGCTGCTTCTTCCAAAAACAGCCAGGGATGACAAGGGGTACCTAAAGTGATTCTCAAATGAAAATACAAAAAACATTAATTATTCAAGCATCGATATTAGTAGACAGGTGTAAACTCAAAAGTTAGCATGTTCCCCAATTTTGATATACCATGCATTATACAGCATGGTGCTTGTCGTGCACCGTTCCTTCTCACTTTTCAGAATTCTCTGACAAAAGCTGACCTACACCCTGAAAAACAATGCATTTTGCAACAACGGTCGTGTGAGTCATGCTTTCTGCTTTCGCAAATCCTGCTTAAAAAAGTAAAAAAAGATCCTCTCTACTCTAGTGCACTGTTTTACTTAGAGCAAGCTATCTCTCCTATCTTAATGCTATAATAAATGTTTTTGATTAGTCTATTACTCTCCACAAGCCTAAAAAATAACATACATGACATATAACTAAATATATGAAACTTCGTATTTATACGCCTCTTCCTTAAATAGGAGATCTTAATGATAATAATTGGAATACAACTGGTACATAATTTATTAAAATTTCGGAATATAATTGCAAATATAATTTGGAGTACATTTGCAATACATTATAAATCAAGTCGAAATGAATTCAAAACTTAAATAAGCTAATTGTACCTAGGATTCAATTTCAAGGTGGTGGGCCTTACCGTGCCAGCGAACCTGCACTCTATAAAAAAATATGCAATGAGTCATCGCAAAAACAGAGTACTACAAATATAGTATATAACGTTTTACGACCACAAAGTATATCAGTTAAGGAAATCTGGAAAAATAAAAATAAAAACGTCATTGAATGCATGAAAACATCTAGAAGTTTTGTAAAGGCACAACAAAAAATTAAATAAAAGCGCATTGTTTTAAAGATTAAATTTTTTCGGTGATTAAAACCATGAGCAGCACAGTGGTAGGTCCAGGGGGTGAGTGGGGCACGCCCTCCCCCCCCCCCTAACGTGGTCTTAAATAGTGTAGTTTACTTAATTAACGCAAGTTTGCGGTAATTAAACTTGCTCCTAGCGCAAGTTTATCGGATCAACCTATTTTGCGCCCCCCCCCCCCCTAAAAAAAATTCTGGATCTGCCCCTGGAGTAGCATGCAAATGTTTTAGATAGGGTACCTCTTTTAGAGAGGTGTGTCCCGAATACACCACCACACACATAACTTTACATCAGAGAAGGGTCTTAGCACAAAGTCTTCGTTACTTGAAGATGTCTTCGTACTGCAATATAAATAAAATGTACACCCACCGAAAACATCACTGAAAATGCCTAAAAATTCGCCAAAGAACAAAAATAAGGGCTTCATAGAATATAAGCATTTTTTGTAGTTTGAAAACTGAGTTTCTCAGAAATCTTCTACTTTTTGTCAACTTTGTTGACCCTCTTAAACTGGGCTAGCTTTTATTTTTCAATTGTATATGAAAATTCGCTTTGGAATAGCTGTATATAAGAGACTCGAGTAGACCGACACAAGGGTTGAAGGACCAATCTACCCGACTTACTGGCAAAGCGAGCTGAGGAAGGCAATATTAATTCTACAATATGTCATTCACGAACCAAAGCCCGAATGGAGTGAAGTGAAGGACCATGTGCGAGGGACGATTCCCTAAGTTCAAGTCGAACAATAGGACCCCACATGGACCAAAATCTCGAGAAAACCGAGGTTTTATTCACATTATCACATGTCTGAGTTCTGTCAGATCGATTTCAAGACCCGAGCCCTATCTGAGCAAAGTCATGGCCCCTTAGTGAGGGCCGTACGAAGTACCAAGGCCTATGCTGCCCAATACGGGAAGCAAAAAGAGAGGAGGGAAGCGGAAACAACAAAAAAAAACATAAATCCAACGTTTTTGATTAGCATATTATAGAAGAGGCAGGTAGGTCTATCAATCACAATACATTTAATGACTACTTTAGATTTTTAAGGACCGAATAAAAAAATCGAATATTTTACGAGAAAGCTTCAGTGCATAGAGTTACCACTATAGGCAACAACCAAAAAAGAAGGGGGACACAAAAGTCCGTTGTCTTAAGCATTTACCCTTTTTACCTTTTCTTTACCCTTTTTATTAAGGGTAAATAATCACCTTCCGGTCTGTTTCTGCTGATCCCTGAATGGAACTTCCAGGAATCAGCCAAACATCAAATCCTAAACATCTCTGGAAGTTCCATTGACCGAGCTGAACTACTTATCTTAAAATATTAAATATAGTTTATCTGGAAAGCACTTGTTTATCTGGCTATTAGAAAGTAAATGCCAAGAATGGAAAAAAAGAAAAATGTTTAATAGTAATTTACAAATTAAAACTTATTAGTATTTGATTACTATATAAAGTTACAATTTACAGATTTCAATTTACGGAGAATAAATCCAGTATCTACCTAAAATTTGCGGTTTTTAAGTCCATACTTACCAAAAAAACAACAACAACAAAAAAATGATACCCGAAAATTATCAAACCCAAATTACTTCGAACAAGTCAAAAACAGACAAGAGATTTGCTAAAAATAGGGAATATATATACACTAGGGGAATTGGACCAAAAAGAGAAATGCCATCTCTTTTAACTAATAAAGATAAATCGTTTCCTTCTTCACAATTCCTTTTCTTTTGGCTTCACCATTGATTCGTTTTTCATAAATTTACACAAACAAATAACATTCTTTTAAGAAAAAGTAAAACGAAGCCAATACCTAAAATTTTTGGCTTTTTGAGTCCATACTCCAATACTTGCTTCACGGCAGGACAAAGGCATCCTCTGACAAAATCGGCTATTTTCTCAGAAACTGAGTCATCTCCGGCTTTGCAATACTGCTTACTTCGCTCATCTAGAAGCTGAACGAACTTGGCTGGAAACCACCCTCGTAGCCCATTTAATTCTCCTACCCAACAGTGTTCGTCCTTCCGACTTACTATTGTAATTATATCATTTCGCTTAAATCCAAGTTCGTCTTCCTCCGTACGCTCAAAGTCTAAAATAAAGTATATTTCACCAACAAAGACGTAAGATCTACATTGTCAATTGCACCCGTTCAGAGGACAATTTAACTAATTCAAAAAACAAATATGATATGCAATTCGAAACGAGAGTTCATTACTGATCTTTATTTTGATGTACCCATTATTCAAGGGCGGATCCAGGATCTTTTTTCGGGGGGGGGTTTACTAATTTTTGGCTTTTTCGGGGGGGGGGGCTACTAATTTTTGACTCAGTTTTCGGCTAATTTTACTGATATTTACCTAGGTTTTACTAATTTTGGCTTATTTTCGACTCGGTCAAAAATTTCGGGGGAGGGGGGGGGGGTCAAACCAGTTAACACCCCCCCCCCCTGGATACGGCCATGCCATTATTTGATGAGAATAGTATAGCATACTTGGCACACAAAACATCCCACAGAGAAACAGCCACAAAAAAACGGGGGAAAAAAAGAAGAAAACAGCACCCAAAAACAATTATAACAATAAATCAAACGATTGAACAAAACGACTAAAACCAGAATAACCACCATTCACAAACCTAAATATAAACAGAATCATCATATTCATCGTCCTCACTGTGGGTCATGCCCACAAGGAAAAACCGCACCAGATCCCTAGTACTGATAAAACATCCATTCCCCAATAATTTTTCAGCCACAACGCTTCCCCCTCATTTACTCCAAAAGCTTCATTTCTCAAATCCCTTACACCTTCACACTCCCCCCAAAAATAAAAAAAAATTTCCTGTCACTTTCAACACACTGGACAACTCTGCATTCTAAACCACTCTAGATATCTTCTTTTTGCCCAAGTGGCATAAAAAGACCTCTTTAAGAAATTAACCATTTAGTTTCATCCATAGACAACTCAGCTCTAAAATATAGCTCATCTCCCCATGTTCTTTTTACCCTATAATACAAACAAACAGAGTCAGACGTCTAGATTTTACCCTAGAATACAAACAAAGAGAGTCAGACGTCCGGATTTTACCCTAGAATACAAACAAAGAGAGTCAGACGTCCGGATTTTACCCTAGAATACAAACAAAGAGAGTCAGACGTCCGGATTTTACCCTAGAATACAAACAAAGAGAGTCAGACGTCCGGATATGGCATATCCACTTCTGAAATTATCCGATCAACTAAAATTAAATGTGCCTGTTTAGAAACATCTCCATCTCCATTCTCCGACCATAGCCCTCATTCCATTCACCTGACATTATATGTGAATGCAAAATTGCCTTAATCTGTCCCATCCACGAACGCCTATCTTCAGTCACTGTGATACCCAAAATATTTCGATACCTGCTTATGTGCTGAATATGGAAAATCTTGTGTGCAACTTTATAAAATTTTTCACTTTGAAGTTTGATTAAAAATTATACCAGATGCTTATATTTATTAGCTCGTACTTGGCAACAGTGACATTTAACATGAATGGCATTTGAAATATTCACTGCATATTGATGTTAAATAGCAGATTCAATTCTTTTTGTTCCTTTATTTCACTTTATCTCTTTATAACATTGAATGTATGCCAGTGATGTTAATAGATAAAGTCTGTTCAACAGAAATTTAACTTACATAAACAACAAGGCATCATTAGCGCCAATTAGTACAAAGAAGGGAGGTTTTGAATGGAGGGTACGGTATTGGTAGACACTCTAGTAAAGGTTCAAAATTAAAATTTTTAGCATTTATTTTAATACTCTTAACAAACAAACATTTGTAACAACATTTATTAGAACATTTATTAAGGCTTATATTTATGATTTCAAAATCTGCTTTTATTTGAAATCGCTACTTTGATTTAACCTGAAACCAGCTCCCATGCAAAGATTTCATTTCCAAAAAAGAATAGAAAAGCATTGAAACGCGATTGTTCTTTATTCCAATATAATATCTGGTTATAAAACATATCCAAGCAATTCACCCGTGGAACTATAACAATTTAAACTCAATAGGATGCAATAACAAAATTCTTTTCAATTTTATATGAAAGGACTGCCATTCAATATTGTTTCAAGAAGTACTTAAAAAAAAACTTTAAGATTTAATGTCTTTATAGCATTTATAGTAGAGGGTATTTATATAGCATTTATATACAGATCCCACATGATTTCCCCGTTTATGCTGAGGATGAAGACACTGTATTGGTTGGTCCGGATCAGTGAAGAAGAAGAAGAATAAAAGCAAAATCATTTTAGACTAGTATCTATAAGGTCTATGTCAACCCTATTGGGTTGGACTCAAAAATCGCCATAATCCTTTCAATACATGTGTTTCAGCAGGACATTTATATTGCTTCATACCTCAGCTAAAATCTATATATATTAAAAAATTGGGACTTAAAATTTTTTTTTTGGATTGCGAGTTAAAAAAGGATTGGGTGGAAGGGGAAAGGGAAAGTTACGTTACATAAATTATCACAATTCAAATTATCAAATTTTGAAAGCAAATCCTTAAAAGTTTATTAAAACACCTTTTTTTTGGTAGTTTCACAAGCAAAATCGGGAAAAAACAAAAACTATCTCCCCCCACTAGCTTCTGAAGAATACCCCTTTCTGTATCTTCATTAAGACAAAAAAATTGTCTCTCTCCATTTTCGTGAATTGGCATCCCTTCCGGCATTAGATCCAACTCTGGCTTTACTCTATATCTAACAACTGAATAAAATTGTTTGATAAAACAATGAAACTAATTTTAAGAGCTGAAAACGAGGCTTTACAATTCTCAATCTAGAATGAAAACGAAGCTATAAAATTTACAAAATAAAAATCAACGTTAACCAGAAAAACACAAATGAAAAGTTACGATGAAATAAGAAGGAGAAGAGAGAGAGAGAGAGAGAGAGAGAGAGAGAGAGAGAGAGAGAGAGAGAGAGAGAGAGAGATAGAGAGAGAGAGATAGAGAGATATAGAGAGAGAGATACAGAGAGATAGTGAGAGAGATAGAGAGAGAGAGAAAGAGAGAGAGAAAGAGAGAGAGAAAGAGAGAGAGAAAGAGAGAGAGATAGAGAGAGAGAGAGAGGGAGAGATAAAGAGAACATTTCAAAGAATATTTCACGCAGCCATCCCTTTGCCAAAGGGCCTTTGGTAAATTAACGACAAAACAAGAAATACTGAAGAATAATATCCTAAAGACAAACAAAATATGAGCATTAATTGGCTAAAGTAAAGCCAAATATGAGATTTACTAAAAGAAAATTATTAGAAAGACAGTAGCTAAATGAAATGAAAGGCCATTGTAATGCTTACGAATAAAGTTCAAAATTTTCACTACGATAGAACAACCAATGATAAAAATCTGCAGAATAGTAACCACATCAAATATATGTTCACAATTTGGCTGCAGTAATTCAAAGGAAGCTATGTGCCTTTTTTGGAACATTTATTTTTAGGCACCATCTCCTCAAATAAAGAAAGGTCAATGGATTGTTTCAATCCGCTTTATCCTATGGTATTTAGTTCCCTCGATATTTAGAAGTTTTCCCTAAAAAATATCTCAGTTTTTTTCTCTCCTTTTTTTATCCACAAATAATAAAAAAAAAATGGAAAAGTTGGAACAAAAGTTCAACTTTTCTATCCATAAGCAAAACAAAACCAAAATACGTATCACGTCTAAGATACTCTTTTTGACGCGTAATACCAAGCACATTTTTTTCATAGAAGTAAGTACCTCATAAATTAAATACCGCATTTAAACAAGTTTAAACGCGCTTAACAGCCTTTTTTCTTTCCTTTTTTAGAGAGGGAGGTAATTTAAAAAAATTCCTAATGCATTAATGTTACTGTGTATTTATTTCCTTTATCATTACTCCATTTTACTTTTCGGAGATCAAGGTTTTGGTGTTTTTTTTCTTTCGTCATTGAAAGCTAATCGTGAAATTTAATAAATTTGTATGGAAAGTTAGTTGAGATAGTTTTGAATAGAAGTAGCATATTAAAAGACGATATATCGACTATATGCCAAGTATCTTCTAGAGTCCAAAGAGTATAAAAATTGTCAAGTTTCTTTAAGAGGAAGTTTTTAGTAAACTACAAATTTTAGAAGACACCTAATCCCCAGCTGCCGATTGTTTTCTTGGGTATGTAAGTAGAAGTAAATAAAAAATCTTGATTTTATTCATTCTTAGATTTATATATATATATATATATATATATATATATATATATATATATATATATATATATATATATATATATATATATATATATATATATATATATATATATATATATATATATATATATATATAACAATCATCAGCTAATAATTGTATCGGAAATTCGCTAACCAATAACATTTATGACAATATAAGCAAGAAAATGGGATTAGGAACTAAAATAAATTACTGGTAATACAAATGTGAACGTGTACGGTGTAAATAAGAAAGTAAAAGCGTAATATTAATAAAAGAAAGAGGCAAATACATGTGATTGTTATAAAAATTTACTAACCAACTAATGCTTTTGCTCGTCGCCTTTTACTCCTTGAAACAGTTGAAAAAACATCAATATCCCGGGAATGGGAGTCAAGTGAAAAATCTGGCATTAGAGATGTTTTTGCCAAACTGGGCTCATCTGTCAGGAAATGACGACCAATTTGTAATATTGCCTCTCGTAAATTGACTAGTATCTCTAGAAGATCAACAATTTTAGCACCAAAAGTTGAGACACTAAAATGCTTATTAATTCTTCTACTTTGAATAGTTCTGTAAGTTTTAAGCTCTCATTATATTATTCGTAAAAACCATTTGGTAACATTGAACATTTTTCATAGCAATGCTTTCAGATAGTGGTAACAACCAGTGGTGTCATTCCTCCATTAATTTGAAGAAGAAATTATTATTCAGCCCATGTCCCTTGACTCTCCGGATGGAGACCCCTCTTGCCCCCTCCCACTTAAAAATGCTAGAGCTACGCCTTTGGTAACAACAATTTGAGGGGGAAAATGTTTGCCACAATGTTTTTCACCTTTTGGTAAGAGGCCCTTGGTTAACAATGAGGACTTTTTTATAAAAATATTTTCTAATAGTGGCAACAACTATCGAGGAGAAAATGTTGCCACCACGTTTTTCACCTTTTGGTAATACCCCTTTGGTAATATTGAGGATACTTTTATAAGGGTATTTTCAGATAGCGGCAACAACTGTTGAGTTGAAAAATGTTACACCACGTTGTTCCTTTTTTTTGTTAAAAACCCATCGGTAGTATTGAGGATTTTCTTTTTAACACTATTTTAGATACCAGCAAAAACACTGAGAAGAAAAATGTTTCCCAATTCGTTTTCCACCTTATCATAAAAGCTCTTTAGGTAACATTGGAGACTTTTTTATAAAGACATTTTCCGGTAGGGTCAACAACAATTGAGGAGAAACATCTTTACCACCACACTTCTCATCTATCCTTGGAAATATTTAAATTCGTTTAGAAATACAAACTGATTCGAAAACTCCAATCCCCATAATCGTTCTGTCGATCAGTGTCCTCAAAATCTTGCAGAATTTATACTTTATTACCTATTTACCTATGCGTTTATAAGTGTAATTCAGGTATTGCCAAATATAATTCAATATCCACCCCCCCCCCCCCCTAGATTGTGAAAATACCTTTTCTGTATTTCTCTGAAAAAAAAAACTAGAAAAAAATTGCCACCCCTACATTTTGAAAAATCTGTTTTTGTATCTTCGATAAAAAATATAGAAGAAAAATCCACCTCCCCCCCCCTCCTGCTCTTTTGACCAGACTGTAATGCATCCTCTCTTAACCTAAATATATATTATATAAAAAACAAAAAAGAAACAATTAACTAGTTAAAGACAGTTTCCCAGCGAAAAAGTAACCTTTCAAATAAGAAATGAGAAAAGCCAATAAACATTCCCCAAATGCAGATCTTCTCACCAGAACTAACGAACAATTTTTACCATAGCCAGTCTCAAAATGATTAGAATCCTTAAAACACATAACAGAAATAGATGAAAAAAGTGTATATAAAAGGATAAGATGAACTCTTTGCAACTTTTTATCATCACGTAAATTAAGTAATACACAATAATGGGTGGTAAAACGAACAGGTATAACGCAATATATGAAAAAGGCTGCACCCCCTCTATACGCTAAAGTTTGACTAGTACAATCATTAAACTATTTTATAGTGCGAAAGATAAAGCCTGTTGGCAATTGAAAGCATTTTATGTGCCGATTGTCTTTCAAAAAAATCCTAACTGAATTTTTATGGTTTAAGGTAAATACGAATAAACTCTCTCATTCTTGAAGCACTGTGATATAAATTATAAATTTCCGCATATCTAGTGCTAGAGCATTCATCCTTAAGCATTGAGAATGAAATTAAACTTTAGTGTAAAGAAAGGAAAGGGAAGAAAATGGCAGTTTCTTGACATATAGGATCTTCTTTATTTGTTTCAAAATTTAACATCACCCTTTACTTTCATCTGAAAAACAGTTTTTTCATTTAATCTGTGTCCTTTTTTATCTTACTTGTTTAAACGATTTTTTACTGTCCAGTTTTCAAATTTTTTCTGCTCGATTTCCTTTAATTGTCGCCTTATTTCATGGTATTCGAAAATCGTTTCGCCTGTATTTTGGTCTATTTCATCTTTCAGTTGGCTAAGGACTTTTCTTAAAAATCGTTCATGGGCTAACCGCTCTCTTTCACTTTCCTTTTGTAGGTATTTTAGAAAATTTACGATCTGTCCTTTAAATTTAATCCACACCGTTAGGTGGCTTTCGTCTTGTTGTCGTTCTGTGAGTATTTTTCGGATTTTTTGTCGGATTATTTCTTTGTTTCCTTTATCCTTGATAGTATCAGGGTGTAGTTTCCAATATGGAGCTCTCCTGAAACTTGTTTTCCTATTTACATCCCCTATACTTGCTCGGACCGCGTAATGATCAGAGTATAAAACGTGCTCATGCTGAATGGAATTTACAGACTTATTCCATCTCCTTGGATATGAAAATTCGATTGATTCTAATTGCTCCTTGGTTTCCGATTCGGGTGAAAAAAGACTCATTCTTTTTCTTTAGAACCCACATGTATGTTAAATCATATGCTTTTACCAAGCTTTTCAGATCTTCACTTACTCTCTTTTTGAGACTCGTCCCCGTTCTTGTTTGCACATCCTCTTCTCTGGCTACGCAACTGAAATCTCCCATCAATAATTTACATCCAGTTACAGGGACGAATCTATAAAAACGTATCTATAGGGACGTATGAATAAAATCAGCTCTGGCTTTGATGTTATTACTTCCCGAAGGCATTTGCACGTTTATGAGTGTGATGTTTTCAGTCTGAAGGCTACATACGGTTCCATCTTCTTCAAATTTGAAGTTCTCTAGGTCCACTGCAATATCTTGCTTTAAGAAAAAACCTTCGTCGAAAGATTCAATTGCTGAGAGAAATGAATAACCACTTGCCTCTATTCCACAGACACAAGAAGTGTCAACCTCCTGGACTGCTAATATATCAAAACCTGATGCTTTCAGATGCTTCGTAAAAACTTCCTGACGTTTTTTTTTGCTTTAGCCCGTTTAAGTTCAGGTTTCCAATTGTTAAATTCATTCTAAAATTCTAAAACTGACAAAAAATATCTTCGGTTTCTTTTTTTTTATTTCTTTCCTTTTCCTTTGTTTGACTTGGTTTCGTTTTCTGTTCCTTCTTTTTTTCTTTCTTTTGCTTGGTTGTTTTCATTACCTCCGATGGATACTTCGCTGAGGGTCCTTTTTGGTGTTTGTATCTCTCCTCCTCGATTTTGAACCCCTTCCGATGGTTTTTGGGTGGTAGGGGGTCTCTGGGTTCTCTTCTGGACTTCCTCTGGTTTCTTTAGTTGATTCGTTCCATTTTTCTCTTCAGGGTCGTTTTTCGCTTTTTCATTTTATTTAGCTTTCTCTAAATCCATTTTTAAGATATACTCTGTGCTCTTTATAATAAGGTCTACGGCCATCGATGGTGTCAATTTCCGTATTCCCTCTAGGGCGCTGCTTGAGCCTGACGGCTGACTTAGAACAGTCCTATGCGTTCCCAATGAATTATTAAAATGTCTGCCAATCGGATTTGGGCTTGAAACACTGTTTTTTCTCATGTTTCTTCTGTTTCTAGGGCAATCTTTTGCTTCATGAGTTTCGTCGTGGCATATGTAGCAGGCCTTGGGTTGCTCAGGGTAAAAAACATTTATTTTCTCGTCCCCACCGAAGATGTTGATAGACGGTGGTATTGTCGTTTCAATCTACATTAATGCGGTCACTCGGCCAGTGTAGACTTGTATAAACTCGTCACCACTGTATACTTTCCTTCTGATATTTAGAACAGTTCCATAAACTTGTAGTTCTTTCTTTATGTCCTCGCTGGTAGCTTCTCCTGGGATTTTTCGCAACTGGACTACGACCGGGCGTCGTCCAGATTCTGAATTCTTGAGCTCCTATGTCTCTGATCGTCCAAAACCAGCTTCTCCGAGTTTTAATATTCCTGAAGACAATGATCTGTCTCAACCAAGCACATCTTCTAATGCATGTTTCGTAGTACTAGAAGAAGCGCATGTACCCCTAAATGTCTCTCTCGAACAGATTTCCCCTCACCCTCAAGCCAGTGCCAGAAAAAATACTACCAACCGTAAAAGGATCAAAAGCATTGTAGCCACCGATACACCTGTAAAAAAACAACTGATGAAAGACTTTGCTGAACGATCAGAAAAGGCCAAAGAGAATAAAAAAGTGAGAAGTAACAAGGCAAAAGTTACCAAGAAAAAGGGGAAAAAAGCCTTGAGTTTTGACAACATAGATAGTAGTCAGGATGAAATGGAAGAAGAATTCCATCTAAGTGACTCTGATGATGAAAGCATGCATGCAGAGATTGTGGAAGACGTCGACTATGAAGATGTGAAAACTGCTACGTCCTTGTCTTTGAGGGAAAAATAGGGAAAATTCCCACCTACTCAATACTCAATGGCAAGATCATTTCTCAGGAGGAAGACGAGTATGAGATACTCTATTTGAAGAGACATTTGCCATTCATGAAGTTCAAGCGGACGGGTCAGATTTTTACATTTGATAGAGCCAGCATAAAAATGAACATAGGGCCTCCATCCTTTACTGGCGGCACTATGCAACAAGCAGAACAGCTTGTCTTTCAAGTGAACTTGTCTCAATTTAACATCAAGTAGTTATGATTTTATATGTAGTTTTTATATGTATTCAAAACATTTTTAATGTACACGAAAGAAATATTCAGTTATCTACTCTTCTATTTCTGATTTTAACAACCCAGGGTATAATGGACATCAGTGTCCAAATCACCTATACCAAGTGTCCATTATACCCCGGTATTCTAGGTGCATGGACACTTTTGCCACTTTTCGTTTGGTCACTTCCCATGAGAATCTGGTAAGAGGTACAAGTTTGTTATGAATAGGTCAAATAAAGCTAACATACTGAAGTTAATGCTGGTAGAATCAGATGTGCAAAATAGAGCCTTATTGAAAAGTTATTTGCAATCCTGTGAAAAAGTGTCCAAAATGCCCCGGCCTCCCCTATGTTGTTCTGCAGTTCCCTGCTATAAAAAAAGAAGAACAGAAAAGGTAATAAAGCATTACCTTCAACAAGGAAGACATCCAAGTCCTTGCTGTTGCGCCCAAAGGTCATATCTGACATTTGAATTTTTTTAAACAAATGCCAAAACCCTTTTTTTCAAATCCCTTGGGCATTTTTAGTCACTTCAACTGTATAATTCACAGGGAAGAGGCAAAATTTTCCATTTAATTACCCTACCACCAACTTTCATCTAATTTCTCCATCAGAATCCTAATAATAGAAAACCATATAGGTTTTCTGGTCAATATCACAGTTGAAATTCACTAATCAGATATTTGCTTTCGGTAATTTCCCTTCCTTATCACAACCACAGACAAATCCATAACACCAGTACTTATCTACCTCTTGCTTCACTATGACACTTGAACCTTTTTGTAGTGAAATTTTTTCATCAGTGGTAGAAGTGAATGGGTACATAACAGTGTACATAACAGGTAGCAGTGTACATAACAGTGGCTAACTGTTATGTACACAAAGTGTACATAACAATGTACATATCAGTGTACATAACAGTAGAATCACAATCACAGAAGCACAATCACACTCAGTTTAGATTAAAAGCTTTGGTGAGCTGTATTCAAAGGGACAGTCAGCAGGGTAATATTCAATCACACTTCGATCCTCCTGATCGACGTTACGCTGCTTTGCCTCACTTTGAGAACAGCTTAATGAGCGACTTTTTGCAATTAACTCAGAAGCATGAAAATGTCAGATACAACCTTTAGACTTCGTGCTTGCATTCGGGACTAGCAACACGGTGACTAGCAATTAATGTGTTGAGAGAAAAGTTGAGGAAGCCCTACGGATTTGTCTCTAGAGTTAAAGGCCAATATAACAAGAAAACGCTCGGTCGACTTTATAACTCGTTTTTTGCCACCCATGTATTTTTCTGAAGCCATTATGGAATTTTTTTACCATTTCTGAAAGTGACCAAATCCGGTATGTCTTTTTCAAATTTTGTAAGTGTTCTCTCCGTGTTCCTATCTGGTCTCGTAACAGTTATATCTCCAAACATTACGGAATTTTTGAGATATTTGATGAGAAGGATGTATTAGTAGGCAACTTCGGACAGCAATATGAATCAGTCACAGATTTTCCGTTGGGCTGTGTTAATCGTTTGTGAGCCATTGTTAGCGTATTTTAAGTTTCTGCGATGATAAGTGTTATTAATTATGTTTGTTCTCGTTTTTCATTTTAACTTACTCCATACTTCTTTTAGTGCATTTCTATGTGTATAGAGGCTTCAAATATGTTATTACTATTATTATAGCAGCGACAAAGCATTATCTATCGGAAAAAACACAAAGCAGATAAAAACACTGGTGATTCAAGAAAATCGGTACAATACCTGTAGTTTTGACATTTTTCGTCCTCAAATCTTCACTATCGAGATCCTTACCGAAAATGAAATTTTGAAAATTGGATCTGGCATTCCTAAATTTTCTTCTGCTCAATCTCTCCTTTGGAAATGCCGAAATTTTCTCGGGATTACCAACTAATGCTCCCTGCTCTGATAATAAATGCGCAATATATCTTCTTCTTTCAATTTCAACTGCAGTTTCATCCAATTTTAATGTTTTATCAGCAACCTTAAAAAATGTTTATGTACATATTTCGACTTATGAATCATAAATAAAGGATTGCAGGAAAGACGAAGAAAACAGAATAGAAAGTCAGCCCTAAGAATGGAGGAATGGAGATAGTAATAAACTAAATTATGTGGATAAGTAATATACAAATTAAATATAATAAAAATTATAAATTAATTATGATTAATATTTATAATTAATCACTTAATTCAATATTTTTGATTACAATTAACAATTAATAAGTCATTTATTGAATGATTATTATTTTTTATTATAGTAAATATTATGATCACTATACACTCTCGATTATCCACTTTGTAGATTACCCATGCTCCTCCAAGAAACTGAATTATTTTAAGAAACACAAATTGGGCACTTGCATAAAAAGAGAACTGTGTTACCCAGTGGCCAAACGGCCAAATTGGATACGGGCCCATTGGATAGGACAACCAGACAAAAAAAAATGTAAATCATAATAATGTGATTATAATTATAATCAAATAACTCAAAGTAAATAAAATTTGCTAAAAGTATGATTTTCCACCTATTGCGTCTAATTTAGGATTTATACGAGCAACTCGTTGATCCAGGGTTGCCACATCACCAAATCATGTTGAAAATTTACTGTATTATAAAATATCAAACTTAAATCATTATCAATTTATTAATGTTCAAAGTGTTTCAGTTGACTTATGAAGCCTGGGGAAGCAAAAGGATATAAGTAAGATCAAAACTTAGGGTAATCAAGGCAACAGTGACGAGCGCGGGAAAGCCCGACACAGAGGCATGGATATACTGATCCCTGATCAATCATAAACGAATGGCTGAATAATTTCAGTATAGTCTTAACTGACAAAGGTCGTAAGGCCATATACTGTAAGGCCGATGGACGCCATGTACCTAAAATAACCCTTGAAGTTAAAAGTTTATCAACAAGCTGATCGGGAATATTTTACGCAAGATGTTGAAAATAATATTTACTAACTTGATTCTAATAAGCCGAAATTTGTATATAAAAACTTGGTAATAAGGAGATTTAGATAACTTAAAATGTTTTAAATAAGAAATGCTTTGATTGATGGATCATGAATAAAACATTCAAGAGGTTGTTATAGCAGTTTTCAGAATAAGACTTATGATAACCTAGGAGCAAAGTACTAAGTAAACAGTAAACTTTAACTAGGAGCAAAGTACGGTTTCAGGAATTGCTTAGAACCAATATCTATCTTCGGGATATTTTAGGTTATCTTCTTAATGCAGTTGCCCTCCCGCATGTTTTCTATTTTGCCCTTCTCTTTCAAGATAAATCAAAAAAACTTTTGCACAAAATAAGTTTTTCAAAAAAAGTAAAGAACTCCGTTAAGCCAAAAATTAACAAAAATAAAATCAAATAATCTACCGAGCATACAATTACCATAAATTCTATTTTTGTTCATTTTTTGTTTAACGGAGTTCCTTTTTTTTCTACTAGGAAACACCTTAGGAACAGTTTCGTGTGTGAAATTAAAACTTACAGCGCTTGTTGTGGGGGACGTTGAACTAACCAAAATACAATATTTGCATCATAATACTGATGCTTCAACTCCTTCAACTACTGCCACTATTACAATTACTGTTACCACCACTACTGCTACTGAAGCTAAGACAACTACTATTAAGTGTACCCCTACTGCTACTGCTATATTTATTGGTGCTACTGCTATATTTATTGGTGCTACTACTACGACTAATAAACCTAAGGGTATTAAGGCGAAAATTTTGGGCAATATTCTAACTGTATTGAAATAAATCTAAACACACTATGCCCATACAGGTTGTCGAGAGAACGCATCAGCAATGCTTCTGTACCGGTTGATGGTATTTAGTTAAAATTTCATCGTGTGTTGAAGGGGATGTTGAAAAAAGGTGCTATTTGCATACTGCTACTAATGCTACTACTGCTACTACAACTATTGCTACGCATAATTACTGAAACTTTCAACAATGCTGACAAAATCGGTGTCTCAAAACTTTGTTTGGATAATTGTTATGGGAAATGATGGGCGTGGGGTTTCTCTCAAATCACTTTGACTCTTAACTCTTGACTCTTAAAAGGACACCATAGCTTCGAATTTAAAATTAAATGAGACCCATCTGAATTTAATACGACAACCCATTCCATAAAAACTTATATGCCCCCAGGGCATAACTTAAAGTCCTTGCCCCAGAGCTCTGAGGGACTGTGTGAACCCTGGAAGCATTGTTATATATTCTTTGGATCATTTTAAACATCATTGTCATCACACAATTTCAATCAGATGCATTTGGTGAAAAAAAGGGGTAGTTGGGTGGGGGGCTACTTGACCTCCATCAATACTAACTCTTAAAAGGGAACTAGAAATTCCAATTTCAACCTAGCTTATACAAGAAATGACCCTATAACTCGTGACGGGAGTCCATATTTGGGCATAGAGTCCCTAGGGAGAACACGTGGTTAATGGGGTCAATGACCTAAATTTCCAAGGTCGATGTTGTTATTGTTGTTGTTTTGGCCATGTGCATAGAGTCATTAGGGAGAACACGTGGTTAATTAAAGCGATTGGGAATTTGGAACACCTGTGCTGTCAGTCATTAATCAAATTGTTTCCGGGCAAAGTTTAATAATGTCTGACAGTTACTGTCAATCATTAATCAAATTGTTTCCAGGCGAAGTTTAATAATGTCTGACAGGTGATGTCAAGATTGATTGATATGTCACGAAATGGGAATTAATTTGTTGTTTCTAAGGGGAATTATTGATTAACGAAAGGGGAATTAATTTGATGTTTCAAAGGGGAAGGTGGGGAAGAGATATATTGATTGCGTAATCGAAGGGAGAGAATTCCCGAGAAATTGATTACATAATCGGTAGAACCCTATAAGGAGCTCGTGACGGGAATCCATTTATGGGCATAGAATGACGTAATCAACTAGGACAAATGGATTTCTGAGAAATTGATTACATAATCGGTAGAACCCTATCAGAAGGTCATGACGGGAATCCATTTATGAGCATACAATGACGTAATCAACTAGGACAAATGGATTTCTGACATTTTGATTACATAATCGGTAGAACCCTATCAGAAGGTCATGACGGGAATTCATTTATGGGCATAGAATGACGTAATCGACTAAGACAATTGGATTTCTCAGAAATTGATTACATAATCGGTAGAACCCTATAAGGAGCTCGTGACGGGAATCCATTTATGGGCATAGAATGACGTAATCAACTAGGACAAATGGATTTCTGAGAAATTGATTACATAATCGGTAGAACCCTATCAGAAGGTCATGACGGGAATTTATTTATGGGCATAGAATGACGTAATCGACTAGGACAATTGGATTTCTGAGAAATTGATTACATAATCGGTAGAACCCTATCAGGAGCTCCTGACGGGAATCCATTTATGGGCATAGAATGACGTAATCGACTAAGACAAGCAAGTTACTTTCTTAATGTTCCTCCTAAACCCATTGTGCAACTTGAAGTACTTATCTTTTTCACCCACAACTATACTTTACAGCTTTTTGGATACCTCAACACCAAGAAATACTTTTCAAAGACCATTTCAGAGCAAGTTACTTTCTTAATGTCCCTCATAAACCCATTTTCCAACTTGCAGTACTTATCTTTTTCACCCACAACTATACTTTACAGCTTTTTGGATACCTCAACACCAAGAACTACTTTTCAAAGACCATTTCAGAGCAAGTTACTGTCTTAATGTCCCTCCTAAACCCATTTTGCAACTTGAAGTGCTTATCTTTTTCACCCACAACTATACTTTACACCATTTTGGATACCTCATCACCTAGAAATACTTTTCAAAGACCATTTCAGAGCAAGTTACTTTCTTAATGTACCTCCGAAACCCATTTTGCAACTTGAAGTACTTATCTTTTTCACCCACAACTATACTTTACAGCTTTTTGGATACCTCAACACCAAGAAATACCTTTCAAAGACCATTTCAGCGCGAGTTACTTTCTTAATGTCCCTCCTAAACCCATTTTGCAACTTGAAGTACTTATCTTTTTCACCCACAACTATACTTTACAGCTTTTTGGATACCTCATCACCAAGAAATACTTTTCAAAGACCATTTCAGAGCAAGGTACTTTCTTAATGTCCCTCCGAAACCCATATTGCAACTTGAAGTACTTATCTTTTTCACCCACAACTATACTTTACAGCTTTTTGGATACCTCAACACCAAGAAATACCTTTCAAAGACCATTTCAGAGCAAGTTACTTTCTTAATGTTCCTTCTAAACCCATTTTCCAACTTGAAGTACATATCTTTTTCACCCACAACTGTGCTTTACAGCTTTTGGATACCTCAACACCAAGAAATACTTTTCAAAGACCATTTCAGAGCAAGTTACTTTCTTAATATCCCTCCTAAACCCATTTTCCAACTTGAAGTACTTATCTTTTCCCCCACAATTAGACGTTACAGCTTTTTGGTTACCTCAACACCAAGAAATACCTTTCAAAGAGCATTTCAGAGCAAGTTACTTTCTGAATGACCCTCCTAAACCCATTTTCCAACTTGAAGTACTTATCTTTTTCACTCACAACTATACTTTACAGCTTTTTGGATACCTCAACACCAATAAATACTTTTCAAAATGCATTTCAGATCAAGATACTTTCTGAATGTCCCTCTTAAACCCATTTTCCAACTTGAAGTACTTATCTTTTTCATCCACAACTATACTTTACAGCTTTTTGGATACCTCAACACCAAGAAATACCTTTCAAAGACCATTTCAGAGCAAGGTACTTTCTTAATGTCCCTCCTAAACCCATTTTGCAACTTGAAGTACTTATCTTTTTCACCCACAACTATACTTTACAGCTTTTTGAGTGTCCCAACACCAAGAAATACCTTTCAAAGATCATTTCAGAGCAAATTACTTTCTTAATGTCCCTCCTAAACCCATCTTCCAACTTGAAGTACTTATCTTTTTCGCCCACAACTATACTTTACAACATTTTGGTTAACTGAACACCAAGAAATACTTTTAAAAGACAATGTCAGCGCCACTTCTATTCTTAATGTCACTTATAAACCCAGATTACAACTTGATGGACTTATATTTTTCACCCACAACTATAATTTACAGCTTTATGGTTACCTCAACACCAAGAAATACTTTTCAAAGCCCATTTCAGAGCAAGTTACTTTCTTAATGTCCCTCCTAAACCCATTTTCAAACTTGAAGTACTTATCTTTTTCACCCACAACTCTACTTTACAGCTTTTTGGATCCCTCAACACGAAGAAAAACTTTTCAAAGAACATTTCAGAGCAAGTTACTTTCTTAATGTCCCTCCTAAACCCATTTTCCAACTTGAAGTACTTATCTTTTTCACCCACAACTATACTTTACAGCTTTTTGAATGCTCCAACACCGAGCAATATTTTTCAAAGGCATTTCAGAACAAGTTATTTTCTTAATATGCTTCTTAAACCAATTTTACAAATTCTAAATTTTTCCATAGTAGATAGAAAAAGCTATATCATAGCTGTGAATATTTTCTCGAAAGATAAGCAGTTCTATTTCAATTTTAAATTTTCTCAGTGAAGTGAAGAAAAGTTCAAGTTCTCTTCTGAATTTTCTCAATGAAAAAGAAATTAGTTTTTATTCGATTCTATTTTTCCAAATAATATAAAAATTTTCCACTTTAGTTCAGATTTTTCTCAAAAGGATGAAAAATTTAAAATACTATTCCAAATTTTCTCAACGAAGTGAAGAAAAGTTCAAGTTCTCTTCTTAACTTTACCAAAGAACACACTTCAATTCTAATTTCTCCAGAGAAAACAAAAATCTTCCACTTCAGTTCTTTATTTCACAAAGACATTAAGAAATTTAAAGTTCAATTCTAATTTTTCGGTGGAATATAGAAAAAGTAATCCCCAACCCGAAGGAACCCCCGGTCCTCAAAGGCCCCAGGCCCCCCGGGCCCCACCAAGCCCCCCCAAGGACACCGCCCCCAAACGCCCCCAAAGGCCCCCCGACCCACCCCAAAGACCAACAAACAAAAATTTCTCATAGAAATAATACTTTTCATCACTGATAACACTTTTCTGTTCAAACTAGCAAGTTTTCTACCAAAGATACCAAATATTTTCATAGAAGTAACATTTTTTGATTGTGATAACAACTTTTCTGTCAGAAATAGCAAGTTTTGCTTAACACTAACAAACACACTCATCAAAGTAATGATATTTTACTTTAATACTAACATACTTTTACTGAACACGCACACAAAGTTCTCTTAGAAATAATATTTTTCACTTCTATTTCTGAATCTATTTGCTTACATGTCTAGGTTGGTGTTTGGTTAGGTTAGGTTAGGTTAGCTAAGTTAGGTTAGCTATGTTAGTTTAGGTTAGCTATTAAGCATTTCTCCTATTTTATGCGTGTTTAGGTTATTTTATCTTATCATGCGTGAGCATGATAAGCTAACCTAACCTAACTATAGCATGATACCAAGTCGAAATGGGGGGATTTTCCGGCGAGTATGGTTAGGTTAGGTTAGCCTAGATCAAGTTAGGTTAGGTTAAGTTAAGTTAGGTTAGCCTACGTACGCGCGCGTACGTAGGCTAACCTAACCTAACCTAACTTAACCTAACTTAACTTGATCTAACCTAACCTCACCATACTCGCCGGAAAATCCACCCATGTCGAATTGGTATCATGTTTTAGTTAGGTTAGGTTAGCTTACCATGACCGCTCATGATAAGTTAACCTAACCTAACATAACTTAAACATGGAGAAATGTTTACTAGCTAACCTAACTTAGCTAACCTAAACTAACTTAGCTAAACTAACCTAACCTAATCAAACACCAACCCAGACATGTAAGCAAATAGATTCAGACATAGAAGTGAAAAATATTATTTCTAAGAGAACTTTGTGTGCGTGTTCAGTAAAAGTATGTTAGTATTAAGGTAAAATGTCGTTACTTTGATGAGAAGGTTTGTTAGTGTTAAGCAAAACTTGCTACATCTGACAGAAAAGTTGTTATCACAATCAAAAAATGTTACTTCTACGAAAAAATTTGGTATCTTTTGTAGAAAATTTGCTAGCTCGAACAGAAAAAGTGTTATCACTAACGAAAAATATTATTTATAAGAGAAATTTGAGTGTGTTCAGTAGAAGTATGTTAGTATTAAGATAAAATATCCTTACTTTGACGTAAACGTTTGTTAGTTTTCAGAAAATAGTGCAACGTCTGAAAAAAAAGTCGAATCTACATTAAAACATGTTACTTCTAAGAAATATTTGATATCTTTGGTAGAAAACTTGATGGTTCGAATAGAAAAATTGTGATCACTGAGTAAAAATATTATTTCTACGATAAATTTGTGTTTTTTCAGTAAAAGTATGTTAGTATTAGGGTAAAATATCATTACTTTGATGAGAAGGATTGTTAGTGTTAAGCAAAACTTGCTACTTCTGACAAAAAAGTTGTTATCACAATCAAAAAATGTTACTTCTAAGATAAAATTTGGTATCTTTGGTAGAAAACTTGCTAGTTCGAACAGAAAAAGTGTTATCATTGACGAAAAATATTATTTCTAAGAAAAATTTGTGTGTGTTCAGTAAAAGTATGTTAGTATTAAAGTAAAAGATCGTTACTTTGATGAGAATGTTTGCTAGTGTTAAGCAAAACTTGCTACTTCTGACAAAAAAGTTGTTATCACAATAAAAAAAATGTTACTTCTATGAAAAAATTTGGTATCTTTGCTAGAAAACTTGCTAGTTCGAACAGAAAAAGTGTTATCAGTGAAGAAAAATATTATTTCTAAGAGAAATTTTTTTTTGTTCAGTAAAAGTATGTTAGTATTAGGGTAAAATTTTGTTACTTTGATGAGAAGGGTTGTTAGTGTTAAGCAAAACTTGCTACTTCTGACAGAAAAGTTGTTATCACAATCAAAAAATATTACTTCTAAGAAAAAATTTGGTATCTTTGGTAGAAAACATACTAGTTCAAACAGAAAGTGTTATTACTGACGAAAAATATTATTTCTAACATACATTTGTTTTTTTTCAGTAATATTATGTTAGTATTAAAGTAAAATTTCGTTACTTTGATGAGAATGTTTGTTAGTGTTAAGCAAAACTTGCTACTTCTGACAGAAAAGTTGTTATCACAATCAAAAAATGGTACGTCTACGAAAAAATTTGGTATATTTGGTAGAAAACTTGCTAGTTCGAACAGAAAAGTGTTATCACTGACGAAAAATTTTATTTCTAAGAGAAATTTGTGTGTGTTCAGTAAAAGTATGTTAGTATTAATGTAAAATATCATTACTTTGATTAGAATGTTTGTTAGTGTTAAGCAAAAATTGCTAATTCTGACAGAAAAGTTGTTATCACAATCAAAAAATGTTACTTCTATGAAAAAATTTGGTATCTTTGGTAGAAAACTTGCTAGTGCGAACAGAAAAGTGTTATCAGTGATGAAAAATATCATTTCTAAGAGAAATTTTTGTTTGTTCAGTAAAAGTATGTTAGTATTAAGGTAAAATATCATTACTTTGATGAGGTTTGTTTGTGTTAAGCAAAAATTGCTACTTCTGACAGAAAAGTTGTTATCACAATCAAAAAATGTTGCTTCTAAGAAAAAATTTGGTATCTTTGGTAGAAAACTTGCTAGTTCGAACAGAAAAAGTGTTATCAGTGATGAAAAATATTATTTCTAAGAAAAATTTTTGTTTGTTCAGTAAAAGTATGTTAGTATTAAGGTAAAATATCATTACTTTGATGAGAATGTTTGTTTGTGTTAAGCAAAACTTGCTACTTCTGACAGAAAAGTTGTTATCACAATCAAAAAATGTTACTTCTAAGAAAAAATTTGATATCTTTGCTAGAAAACATGCTAGTTCGAACAGAAAAAGTGTTATCACTGACGAAAAATATTATTTCTACGAGAAATTTCTGTGTGTTCAGTAAAAGTATGTTATTATTAAGGTAAAATATCATTACTTTGATGAGAATGTTTGTTAGTGTTAAGCAAAAATTGCTACTTCTGACAGAAAAGTTGTTATCACAATCAAAAAATGTTACTTCTATGAAAATATTTGGTATCTTTGGTAGAAAACTTGCTACTTCGAACAGAAAAGTGTTATAAGTGATGAAAAATATTATTTCTAAGAGAAATTTTTGTTTGTTCCGTAAAAGTATGTTAGTATTAAGGTAAAATATCATTACTTTGATGAGAATGTTTGTTAGTGTTAAGCAAAACTTGCTACTTCTGACAGAAAAGTTGTTATAACAATCAAAAATTTTACATATAAGAAAAAATTTGTTATCTTTGGTAGAAAACTTGCTATTTCGAACAGAAAAATTGTTATCATTGATGAAAAATATTATTTCTAAGAGAAATTTGCATGTGTTCAGTAAAAGTATGTTAGTATTAAAGTAAAATATCATTACTTTGATGAGTGGGTTTGTTAGTGTTAAGCAAAACTTGCTACTTCTGACAGAAAAGTTGTCTTCACAATCAAAAAATGTTACTTCTGTGAAAATATTTGGTATCTTTGGTAGAAAACTTGCTAGTTTGAACAGAAAAGTGTTATCAGTGATGAAAAATATTATTTCTAAGAGAAATTTTTGTTTGTTGGTCTTTTGGGTGTGTCGGGGGGCCTTTAGGGTCGGTGTCCTTTGGTGGGCATTGTGAGGACCGGGGGGCCTTGGGCCTTTGAGGACCGGGGGTTCCTTCGGGTTAGGGATTACTTTTTCTATCTTCCACCGAAAAATTAGAATTGAACATTAAATTTCTTTATGTCTTTGTGAAATAAAGAACTGAAGTGGAAGATTTTTGTTTTCTCTGGAGAAATTAGAATTGAAGTGTGTTCTTTGGTAAAGTTCAGAAGAGAACTTGAGCTTTTCTTCACTTCGTTGAGAAAATTTGGAACAGTATTTTAAATTTTTCATCCCTTTGAGAAAAATCTGAACTAAAGTGGAAAATTTTTATATTATTTGGAAAAATAGAATTGAATAAAAACTAATTTCTTTTTCATTGAGAAAATTCAGAAGAGAACTTTAACTTTTCTTCACTTCATTGAGAAACTTTAAAATTGAAATAGAACTGCTTATCTTTCGAGAAAATATTCACAGCTATGATATAGCTTTTTCTATCTACTATGGAAAAATTTAGAATTTGTAAAATTGGTTTAAGAAGCATATTAAGAAAATAGCTTGTTCTGAAACGCCTTTGAAAAATATTGCTCGGTGTTGGAGCATTCAAAAAGCTGTAAATTATAGTTCTGGGTGAAAAAGATAAGTACTTGAAGTTGAAAATGGGCTTAGGAGGGACATTAAGAAAGTAACTTGCTCTGAAATGGTCTTTGAAAAGTATTTCTTGGTGTTGAGGTATCCAAAAAGCTGTAAAGTATAGTTGTGGGTGAAAAAGATAAGTACTTCAAGTTGGAAAATGGGTTTAGGAGGGGCATTAAGAAAGTAACTTTCTCTTAAATGGTCTTTAAAAGTTATTTCTTGTTTTTGGGTGAAACAAAAGGCTTTAAAGTACAGTTTTGGGGTAAAAAGGTAAGTAATTGAAATTGAAATTTGAGCTTAGTATAGACCGTGGTATTTAAACTGGCTTTGAAATTGTGTATGAAAAGTATTTCTTGGTTTGGGGGTATCCAAAAAAATGAAAAGTATAGTTTTCGGTTAAAAATATAAGTACATCAAGTTGGAAGATGGGTTTAGGAGGAACATTAAGAAAGTAACTTGCTCTTAAATGATCTTTGAAAGGTATTTCTTGGTGTTGGGACACTCAAAAAGCTGTAAAGTATTGTTGTGGGTGCAAAAGATAAGTACTTCAAGTTGCAAAATGGGTTTAGGAGGGACATTAAGAAAGTAACTTGCTCTGAAATGGTCTTTGAAAGTATTTCTTGGTGTTGAGGTATCCAAAAAGCTATACACTAGAGGTGTGGATTATAAAGATAAATACTTCATTTTGGAATATGGGTTGATGAGGGACATTCAGAAATTAACTTCCTCCCAAATGGCGCTGGGAAAGTATTTCTTGGTGTTGTGGCATCCAAAAAGCTGTACAGCATCGTAGCGAACGAAAATGATATGTACTACAAGCTGGAAAATGGGGTTCGGAGGGACATTAAGAAAGTAACTTGCTCTGAAATGGTCTTTGAAAAGTATTTCTTGGTGTTGAGGTATCCAAAAAGCTGTAAAGTATAGTTGTGAGTGAAAAAGATAAGTACTTCAAGTTGGAAAATGGGTCTAGGAGTGAAATTAAGAAAGTAACTTGCTCTGAAATGGTCTTTGAAAGGTATTTCTTGGTGTTGAGGTATCCAAAAAGCTGTAAAGTATCGTTGTGGGTTAAAAGATAAGTACTTCAAGTTGGAAAATTGGTTTAGTAAGGATATTAAGAAAGTAACTTGCTCTGAAATGGTCTTTGAAAAGTATTTCTTGGTGTTGAGGTATCCAAAAGCTGTAAACGACAGTTGTGGGTGAAATAGATATGTACTTCAAGTTGGAAAATGGGTTTAGAATGAACATTAAGAAAGTAACTTGCTCTGAAATGGTCTTTGAAAGGTATTTCTTGGTGTTGAGGTAATCAAAAAGCTGTAAAGTATAGTTGTGGGTGAAAAAGATAAGTACTTCAAGCTGGAAAATGTGCGTAGTAGTGATATCAAGAAAGTAACTTGCTCTGAAATGAACTTTGAAAAGTAGTTCTTGGTGTTGAGGTATCCAAAAAGCTGTAAAGTATAGTTGTGGGTGAAATAGATAAGTACTTCAAGTTGGAATTTTGGTTTAGGATGTACATTAAGAAAGTAACTTTCTCTGAAATGGTCTTTGAAAAGTATTTCTTGGTGTTGAGGTATCCAAAAAGCTGTAAAGTATAGTTGTGGGTGAAAAAGGTAAGTACTTCAAGCTGGAACTGGGTTTAGGAGGGACATTAAGAAAGTAACTTGCTCTGAAATGGTCTTTGAAAAGAATTTCTTGGTGATGAGGTATCCAAAAAGCTGTAAAGTATAGTAGTGGGTGAAAAAGATAAGTACTTCAAGTTGCAAAATGGGTTTGGGAGGGACATTAAGAAAGTAACTTGCTCTGAAATGGTCTTTGAAAAGTATTTCTTGGTGTTGAGGTATCCAAAAAGCTGTAATGTATAGTTGTGGGTGAAATAGATAAGTACTTCAAGTTGGAAGATGGGTTTAGGAGGGACATTAAGAAAGTAACTTGCTCTGAAATGGTCTTTGAAAAGTATTTCTTGGTGTTGAAGTATCCAAAAAGCTGTAAAGTATAGTTGTGGGTGAAAAAGATAAGTACTTCAAGTTGCACAATGGCTTTAGGAGGAACATTAAGAAAGTAACTTGCTTGTCTTAGTCGATTACGTCATTCTATGCCCATAAATGGATTCCCGTCAGGAGCTCCTGATAGGGTTCTACCGATTATGTAATCAATTTCTCAGATATCTAATTGTCTTAGTCAATTACGTCATTCTATGCCCATAAATGAATTCCCGTCATGACCTTCTGATAGGGTTCTACCGATTATGTAATCAATTTCTCAGAAATCCATTTGTCCTAGTTGATTACGTCATTCTATGCCCATAAATGGATTCCCGTCACGATCTCCTGATAGGGTTCTACCGATTATGTAATCAATTTCTGAGAAATCCAATTGTCTTAGTCGATTACGTCATTCTATGCCCATAAATGAATTCCCGTCATGACCTTCTGATAGGGTTCTACCTATTATGTAATCATTGTCTCATAAATAAATTTGTCAAATTTGATTAAGACATTCAATGCCAATAAATGTATTACAGTCAGGAGCTTCTTATAGTGTTCTACCGTTTATGTAATCAATTTCTCAGAAATACATTTGTCCTAGTTGATTACGTCATTCTATGCCCATAAATGGATTCCCGTCACGAGCTCCTTATAGGGTTCTACCGATTATGTAATCAATTTCTCGGGAATTCTCTCCCTTCGATTACGCAATCAATATATCTCTTCCCCACCTTCCCCTTAGAAACATCAAATTAATTCCCCTTTCGTGAATCAATAATTCCCCTTAGAAACAACAAATTAATTCCCATTTCGTGACATATCAATCAATCTTGACATCACCTGTCAGACATTATTAAACTTCGCCTGGAAACAATTTGAATAATGATTGACAGTACCTGTCAGACATTATTAAACTTTGTCCGGAAACAATTTGATTAATGACTGACAGCACAGGTGTTCCAAATTCCCAATCGCTTTAATTAACCACGTGTTCTCCCTAATGACTCTATGCACATGGCCAAAACAACAACAATAACAACATCGACCTTGGAAATTTAGGTCATTGACCCCATTAACCACGTGTTCTCCCTAGGGACTCTATGCCCAAATATGGACTCCCGTCACGAGTTATATGGTCATTTCTACTCATAGCTTACAACCCTTGACCTCAGGCTCTGATGGTTTGTATCAACCTCAGAAGCCTTGTTATATGACATCTAGATTATTTTGAATAGAAAGATTATCTCAAAATATCTATTGGATACATCTCAGGAAAACATGACGTGTTTGTATGTGTGTTTGTGTGTGTGTGATAGGGGAGGAGGGGGGGGGGGTACCTGCGATTTGATCACTTTGCCTCTTAAAAAGGGCATTAGAACTTATAATAACCAATCCAATGAGTCTCCTCCAAAGCATATATACCACCCTTTTTATAAGAACCTTATATGCCCCCGAGGGCACACCTTACAATCCTTTCTCTGGGAGCTATAGGGGGGGGGGTTGTCTTCCTCACAGACATAGTTTTCAAAACCTTCAACTACGATGAATAAAATTGTTATCGCCAAATTTTGATAGGATGTGTTAAGGCAAATGAGGATCGTGGAGGGGGGGGGTCAGTTTGCTCTCAAATCATTTTGACTCTTAAAAAGGGCACTATAACTTCCAATTTCAAATAAATTAAGCCTCATCTGATGTTGAACGACCGCCCATTCCATAGAAACCTTATATGCCCACACAAAATAACTTACAACCCTATCCTCCTGGCCGCTGGGGGGTTGTGTCATTCCTAGAGACATTATTATATGTTGTTTCGACTATTTTGAAAAAAAAATCGCCATCTCATAACTTCAATAAGATGCGTTTGGTGAAAGGAGTTTGTAGGGGGGGGGGTGCTAAATGCACTCCATCATTTTTGACGCTTAAAAAGGAACCGGAACTCCTAATTTTCAACCAATTGAGCCTCTTTTAAAGTTAAACAACCAACCCTTCCATAAAAACCTTAAATACCCCTAGGCACAACTTACAACCCTTGCCCCTAATCTCAGCGGATGTTTTTCAACCCCAAAGACTTTGTTATACGATATTTAGACTATTTTGAATATAATGAATATCTCAGAATTTACATTAGATGCATTTTGGGAAAACACGACGTGTGTGTGTGTGTGGGTGGGGGGTAGCCTCCCTCTAATCACTTTGACCTATTAAAAAGAGTACTAAAGCGTCTAATTGCGAATACAATGTGACCCCTGCGAAGTTCATATGGCCACGCAGTTTATTAAAAATTCTTACATGCCGCAGGGCATAACTTACAACCCTTGCCCTGAGGGCTGGGGGGATTTGTTATTCTCAGACATAATTTCAGAACCCTTAAAATACCTTGAACAAAATGGCTATATGAAAATTTTCATTGGAAGTGTTTGGGGAAATGATGGGCGTGGAGGGGGGGGGTCATTTACCCTCTGATCACTTTCGACTGATAATAAAGGCACTAGTCCGCTCAATCTCCGATCGAAAGAGCCCTTTTTGAAGCTTCTACGACAAGACTTTCTATAAAAAAAACCTTACATGCCCCAAGGGCATAACTTACAACCCTTGTTCTGAGGGCTAGGGGGGGAGGGGGGTTTGTAATCCTCAAACTCATAATTTCCATACCATTCAACTATATTGAACAAAATCGCCATAGCAAAATGTTGATCGGAAGTATCTGGGGAAACGACGGGCTTGGAGGGGGTGATTCTCCCTCCGATTACTTTCGACTATTAAAGGGCAATAGCCCACTCAATTTCCAACCGAATGAGCCAGTTTTGAAGTTTTTACGATAACGCTTTCTATAAAAACTTTATATACCCCCAGGGCATAACTTACAACCTTAGCCCTGAGGGCGGGGGGGGGGCGGGGAGGGTCATACTCAAAGACATAATTTCTGGACCCTTCAAATACGTTCAACAAAATAGCTATATCAAAATGTCAATCGGCAGTGTTTGGGGAAATGATGGGCGTGGAGGGGGGGAGGGTTGAGAATTTGTCCTCCGATTGCTTTTGAATATTAATAAAGACACTAGCCCTCTCAATTCCCAATTGAATGAACCCTTTTGAAGTTTCTACGATAACGCTTTCTATAAAACCTTATATATCCCTCGGGCATAATTTACAACCTTAGCCCTGAAGGGTTTGGGGACTTTGTAATCCTCAAAGATATAATTTCCAGACCTAACAACTATGTTGAACAAAATATCTATCTCAAAATTTTGACTGAATGTATTTGGGGAAATGGTGGGCGTGAGAGGGGGGCTACTTGTCCTCCAATCACTTTCGATTATTAAAAAGGGCACTAGCCCTATCAATTTCCAATCAAATGAGCCGTTTTTTATTTCTACAACACTTTCTATAAAAACCTTATAAAAACCGTATATGGCCCCAGGAATTAACTTACAACCCTTGATCAGAGGGCTGTGGGGGGGGGAGTCATCCTCAAAGATATCATTTTCAGAAATTTTAACTACGTTGAAAAAAATGGCTATCTCAGAATTTTGATTGGATGTATTTGGGGAGATGGTGGACGGGAGAGGGGGGTTAGTTGCACTCAAATCAGTTTCAACTATTAAAACGGGCACTAGCCCTTTAAATTTCCAATCAAATGAGCTCTTTTTGAAGTTTCTACGATCATTCTTTCAATATAAACCTTATATACTCCCAGGGCATAACTTACAACCCTTGCCCTGAGTGGATGGGGGGGGGGATGTCATCCTCAAAGACATAATTTTCGGACTTTTCAACTACGTTGAACAAAATGGCTATCTCAAAATTTTGATTTAATGTGCTGGGGAAATGTTGGGCGTTGGAAGGGGGCTAGTTACCCTCCAATCATTTTCTACTATTAAAAAGAGCACTAGACATTTCAATTTCAAAACGAATGAGCCCTATTCAAAGTTTTTACGACAACTCCGTCGATACGAAGTGGCCAGGTCTGGAAAAAAAATAAAACATTGTACCAACGTCGTTCTCTACTTAAGCAGCGCTTTTTCGCTGCCTTTGATTGAAAAATCTGCGATTTTTCTTCAATTTGGGTTTTCTATTTTAGCTATTGTAAATTTTACTTGGTTTTCAAATTTGTTTTAGCAATACTGAAGTTTGAGATTTAAAATTAAAGATCCGGTCGGATTAGATACGATTAAGACCGATAATTTTTATGGTAAGCCTGAAAATATTCGCTTTATGTACTACCCTTACCCTCTAGGATTTAAATAATGTTTGATACTTTGTTGTTTTTTTAAGTATTTTATTCAATTATGTTAGAAAATTATTGTAAATTAATGCTTTCTTTTATTTGTTGAAGTATTTTTTATTTTTTTGGGCAATTTCATTTATGTGTTTTCTATAAGCCTCGATTTTGAGGGAAATAAATAAACAGGATTAAAGCCCTTTTGCAAATACGACGAAGTAAAGACATGTTCTTGAGACTGAAAATACAATTTCTTAACACCTTGATGATCCAAATTGCTACCTACACATGCGAGATAAAGACGCTGAATGCGGGCGTAAGGGCAAACTTGCATCCTTGAAAGTAAATGCCTGTCCCATATCGCTGGTTACCTCCTTAGATACAGTCTCTAATCTGGAACTTCTCCAACGTCTCAAAATCAAACAAACAATCCTCATAAAAATTCAGCTCCATGAGTTCCGTTGACTTGGAGCTTTGTAAAGAATGGGTCGTTATCGTCTCCCAAAGATCATCTTCGGAAGTCAAATTCTTGGTTCAAGGTCACTCTTCAAAGAGGTCGAAAGAAAACTTCACTCCTTACCACGGAACTTCTTCTGTTAGCAAAAAACCGCTAGGCATACAAAAGGCATATTCGCGCACTTGGAAAGAAGAAGGCTACAAGACAATCTTCAAGGACAGACGGAAATTAAGTAAACTGAATTAACCTTTGTTGTAAATTGGTGGCTTGGAAATGTTTGAAGACTGTTTCATCAATGTCTCCCGAATATCATCTTCAAAAGCCAAATTCATGATTCAAAGTCGCTTGCCAAAGAGGTCGAGAGAAAACGTCACTCCACACTACGGACCTTCTTCATCTATCAGACGACCATTAGGCATGCAGAAGGCATATCCTTCTTTCAACATGCAGAAGGCAGAAGGCATGCAGAAGGCATATCCTTCTTTCAACATGCAGAAGGCATGCAGAAGGCATATCCTTCTTTCAACATGCAGAAGGCAGAAGGCATGCAGAAGGCATATCCTCGCACTGTGAAAGAATAAGGCTACTAGACAACCTTCAAGGACATATGAAAATTGAGTAAATTGAATTAACTATTGTTGAAAAACATGTTCCTTTTTTTGAAAAGTAGCAACTCGGAATTCCATTATTCTATCATCCTAAACGCCTTTAATACTGAAAGTGCTCATTCTTTACTCAATGGTAACCCATGTTTGAGCAAACTCTCATTTTACTTTGAAAAAGCACCTAACCAGGACATTAATCCTATACTATACTGTCTATACTGTACTATAATGTTCTTGTACTATACTGTCGATCGGAAGAAGAGTTTTGTCCATAACAATAGTCTGCCCTGATGTTCTAATAATATACTACAGATAATACAAAGAGACAATGCTAATTATTGACTAATTACGGCCCATACATTATGGGTTTCTTTTTCTACATGAAATATAACAAGATTGTTTTTTTTTTACTGGAGCAATCAAAATTAAAGAAGGGGGACGTAAGGAGAAAAGAGACATACATTTAACAAGTCTAGAATGATAAACCTCTAGAATGATAAACCATCAAATAATGTAAACGATATGAAAATATAGAAAAAAAGATGCGACATTTCAATAGTGTTGTGAAAAAATAACACAAACAGCCTTTTCCCCCCTAATCATAACAAGTCTAGACTTTTATTACCGACCTTTTTTTTACAAATTTTTATTATTAATATGGAGAAAAGACTTTTTTTCCAAATATTTTCAATTTGTTCCAATTATAAATGGAAAGTCAGTTTGGCCTAAGAAATTATTTACGATAAAGTACAACAAGTACAAATTAGTAATGTCCCTTTGGAGCAGGCTTTTTTTTTTAAGAAATCCAGTCCATGCGACACCAAAAATTTCATCAACATGAAAATTCATAACCGAACATTCTGAATGCTGCTTGTTCTTACAAAATAATGACTTGGAAAGAGTTTAAATCGTTAAAAATTTAAACCTTCAATAAAATTACACTTTGAAATGAATTTTAAACCAAACTAAATTCATTAAACTTCGATAAATTAAACTTCAAAATTTGATCGATAATAAACTTGAATTAAACCAAAATTCAATTAGACTTTAGACATAATTCTAAATAATCAGCCATTTGATATATTTAATATTTAATCACCACCCTTAATATTGCTTCCTATCTGATATGATTTAAAAAACACGCTTCCGTTTTAGATCTGCATTTACGCTTTTTTTCCCTTTTGATCAAGTTTTGATTAATCAAATTTTTTATTGCTTCTGACTTGAGAATTTAGCAAAACATATTGTCCATCCAAGATAATAAACAACAAGTTTCAAAACCAAAAAAATTGAGAAATTACAATTTGGCGTTAGTATGTGAAACCTAACTGAAAAGCGAATTCAGTTTTTTTTTAGCAAGTGATAGTCTCTTATCAATAAAGTATTATTTTTATCTATATCTTTGTATCTTTATTTTTATCTATATCTATATCTTTGTATCTATAGCTCCTTCTTTCACTTTCTTTTTTTTGCCATTCATTGTGCAGTGTTTTCTTCATTAAGTTTTGGACATGTTATTTTTATACGCTGTATTTTACTAATTTGTTTTAATTTTTTTGTAGACCATTTATATGAACTAGAGTTCTAGGCTTCTTTTGCACTAGTTTTTAATGCTTGTCCATTGTTTTGGTGGTTTCTGTTTTGTTTTTGTTCTCTTTTACTTGACATAAGGAGCAAATTCGCCTCTATTAGAGCTTGTAGTAGTCTTCTGAAAATAAATATTATCTTATCATTGCGTAAAACAGAAGATATCGACAAATACTGTGAATTAAATAGGGGAAATCAAAAAGGAAAATTTGATAGAACTTACCAACCATCAAAAAGTAAACAAAGCAAGCTCACAGGTCAGTTTGGTCTTTACTGGTACGCTCCAGGAAATGTAAATCATTTACTGAATTAATTCAGTAAGATCTCAAAAACACATAATTTACAAGAATTTCTAAGACTCTTACCACATTTATTTGATCATACCTAGAAATAATCGGAAAAATTGGTAATTTATCGGATTTGCTGATCATTGAAGAATTAGGAGGGAAAGTGGTAGGATAAACTAATATCATGTTTAGAAGTAGCTAACAGGGAAAAGAAGTTTGCTAAAAACTATCAAAAACAATAGTTTGCAGAGAACATATTATTAGAACATACAGGCCTACTATTGGCTTACCTTAGTTTTTTGCAGGCCAACATTTAAAATAAATGCCGAAAACAAAACTAAATACCTTTAATAAATCATACGGATTTTCTGTCGAATTGACTAAGTTCGACACTGCACTAAATATGTCACCAGAATTTTGTCTCGCCCGTAAAAACTCTTCTTGTGACCGTAGCAGCATCAAAGAGAGCTTGAACATAACAATGCTTCCGTACAAAAAGAAATTATCCCAGAGTAACAGTAGCTGACGAAACGGCAACACTGACGAGAAAATGGTTAAAAACCAATTGACGGTGACTAGACTTAACTCGATGTCATGCTCTTTCAGCACGGTGTGTAACGACGGCAGGTGAACAGCAACTAAGTCTCGAAGAACGCATTGATCTGCTTGGACGCCTGAAAATAGCTGGAAAATCAGGTCGAAATCTTGATAAGAAGGGGGGTGTTCCAGCACTTCAAAACATTTTTTAGGTCGCATCTTTTTTAGTATTTTCTGAGAGAATTCCTTTGGGCCAAATTACAGGGGGGTCTTTATGTTCAAGAGTGGTACATATAATACTTTTAAAGCAACACCTGTCGCACCTTTAATCATGCTGGCCTGTCGCTACTCTTGGCACTTACCACATATTACAAAATATTATATGCGTGGGTGGTTAGTCTGCAGAAAAAAAAACAACAACAACAAAAAACCTCCAGAGACCTTGCTGTTGCTTACTAACGGAAATGATTACTTATCGTTAGGAAAGGTGGTGATCATCGTCACCAGAAACTTAACTCGGCAACTTGAGGCATTGGAAAAACTCAAGCTTTGCAGTCTGGGCACCAGCCCTTGTACAGCTGACATTGGTCAAGCTACAGCCGAACCCGAACAGACATCAGATGAAAATGATGAAGATACCTTAAGTAATTTACAGAGTAGGTCAAATATAAACGGCGTTCCTAATATATAGTCTGAACATGCAGTATATAATGTGTTATTTTAATCTATAGTACTAAATCGCTATAGATAACACTCATAGCACATCCCTGCTTAGTATTTTGTATTAGTATTTTGCTTAGTATTAGTATTTTGCGGTTTTGATGAGTTTATTCTCAATATTTTTTAAGAAATAAGTTTTGCCAAATCTATTAAATACACATAAGAACATCTACGCAAGTGAGCCCATTGGCCAATAGGAGTTGACCAATATACCGTCAGAATGGCTTTTCAAGGTAGACATATTGATAAAATTACTGGCTAAGGAATTCTAAAGCCTGGACGTAATGTGTTTTTTTTTTTAGAGGAGGCCAGGGCTAGACATATTGAATTTCACAATATTTAAGGGTCGTTTAGACACCGTCAAGCCTTTTACATGGAGATTTAGCCCTCCAAGGAGTGTTTTGTGGTTGTTTTAGCTGTGAAGTGTAGACCTAGGCTTTGCAGAGGCTATGAATGTATACAATAAAGCCAATAAATTTGGTCCAATAAACCATCGTTGCAGATTTCAAAGGATTGAGTTCTTATGCTATGCATGCTTAACTTATAAATATAAAGATATAATTGTTAGTAAGTCTGAACAGAACTGATGTTTTCACAAACTACACGTAAACACCCCCACCCCCAACAACCACCTAGAAAAGGCAAGAGAGCGCCTGATGAAAGAGGGCTACAACCCGTTGAGTCTTAACCGATTATTCAATCAGTTAAAAAATAAAAGAGATATTCTCTGTCATTACACCTTTCTCGTAAACAAAAGAAAAGAAAATTTATATATCTTTATTCAAATATACTTCTTTAATCTGTTTTTAAATAAAAAAATGTGCTAAGCACACTCTCCCCCCCAATTACCAGTTGGAATACTAATCCGGTTTCCCAGAGTCAATAATGACAGTGTAGCCAGTACATGTGGTGTTTCGACGGTCGACCACGAAATTATCGACATTTTTATATGCTATCAAATATAACATTTGATAGTGTTCAATGAACGAATTTATAACCATGACCCAACCATGATCCTCAGTGCCGCGAAAATGAAACTTCCAAGAAGTGGTCTGCAAACCAAAGTTGAATCTAATACTATGTTTTCAAGCTTATTGTTCCATTCTTTCATTACCTTTCATCTATTAACGCCTTCACAAAAAATTACACATGTAATCATTCACTAATTATTGTGAACCAAATTTTAACACAATTTTAATTTATTAACCAAATTATTTAAATTCATTAATTAGTAATTTTTGTATTATTTTTTTATTTATCATCAAAATTATTTTATTATTATTAATTATTCTAATTCAATTACTTTTAATTTATTTTTATTTTATTAATTGAAGAATAATGTATTAATAATTCTCATTTATTAACTACACCCTCTACTTTATTTAATAAAAATGAAATTAAAAAATTACAAAATGATTAAAATCATTAGATTATTTATTTGAACAGCAGTTCTGGACATTGAGGACAGGACAGAAGGTTCTGGACATTGAGAAATATTTAATAGAGGAGGAATATGACCCAAAATCCACATTTGAACATTTTAATTGTTGTTCCAAGACGAGAATTACGGCACGGAAACACACCTCCAATTTTGTATGTATACATTTTTTATTTCGAATTAATATGGTAATACTAGCAATCTCTTTACTTCTACTCTAAAATCACCCTTGGTCTCATAATTCCCTCTTGGTAAAAGTGAGTAGCTGAAGGCCTCTCCCTGGATGTTTCACGAATATGACATCAATACAAGCTTTATTTCTCAAGAGAACATCAAGAGCTGGATGGTTGGAGTCAGGGTTATTTCTGGGGCAGGAATTCATTTCAGGGGGGTAATCATTGGGAGATGAATCTACTGACTGAAAAATCGACAAATTATGAAAAAAATATCTGGTTAAAATCATATAGCATCCACAGTGGGACTTTATCATAAAGGACACCTCTCCCTTCCCGTTCCTTCAGGTTTCCATATTATAAAAGTTTGACGAGATAAAGTCACTCTGACGTTAATGTTTACCTTTGTTTATATTAATGAATCGTTGAACATAAAGGGCCTCGTTCAATTCATAAAACCTGTCAGCAAGGCAGATAATGAGTGCATTCGAGTTGAATTTTATGTCGACAGCCAAAGCGTTCTATTAGTCTCTGTCGACAGCAGGTCGACACAAAAGTTGAGCTTACCTCCACTTGACAAGCTGAGCTCCATGATAATCGGCCATTTCACTGTCCTTACAAAAAGAATCTCTAAGAATATCTTTGAATATTTTAATGTATTTTCAATATTCATTTAATATTTTTAAAATACTTAAATATTTAACATCCAAAGTGGTTTTGGGGCTCGAGGTGTTTTTTGTTTTGTTTCTTGACAGAATTTTCTCAGAATATACTAAGCTAAGATTCGCATCTAACAGCCAAAATAAGAAAATCCATTTGATGCATCTATAGCAGGGTCGGCAAAACTTTTTTCATGGTCACATTAACGGGTTCTAGGCGTTTACCCCCCCCCCCCCGCGGAAAACACCCCTCCCTCGGAAAATCCCCCCGGTAGAAAATAAGGCTTTCAAAATTTGATAATTTTTTAGTTTAGTTTTTTTTTTCCGTAGGAACAAGGAATTTTGGTACTTGTGTATTATACGCGACTCACTCAAGTTTACGCTGTGTAAAACTCAAGAACAAACCGGTTGCTTCCAGCTTAGCGCGAGACAATACGAAGACAAGTGACAAAATAGATGGAAAATATATAATTTGGGTTATATATCTGCACATAAGGGGGTGGGGGTAGAGTATTTAGACAACTTAAAGTCAGAAATAATTCTTACTACATAATATGCAGAATAATTATACCTACCACATTTTGAATGTAGACCAGCCACACTTTAACCCCCCCCCCCCACCGTAATGTTCAAATATATAGCCAAAATTTGTTTCTAAAATAACGAAGAAACTAACGAAGAAACCGGTTTGTTCTTGAGTTTTACACAGGGTAAACTTGAGTGAGTGGCGTATAATACACAAGAACCGGAATCTTCCATGGAGAGAGAGCCGGATTTCCCGATATTATTATTTAAAAGAGACCAGAAATTTAATTTTAAAAAAAACTTTTTTCAGCTGAAAGTAAGGAGCAATATCAAAACTTAAAACGAATCGTTTTTAAATAATACCAGAAAATCCGGAAAAAAATTCTCCATGAAAAATTCCGGTACTAGGGTATTATACGCCATTCACTCAAGTTTACGATATGTAAAGCTCGAGAACAGACCGGTTTCTTCGTTACTTTAGAAACAGATTTGGACTATATATTTGCACATTAGGGGGGGGGGAAGCACAGCGAGTCTGCATGCAAAATGTATTAAGTATAATTATTCTGCATATTATGAAGTAAGAATTATTTTCTGACTTCAAACTGTCCAAATTCTCCCAACCCCCCTTATGTGCAAATATATAGCCCAAATCATATATTTCCTATCTATTCTGCCACTTGTCTTTGTCTTGTCTCACGCTAAGCTGAAAGAAACTAACGAAGAAACCGGTTTGTTCTCGAGTTTTACACAGCGTAAGCTTGAGTGAGTGGCGCAAGTACCAAAATTCCTCCCCCCTACAGATAATACAAAACACAAAACTAAAATAAAATTCTTAAATTTGGAAAGCCTTTTTTTCCATGGGGGAGGGGTGGTATTTTTTGGGGTGGGGGTATTTTCATCAGGGGGGGGGTATTTTCCGGGAGGTATCTACCGCGAGGGAGGGGTATTTTCGAAGGGGGGGGGGGTAAACGCCAGCCACCATATTAACGACCCTTCTTGATTACAAAGGTCCTTGCGTTGGCTCTGCTGTGGCTGGGATCAAACCCAGGAGTCAGTACCACCAAGCAGATATTAATCCTCTGTGGCACTCCCTACCACCAGTTCTAAGCAAGCCAATATCGAGCTTGTTTGAATTTAATAGTTTAACATTTCAAAAGCGTAATTTCAAATATTTTTTTTCTTGCAAAAGAATAAGGATTGAAGATCCCGCGGTTCAAACCGGTCCCGTGCCATTCCAAATTACAAGTAATTTTTTTTCCAAGTCAATGATCACTACTTCAATAACGAAAAAGGATAAAAACTCGAGAATTTTTATAAATGGGTGTCATGAAATGGACAAGAAACTACAACAACTTGTAACCTCCGTTTTGCAACAAACGCAATAACAAACCCTCGTATGGCAAGAATTTTCCCCAAACGTCACTTCCCATCCAGATTACGGCCATCTCGAGCTGTTTCTGAGCCCATCCCTATTTTTTCCCCCATTCACCACGTCACCTCCAGATATGAAAAAAAACTTTTGCCACCTTCATTACAGAAAAAATAAGTAAAATACCGCACTAATTTTTCCCTTTTTTATTGGACGATGGTGCTACCCGGTTTTTACATTTATTTGCTTGCTTTGTCCCTCCCCCTCTTTTTGAGTGTCCCTAATATTTTTTAAATTCATATATAATATACAGTTATATTTTGTCCTCTTTTTTGTGTTTATTCTCTTATTTTGTTCCCCCAATTTTTTTAATGTCCCTTTTAACTCTTTTAACTTGTGTTTATTGTATTTTTTTAGCTTAGTTTGACCAATTTTTTAACTTTTTAATTGACTTTTTACAGTTACATTTGTGACTCGCCAATTACATTACATCAATGGATTATTTAATGCCGGTTACATGTAGAACATGGAATTATCTCTCACATACCTGAGATACTACTACTACTACTACTACTAACAACTCATCGCAGCACCAAGCCGCCTGAGGCCAACACAGCTACGCACGCTCCTCCTCCACCCCAATCTATTCAAAGCCTCCCTTTTTACACCCGCCCACGAAGTTCCCATTTCCTGAGATAGAAATTTCAAAAAACCTTTTAGGTTAATACAAAATAATTCCAGAAAGCTCAATCTGGAAGTTCCAAATTTTCAATTTCTTTGTTCTTTTTTACGATTATTTTATTTTGAAATATTCTTAAATGGCATATAAATATAAAAATCAGGCCCCAAACTAGAGTGAACCGAGTCTAGCTGCAAACCGACTCATTCGTGGGGAAGCCGAGAATTTTCCAGAATTTGTCATTTGCACATCAAACGAGATAGGAAGTAAAAGCGAGTGTCTGAGTTTTGCTTTTAGAATGAACAGACACAACCCGACCTCTGTAGGGAAGGAGGGGAGAAGCGTTATCCCTAAATTCTTGTCATCAGATGATCTACTTGAAGAAAATTTTTGGATCTCGATCAGAGGCGGTTTTAGGGGAGGGACAGAGGGGGCACTTGCGCTGGACTCAAAGATTTATAACGCTTATAATCATTTTGTAAATTTTTAAATGTTATTTTTATTAAAATAAAGCAGAGGGCGCAGTTAATAAATGAAAATAATTCATACATTATTGATTGGTTAATAAAATAAAAACAAAAAAATTAAATAAATAAACAATAATAATCAAATTAAATAATAATAATAAACTTTTTGTTGAAATATATGACTAATAACACATGTTCGTCATATATACCAAAATTAAGACATGAAGACGAAGAGGACAAGTTTCAATTAAGTGAATTTTACAATGATTTATGTTTTCACGCATAGAAACACGCTTTTATTTTAGTTGACGGGTTCATAGAATCAGCCCCCAAGGAAAAATAGAATGATTTTCAAACATATTTTTTATACAAGCACATGACAAACAAGCATACATTCACCATGTGCATCAAAATTGTAGCCTACGACAAAGATGAAGAGAACCAGTTTCACGTAAGCGAGTTTGGTTTCGAGTAAACTCTTAGAAGTAAATAACTAATAATACATTATGGTTATATACACGAAATCAAGCCACAAAGATGGAAAAGGATCAATATTGGGTAAGTAATGTTTTTTCTGTATACAGTTAACTCTTTTCTAAGAAATCTCATGCACTACCAGGGATGAAAAAAAAACGAGTATAAAGTAGTTTTTATTGAAATTAATTATCAATAAAGTAAACTTATTGTACACAACAAAATTGGACAAAGAAGATGGAAAAGACTGATTTCGGGTAAAGTGATAATCATTCATTAGTTCAACTTCGATTTCCAAGTATGAACATGAACAATGTAATAGGAGAAAAAAAATCCAATCATAAGTTTCTAAAGCGTGATAAAAATTCAAAAATTTAATGACGTCATATTCTTTATCTTTCTGGCTTTATAAGATAAAACCGTATGACGTCATGGTTAGGTAGGCTACATGTAGAGACGCAACATGTGTACCAATTTAGTTTCTAAATGGTTCTCAAGAGAAAAAGGTATTTGATGCTGAGCTATATATTATATTACTAGGATGTTGCAAGATAATGAAACTAATATGGTTAAGTAAGTATTGAAGTATTTATACATCCATACACATACACCTTTTCTAAATGCAGTGTTTTTCTAAATGGTTGAAATGCAGATCAACCAAGAAATAAAAAAAAATAAGTTTTCTAAAACTTGTTATTTAAGTATATGACTAACAATACGTATCAGTCATATACATCAGAATTAAACTGAGAAGATGAAAAGGAACAGTTTCAAGTAAGTTGATTTTATAAAAATAGATTTAAAGTAAATTTTGAAGCATAAGACATATTATTTTTTCTTTTCTTGGATCATCGGACCATCAGCAAAGGAAGAAACAGGATGAGTTGAGAATAGACTTGTTGTCAAGATATTTGTCCAATACAACATATTAATCATATGCGTTAAAGCTAATCAACAAAGATGAAATATATAATTTTAAGGTGAGTGAATTTAGTAATATGTTCAATGTATTTTATGAAGTATCAGACAAATTATTTTTTTCTTTTCTAGGATCATCGGACCATCAACAAAAAGGAAACAGAATGAGTTGAGAATAAAATTTTCATAACTTATACGACTAATAATGCATATTAGTCGACACACTGATGAAGATGAAATCTATTATTTTAAGGTAAGTGTATTTAATAATCTGTTTAATGTATTTTGCGAAACATAAGAAAAGTGCAATTTTTCTTATCTAGGCTCATCGTATCCTCAACTAAGGAATAAAAAGGATAATTTTTGAATAACCTTGATATGATTTGCATAATGTTTTTAATCTTAATCTTGAAGTATCGAGAATGCATTTTTTCTTCTCTAATTTCATCGAAAAATCAAGGCAGAATAAAAATTTCAAAAGCTTTTTATCGATGTGTATGAGTAATAATGCATTTAAGTCATATACATCAAAACAAAGCCATAATAATCAAATATATAATTTTCAGGTATAAGATGAACACAATTTTCTTCTCTAGGCTCACTGATCAGACAACCATGGAAGAGGCAGGACAAATTGCGAATGAACTTGTAACTCATAGGCGTTGAAACTAAGCCACGAAGATAAAATTTATTATTTTAAGGCAATTGAATTCAATAATATGTTTAACGTATTTTATAAAATCAGACAAATTATTTTTTTTCTTTTCTAGGATCATCATGCCATCAACAAAAAGAAACAGAATGAATTGAGAATAAACTTATTATAAACGTAAATGACTAATAATACATATTAATCAATACATTGAAATTAAGCCACGAAGATGATATCTATTATTTTAAGGTAAGTGAATTTAATAATAAGCTTAATATATTTTGTGAAGAATAAGACAACTGTAATTTTTTTTATCTAGGCTCGTCGTATCATCACCCAAGGAGGAAAAAGGATGATTTTCAAATAACCTTGTTATGAATTGCATAATGTTTTTAATCTTAATCTTGAAATATTGAGAATGCATTTTTCTTTCCTAAGTTCATCGAAAAATCAAGGCATATTTTTTTTTCAAAAGCTTTTTATCGATGTATATGAGTAATACTACATTTAAGTTATACCCATCGAAACTAAGCTACAGCAATCAAATGTATCATTTTCAGATAAGTGAATTTTAAAATATGTTTAGTATAAATTGTGAAGAACAAGACGAATGCAATTTTCTTATCTAGGCTCACTGATCAGTCAACCAAGGAAGAAATAGGATAGGTTACGAATGATCTTCTTATCGATGTATATCACTAATAACATATATTAGTCATAGATATTGAAACTAACTACAAAGTTGAAATGTAAAATTTTCAGGTAAGGGAATTCTACAAATGTGTTTCATTAGCAGCGCAATCGCGCTGCCTAAGTAAAGAACGATGTTGGCACAATGTATTAATTTTTTTTCTTCCATACCAGTGCGCTTCGTATCGAAGGAGTTGTCGTAGAAACTTGGAAAAGGGCTCGTTGGATTGGAACGGCTAGTGTCCTTTTTGATAGTCGCAAGTGATTGGAAGGCAACTAACACCCCTTCCACGTCCACCCTTTCCCGAAACATATCCAATCAAAATTCTGAGTTAGCCATTTTGTTCAGCGTAGTTGATTTACGCATAGAAATTATGTTTTTGAGGAGAACACTCCCCCACAGCCCTCAGAGCAAGGGTTTTAAGTTATGCCCTGGGGCGTATAAGAACGATGTTGGCACAATGTATTATTTATTATTTTTTCCTTTAGACCAGGGCACTTTGTATTGAAGAACTTGTCGTAGAAACTTCGAAAAGGTTCGGAATGGAAACTTCGGACATGAGTAGGGTTCAAAGCCCCTATGCCTTCCCAAGGCCAGAACATAATTTGCACTTTACTGAAAAAATACAAATTGATGTGAATTGTCAGTTTAATATACATATACTGATAATTAGTAATCAAAATGTTAATATTATTTGATTTACTAAAGTTATGAAAGTAAAAGCATTTATATTTTTTCAGTAAAGTGCAAATTATGTTCTGGCCTTGGGAAGGCATAGGGGTTCTGAGCCCAACTCTTTTTAATTTCTGCTCGTATTGGTAGATTATTTATTTTATTTTTTGCTCATTTTCGGTTTAATGGAATTCTTTACTTTTCTTTGAAAAACTTATTTTGTGGAAAAAGTTTTTTAAATTAATAATATAAAATGAGAAATGTAAGACGAACACATTTGTTTTAGATTCATCGAATCATCTACAAAGCAAGAAAAACAATAAGTTTCAAATAAATTTTTTATCGTTATATCTGACTAATAATGCTCAGTAGTCACATACAACAAAATTAAACCATGAAGGTGTAATGTATCGGGTAAGCGAATTTTACAATATGTTTAAAGTAGATAACTAAGTATAAGACAAATGTAATTTTTCTTTTCTACATTCCTTGAAACAGCTAGCGAGGAATAAAAAATTAGCCTCAAAAACTTTTTATTAAGAAATATGAACATTAATACGTATTAGTCATGTACATCAAAATTTGACCGAGAATATCAAATGGAACGGTTTTCTGGTAATTCAATTTTATAATAAGTCAAAAGTAAGTTTCGATGCAAAAGTCAAATGTAATTTTTCTTTTCAAGGACCTACTTACTTGGATCTACTAGGATCAACTACCAACCAAGCAAGAAACATGACAAGTTGCGGGTGAACTTTTTTATTCATATGTATTACAAATAATATGGATAACAAATAATAAATATATGTCATGTATGTATATTGAAGCTAAGCCAAGAGATTGAAATGGATTATTTTCATGTAAGTGAAATAAATAATATTTTTCAGGTAAGTGAATAGTTTAATGATTTTAAATTGAATTTTAATGTATTTTGTGAACATAAGACAAGTGCAATTTTTTTCTCTAGTCTCAAAGAACCATCAACAAAGGAAGAAAGAGAACGAGTTTAAAATGAACTTGTTATCGATGTGTATGACTAATAATAAACATTAGCCATACACGTCAAAGCTAACCCAACTGAATGAAATGTATTATTCAGGTAAGTGAATCTAATAACATGTTTAATGTATTTTATGAAGTATCAGACAAATGCACCTTTTTTTTACCAAGCTCATATCATAAACAAACGAAGAAAGTGTACGAGTTCCAAGTGAATTTGTTATATATGTGTATGACTAATAATAAATCTTAGTCATAGCACCGAAGCTAAGCCAAGAGATTGAAATGTCTTATTTACAGGTAAGAGCTTTAATAATATATTTAATGTATCTTCTGAAGTATCAGACACATGAAATTTTTTATCAAGGCTCATCGAACCATCGACAAAGGAAGAAAGAGCACTAGTTTCATATGAACTTGATATCGATGTGTCCGACTAACAACAAATATTAGTCATACATATCGAAGCTAAGCCAAAAGAATGAAATGAATTATTTTCAGGTATGTGAATTTAATAATATATTTAATATATTTTGTGAAATATCAAACAAACACAATTTTTTCACCGAGCTTCATCAAACCATCAACAAAGGAAGAAAGAGTACGAGTATCAAATGTACTTGTTATCGATGTCTACGACTAATAATCAATATTAGGCATACACATCGAAACTATGCCAAACGAATGAAACGTAGTAGTTTCAGGTAGGTGAATTTAATCACATGTTTAATGTAGGATATTTTGTGAAATATCAGACAAATGATTTTTTTTATCAAGGCTCATCGAACCATCAACAAAGGAAGAAAGAGTACGAATTTCAATTTGAACTTTTTATCGATGTGTATGACTAATAATAAATATTAGTCATACAACTTCGTGAGGGTATGAAATGAACTTATTATTGATGAGTATGACTAATAATAAAGATTAAACATACACATCAAAGCTAAGCCAAAAGAATGAAATATATTATTTCCAGGTAAGTGAATTTAATAATATGTTTTAGGTATTTCGTGAAGTATCAGACAAATACAATTTTGTATCAAGGCTTATGGAGCCAACAGCAAAGAAAGAGAGAGTAAGAGTTTCAAACAAACTTGTTATCGATGCGTATGACTAGTAACGAATATCAGTCATGCACATCGAAGCTAAGCCAAGAGATAAAAATGTATTATTATAAGGTAAGTAAATTAAATGATATGTTTAATATATTTTGTAAAGTACCAGACAAATACAATTATTTTTATCATGTCTCATTGAACCATCAACAAAGGAAGAAAGAGTACGAGTTTTAAATGAACTTATTATCGACGTGTAAGACTAATGAAAAGTATTAGTCAAACACATCAAATCTAAGCAAAAGAGAATGAAATTTATTATTTTCAGGTAAGTGAATTCAATAAAATGTTTAAAGTAATTTGTGAAGTGTAAGACAACTGTAATTTTTTTTTACCGAGGCTCATCGAATCATCAACAAAAGAAGAAAGAGTACGAGTTTCAGCTGAAATGGTTACTGAAGTGTATGACTAATAATAAATATTAGTCAGCCGCATAGAAGCTAAGCCAAGAAAATGAAATGTATTATTTTCAGGTACGTGAATTTCATTATATGTTTAATGTATGTTGTGAAGTATTAGAAGAATGCATTTTTTCGAAGAATGCATTTTTTCGGGGTTCGAAGGCTCATCGAACCCCGAACAAAAGAAGAAAAAGTACGAGTTTCAAATGGATATGTTATCGAAGCTAAGCCAAGAGAATGATATGTATTATATTTAGGTGAGTGAATTTTATAGTATGTAGTGCTTAGTTTATTAATTATGTATCTAACCGATGTATAATTTTTATGACGATGGTCATGGCTGTGATTTTCATATGTTTTATATGTTTAGTGCTTTTTTATGACTAAACTGCCACTGATCTGCAGGACAATGTAAGACATTTGAAAATAAAATCGTTTTATTTTTTCTATGTATTTTGTAAAGTATCAGATAAACGCCATTTTTATCATCTATGCTCATTAAATCATCAACCAGGGAGAAGCCTTTTTATAGATGTGTATGACTAACTTTACAAATTAGTCATAAACATCAAAGCTAAGCCAAGAGAATTAAATGTATTATTTTCAGGTAAGTGAATTTAATAATATGTAACGCTTAATTTATGTATTTTGTAAAGTGTCCGATAAATGACATTTTTATCATCTAAGCTCATTAAATCATCAACCAGGGAGAAAACAGAATAATTTTGGATTAGCCTTTTTATAGATGTGTATGACTAACTTTACACGTTAGTCATAAACATCAAAGGTAAGCCAAGAGAATGAAATGTATTATTTTCAGGTAAGTGAATTTAATAATATGTAACGCTTAATTTATGTATATTGTAAAGTGTAAGATAAATGACATTTTTATCATCTAAGCTCATTAAATCATCAACCAGGGAAAAACAGGATAATTTTGGAATAGCATTGTTATCGATGTGTATGACAAACTATACAAATTAGTCATACATATCGAAGCTAAGCCAAGAGAATGAAATGTATTATGTTCAGGTCAGTGAATTTAATAATATGTAGCGCTTAATTCATGTATATTGTAAAGTGTCAGATAAATGACATATTTATTATCTAAACTCAATAAATCATCAACCAGGGAGAAAACAGGATAATTTTGGAATAGCCTTGTTATCGATGTGTATGACAAACTATACAAATTAGTCATACACATCGAAGCTAAGCCAAGAGAATGAAATGTATTATTTTCAGGTAAGTGAATTTAATAATATGTAAGGCTTAATTTATGTATATTGTAAAGTGTAAGATAAATGACAATTTTATCATCTAAGCTCATTAAATCATCATCCAGGGAAAAACAGGATAATTATGGAATAGCCTTGTTATCGATGTGTATGACAAACTATACAAATTAGTCATACACATCGAAGCTAAGCCAAGAGAATGAAATGTATTATTTTCAGGTAAGTGAATTTAATAATATGTAACGCTTAATTTATGTATATTGTAAAGTGTAAGATAAATGACATTTTTATCATCTAAGCTCATTAAATCATCAACCAGGGAAAAACAGGATAATTTTGGAATAGCCTTGTTATCGATGTGTATGACAAACTATACGAATTAGTCATACACATCGAAGCTAAGCCAAGAGAATGAAATGCATTATTTTCAGGTAAGTGAATTTAATAATATGTAACGCTTAATTTATGTATATTGTAAAGTGTAAGATAAATGACATTTTTATCATCTAAGATCATTAAATCATCAACCAGTGAAAAACAGGATAATTTTGGAATAGCCTTGTTATCGATGTGTATGACAAACTATACAAATTAGTCATACACATCGAAGCTAAGCCAAGAGAATGAAATGTATTATTTTCAGGTAAGTGAATTTAATAATATGTAAGGCTTAATTTATGTATATTGTAAAGTGTAAGATAAATGACATTTTTATCATCTAAGCTCATTAAATCATCATCCAGGGAAAAACAGGATAATTTTGGAATAGCCTTGTTATCGATGTGTATGACAAACTATACAAATTAGTCATACACATCGAAGCTAAGCCAAGAGAATGAAATGTATTATTTTCAGTTAAGTGAATTTAATAGTATGTAACGCTTAATTTATGTATATTGTAAAGTGTAAGATAAATGGCATTTTTATCATCTAAGTTCATTAAATCATCAACCAGAGAAAAACAGGATAATTTTGGAATAGCCTTGTTATCGATGTGTATGACAAACTATACAAATTAGTCATACACATCGAAGCTAAGCCAAGAGAATGAAATGTATTATTTTCAGGTAAGTGAATTTAATAATATGTAACGCTTAATTTATGTATATTGTAAAGTGTAAGATACATGACATTTTTATCATCTAAGTTCATTAAATCATCAACCAGAGAAAAACAGGATAATTTTGGAATAGCCTTGTTATCGATGATGTGTATGACAAACTATACAAATTAGTCATACACATCGAAGCTAAGCCAAGAGAATGAAATGTATTATTTTCAGGTAAGTGAATTTAATAATATGTAACGCTTAATTTATGTATATTGTAAAGTGTAAGATAAATGACATTTTTATCATCTAAGCTCATTAAATCATCAACCAGGGAAAAACAGGATAATTTTGGAATAGCCTTGTTATCGATGTGTATGACAAACTATACAAATTAGTCATACACATCGAAGCTAAGCCAAGAGAATGAAATGTATTATTTTCAGGTAAGTGAATTTAATAATATGTAACGCTTAATTTATGTATATTGTAAAGTGTAAGATAAATGACATTTTTATCATCTAAGCTCATTAAATCATCAACCAGGGAAAAACAGGATAATTTTGGAATAGCCTTGTTATCGATGTGTATGACAAACTATACAAATTAGTCATACACATCGAAGCTAAGCCAAGAGAATGAAATGTATTATTTTCAGGTAAGTGAATTTAATAATATGTAACGCTTAATTTATGTATTTTGTAAAGTGTCAGATAAATGATATTTTTATCATCTAAGCTCATTAAAACATCAACCAGGGAGAAAACAGGATAATTTTGGAATAGCCTTGTTATCGATGTGTATGACAAACTATACGAATTAGTCATACACATCGAAGCTAAGCCAAGAGAATGAAATGCATTATTTTCAGGTTAGTGAATTTAATAATATGTAGCGCTCAATTTATGTATTTTGTAAAGTGTCAGATAAATGACATTTTTGTCATCTAAGCTCATTGAATCATCAACCAGGGAGAAAACAGGATAATTTTGGAATAGCCTTGTTATCGATGTGTATGACAAACTATACAAATTAGTCATACACATCGAAGCTAAGCCAAGAGAATGAAATGCATTATTTTCAGGTTAGTGAATTTAATAATATGTAGCGCTCAATTTATGTATATTGTAAAGTGTAAGATAAATGACATTTTTATCATCTAAGCTCATTGAATCATCAACCAGGGAGAAAACAGGATAATTTTGGAATAGCCTTGTTATCGATGTGTATGACAAACTATAAAAATTAGTCATACACATCGAAGCTAAGCCAAGAGAATGAAATGTATTATTTTCAGGTAAGTGAATTTAATAGTATGTAACGCTTAATTTATGTATATTGTAAAGTGTAAGATAAATGACATTTTTATCATCTAAGCTCATTAAATCATCAACCAGGGAAAAACAGGATAATTTTGGAATAGCCTTGTTATCGATGGCTATTATAGCCTTGTTATCGATGTGTATGACAAACTATACAAATTAGTCATACATATCGAAGCTAAGCCAAGAGAATGAAATGTATTATGTTCAGGTCAGTGAATTTAATAATATGTAACGCTTAATTTATGTATATTGTAAAGTGTAAGATAAATGACATTTTTATCATCTAAGCTCATTAAATCATCAACCAGGGAAAAACAGGATAATTTTGGAATAGCCTTGTTATCGATGTGTATGACAAACTATACAAATTAGTCATACACATCGAAGCTAAGCCAAGAGAATGAAATGTATTATTTTCAGGTAAGTGAATTTAATAATATGTAACGCTTAATTTATGTATTTTGTAAAGTGTCAGATAAATGATATTTTTATCATCTAAGCTCATTAAAACATCAACCAGGGAAAAACAGGATAATTTTGGAATAGCCTTGTTATCGATGTGTATGACAAACTATACGAATTAGTCATACACATCGAAGCTAAGCCAAGAGAATGAAATGAATTATTTTCAGGTTAGTGAATTTAATAATATGTAGCGCTCAATTTATGTATTTTGTAAAGTGTCAGATAAATGACATTTTTTTCATCTAAGCTCATTGAATCATCAACCAGGGAGAAAACAGGATAATTTTGGAATAGCCTTGTTATCGATGTGTATGACAAACTATACAAATTAGTCATACACATCGAAGCTAAGCCAAGAGAATGAAATGCATTATTTTCAGGTTAGTGAATTTAATAATATGTAGCGCTCAATTTATGTATTTTATAAAGTGTAAGATAAATGACATTTTTATCATCTAAGCTCATTGAATCATCAACCAGGGAGAAAACAGGATAATTTTGGAATAGCCTTGTTATCGATGTGTATGACAAACTATAAAAATTAGTCATACACATCGAAGCTAAGCCAAGAGAATGAAATGTATTATTTTCAGGTAAGTGAATTTAATAATATGTAACGCTTAATTTATGTATATTGTAAAGTGTAAGATAAATGACATTTTTATCATCTAAGCTCATTAAATCATCAACCAGGGAAAAACAGGATAATTTTGGAATAGCCTTGTTATCGATGGCTATTATAGCCTTGTTATCGATGTGTATGTCAAACTATACAAATTAGTCATACACATCGAAGCTAAGCCAAGAGAATGAAATGCATTATTTGCAGGTAAGTGAATTTAATAATATGTAACGCTTAATTTATTTATTTTGTAAAGTGTAAGATAAATGACATTTTTATCATCTAAGTTCATTAAATCATCAACCAGAGAGAAAACAGGATAATTTTGGAATAGCTTTGTAATCGATGTGCATGACAAACTATAAAAATTAGTCATACACATCGAAACTAAGCCTAGAGAATTAAATGCATTAATTTCAGGTATGTGAATTTAATAATATGTAGCGCTTAATTAATGTATTTTGTAAAGTGTCTGATAAATGACATTTTTATCATCTAAGCTCATTAAATCATCAACCGGGAGAAAACAGGATAATTTTAGAACAGCCTTGTTATCGACGTGTATGACTAACTATAAAAATTAGTCATACACATCAAAGCTAAGCCAAGAGAATGAAATCTATTATTTTCAGGTAAGTGATTTGAATATTATGTTTAATGTATTTTGTGAAGTATCAGGCGACTAAATTTTTTTTTTCAAGGCTCCTCGAACATCAACAAAAGAAGAAAAAGCACGACGTATGAGTTTCAATTTGAATTTGTTACCGATGTGTATTACTAATAATAAATATTAGTCATACAAGTTCGTGAGGGTATGAAATGAACTTATTATTGATGAGTATGACTAATAACAAAGATTAATCATACACATCAAAGCTAATCCAAGAGAACGAAATATATTGTTTTTAGGTAAGTGAATTTAATAATATGTTTAATATATTTTGTGAAGTATCAGACAAATGCAAGGGAGGAAACATTATCATCAACCAGGGAGGAAACAGGATAATATTCGAATAGCCTTGAAGTCAATGTGTATGAATAACTATAAATATTAGTCATAAACATCAAAGCTAAGCCAAGAGAATGAAAAGTATTATTTTCAGGTAAGTGAATTATGTAATGTTTTTAATCTCAATTTTGAAGTATTAGATGAATTCAATTTTTCTCTTTTCTAGGATAAGCGAAACGTAAAGGCAAAAAAAAAACAAAAAGGTTTATCGACCTATATCATAGGCAGGGCAATCGCGCTGCCTAAGTAAAGAACGATGTTGGCACAATGTATTATTTATTTATTTTTTCTTTGGACCAGGGCACATCGTATCGAAGGATTTGTCGTAGAAACTTGGAAAAGGGCTCATTAGATTCGAAATTGGAATGGCTAGTGCCGTTTTTAATAGTCGAAAGGGATTGGAAGGCAACTAACATTGCCTTCCACGCCCACCATTCCCCCAAACACATTCAATCAAAATTATGAGATAGCCATTTTATTCAGCGTAGTTGATTTCCAGATATAAATTATGTTTTTGAGGAGGACACACCCCCACAACCCTCAGGGCAAGGGCTGTAAGTTACGCCCTGGGAGCATATGAGGTTTTTATAGAAAGCTTCGTCGTAGAAACTTCAAAAATGGCTCATTCGATTGGAAATTCTAAGGGCTAGTGCCCTTTTTGATAGTCAAAAATGGTTAGAGGGCAACTAACCCCCCTACCACGCCCACCTTATCTCCGAGCACATCCAATCAAAATTTTGAGATAGCCACCTTGTTCAACGTAGTTGAAAGTTCTGGAAATTAGGTCTTCGAGGATGACAGCCCCCCAGAGTCCTCAGAACAAGGGTTGTAAGTTATGCCCTGGGGCATTTAAGGTTTTTACAGAAAGCGTTGTCATAGAAACTTCATAAAGGACTCATTTGATTGGAAATTGAAATGGCTAGTGCCCTTTATGATAGTCGAAAGTGATTGGAAAGCAACTAACACCCCTTCCACTCCCATCATTTATCCAAACAGATCCGATCAAAATTTTGAGATAGCCATTTTGTTCAAAGTAGTTGAAAGGTCCGGAAATTATATCTTTGAGGATGACACTCCCCCCACAGGGTAAGGGTAGTAATTTATACCCTGGGGGCATGTAAGGTTTTTATTGAAAGCTTTGTCGAAGAAACTTGAAAAAGGGCTAACTCGATTGGGATTTCAAAGGGCTAGTGCCTTTTTTGATAGTCAAAAGTGATTGGAGGGCAACTAACCTCCATCTCACGCCGACCTTTTCCCCAAACATATCCAATCAAATTTTTAGGTAGTCCTTTTGTTCAACGTAGTTAAAAGTGTTCAAAATTAGGTGATTGAGGATAATAACCCCCTCAGAGCCCTCGGGGCATAGGTTTGTAAGTTATGCCCTGGGGGTATATAAGGTTTTTATAGATAGTGATGTTGTAGAAACTACAAAAAGGGATCATTAGATTGTAAATTAGAAGGGCCTGTGCCTTTTTTAATAATTGCAAGTGATTGGAGGATAACTAACACCCCTCTCACACCCACCATTTCCCCAAAACATCCAATCAAAATTCTGAGATAACCATTTTGTTCGGCGTAGTTAAAAAGTCCGGAAATTATGTTTTCAAGGCTGATACTCCTCCCACAGCCCTTAGGGCAAGAGTTTTAAGATATGCCCTGGGGGTATATATTTTTTTATAGAAAACGTTGTCGTAGAAACTTCAAACAGGAATCATTCGATTGGAAATTGAAACGGCTAGTGCCCTTTTTAATAGTCGAAAGTTATTGGAGGGCAAGTAACCCCCTCTCACGCCCACCATTTCGCCAAACACATCCAAGCAAAATTTTGAGATACCCATTTTGTCCAGCGTAGTAGAAAGGTCTGGATATAACGTCGTTTAGGAATAAAACCCTCTTATAGCCCCAAGGGCAAGGGTTGTAAGTTCTGCACTGGGGCATATAAGGTTTCTATAAAAAGTGTTGTCGTAGAAACTTTAAAAAGGGCTCATTCCATTGGAAATTTAAAGGGCTATTGCCCATTTCAATAGTTGGAAGCGATTGGAGGGCAACTAACCCTCCTCTCACGTCCATCTTTTCCCTAAACACATCCAATCAAAATTTTGATATAGCAATTTTGTTGAACGTAGTTAAAAGTTCTGGAAACTACGTCTTTGAGGATGATAACACCCCCCCCCAACCCTCAGGGCAAGGGTTGTAAGTTATGCCCCGGGGGCATATGAGGTTTTTATTGAAAGTGTTGTCATAGAAACTTCAAAAGGGCTCATTTGATTGGAAATTGAAAGGGCTAGTGCCCTTTTTAATAGTTGGAAATGATTGGAGAGTAACTAACACCCCTCTCACGCCCATCATTTCCCCAAACACACCCAATCAAAATTTTGAGATAGCCATTTTGTTCAACGTAGTTGAAAATTCTGAAAATCAGGTCTTTTGGGATGACAACCCCCTCACAGCCCTAAGGGAAAGGATTTGTAATTTATACCCTGTGGGCACACAAGATTCTTATAGAAAGCGTTGTCGTAGAAACTCAAAAAGGGCTCATTCGATTGGAAATTGAAAGGGCTAGTGCCCTTTTTAATAGTCATAGGTTATTGGAAGGCTTGACATTTTTATAGTAAAGATCGATGTGTGTACAATGTACTATTATTTTATTTTTATTTTTTTTTACCAGGCACTTCGTATCGAAGGAGTTGTCGTAGAAACTTCGAAAAGGGCTCATTCAATTGAAAATAGAAAGGGCTAATGCCCTTTTTAATAGTTGAAAGTGATTGGAGGGCAACTAATCCCCCTCCCCAGCCCACCTCGCATTTGCCCATTATGTTTAAAAACTAAATGTTGCCTTAAGATTAAATCAAAATACACAGTGATAATTCTAATTCCGAATAAGGCATCTCAGCAGTATCCCAAGAACGACTGAGGGTATTATGTTCAAACTTTTTGGGCTACTTCTGCTTTTAAAATTTAACTAAATCAAAATAGCGTAAGTGTATTCCAGCTATCAAAGAAAGTAAACAGATTTTTTTCCGAATGGTATCAAGTTTTCTATATCAGGTCAACCAGAGGAGGTATGAAACTAAATTAAACTCTACTATTTGTGTCCTGATTTTTAAAAGGGTGTATGTTGTTAAAAATTGCTGAAAATTTTTCTCCAGCATACAAATAGTAGGCCAAATTATAAAGTCTTAAAAAAAACGAAAAGATTTAAAGTATTATTTTCTTTTTCCCTGAAAAGACTATGTCAATATAAAACGAACAGAAATTAATTGAAAAAAATTTTCTGCAAAATAAGTTTTTAAAAGAAAAGTAAAGAACTCTATTAAACAAAAAAAGAGCAAAAATAAAATCAAATAATCTACCAAGCGTAAAACTACCTCAAAGCAGTACCAATAAATCAATTAAAAACGAAACGAACAGAAATAACAATAAATAACGGAGTCAAACTCAAAACAAGCAGAAGTTAACTGGAGTAGGCCTCAAAATCCCACTGCCTTCCCAAGGCAAGAACATAATTTGTACTGTACTGAAAAAAATACAAATGAACGTGCATTGTCAGTTTAATTTACATATGCTGATATTTAGTAATCAAAATGTTAATATTATTTGATTTATTAAAGTTATAAAAGTAAAAACATTTATGTTTTTTCAGTAAAGTGCAAATTATGTTTTTTTTGTAATAATTTTAAAAAAAAATTTCTTTTGTTGGTGCATCGAAGAAATAAAATGAGTTTCGGAAAAAACATGTTATTGATGTATCCGACTATTGCCACATATCAGTCATATACATAGAAAAAATCCATGAAGATGTATTTTTTATTTTCAGGTAAGCGAATTTTACAATATACTTAATGTCAATTGTCAGTAAATGACGAACGAATTTTTCTTTTCTACATTAATTGAATCATCTACCGAGGAAGAAAAAAAGTGCTTCAAAAAAAACTTTTACTCAAACATGTGACCAATGCGTATTAGTCAGATATATCAAAATTAAGCCGAGAAGATTAAAAAGGGAACAGTTCAAAAGGAAAGTGAAGCAGGGTTGTGTTCTATCCCCCTTTATAGGGTTTTTTTTTATGGACTTTGTCTTAAGGAGCACAGGAAAGGCAATGGGAGACCACGGAATCAAATGGGGAGGAAAAAGTCTCCTGGACTTAGATTATGCTGATGATTTAAGCTTCCTAGATAAAAGTGTGAGCAAAATGAATGAACTTCTAGAGGTTTTACGAGTTCAGGGTGGTAAAACAGGTTTGAAAATTCATGTTAAGAAGGCTAAGTCACTAAGGCTAGGAATAAATGAAGATCTAAATGTGACGTTGGGTAATGAAAGAATTGATCAGGTGGACAGCTTCACTTACCTTGGTAGTATTATTAGTAAAGATGGTGGGAGCAGTTAAGATGTTAAAAGTAGAATAGCCAAGGCTCAGGGTGATTTTTCACAGTAGAAAAAAGTTTGGAAGAATAGGAAGATAAGTGTGCGAATCAAGATTAGAATACTGGAAGCTACAGTGATGATAGCGGTCAAATACGGTTCTGAAGCATGGGCTCTGCGGGAAAAAGAAGGAAGACTTGCTAGATGTTTTCAGGAGAAATTACCTAAGGATTGCCTTGGGTACCCGGCAGACTTACTGTAATTCAAACAGTAGGCTGTACGAAAAGTGTAGTTCAATTTCGCTTTCTAGGGCTATAATGAGAAAAAGGTTGAGCTGGCTAGGGCAAGTTCTGCAGACAAGGGATGACAGATTGCCAAAGATTGTCCCTTTCGGCCAACCTTCTAGGGCTAAACGGAAAGCAGGTCGTCCGCGTTTGGGGTGGGAGGATGTCGTAAAGAGAGATTAAAGGGAAATGGGGACTTTCTGGGAGGGTCTAAAGAGGGAGGCTTTGAACAGATTAGGATCGAGAAGGAGCGTTCGTAACTGTGTTGGACTCAGGCGGCGTGATGGTGCGATGAGTCATTAGAAGTAGTAGTAAATTGTGAAGTATGAGACAAACGCAATTTTATTTTCCGGGATCATACAGTTAACAACCAAGGAAGAAACAGGGTGAGTTGCAAATGAACTTGTTATCAATGTATATTACTAATAATACATATTAATCACACAGGTTGAAACTAAGTAAGAAGATGAAACGTAATATTTTCAGGTAAGTAAATTTAATATTATGTTTAATGTGATTCGTGAAGTATCAGACAAATGCAATATTTCTTACCAGGGCTCATCGAACCATCAACCAAGAAAGAACGAGGATGAGTTTTGAAAACATTTGATGAATAAAAATCTAACGGCAAACTGACCTGCCATGACAAGACAAAGAGATATGAATCTCAAGAAGAAGAAGAAAAAAAAACGGTCTAAATCCCGTAAAAAAAAAGACAACGACGGATATTTCGAATGTATAAAACTACTACTACTACTACAAAAAATTCAGCGCAGCATCAATCTACCTGAGGCCAACACAACTACACACACTCCTCCTCCATCTAATATATTCAAAGCCTCCCTCTCAACACCCTCCCAAATCCGTCAGTCGGTTCTACAGGGGCATATAGTAATATATATATAATACCCTGCACTTTTGAGTCATAAAATGACCGATTAGTATTCTATTATTAATGCCTTCCCAACCTAAACAAGACTTAGCAGCTTCCTCATTCATTATAAGCCCTATTCTCCGTCTATGGCCCCATCCCTTCTGCCTGAGTAAATAAATTCTATACCATCTATTTCCATATTTCCTACCCCTTGGATATGAGTTTCTGAAACTCCTTACAAGTCCACTTCGAAGCGTCTGAATTCGTTAGTCAAATTGTTAATACGATAGTTATTATTTTAAAGTCGTAGCATTCCAAGCTACCATTTTCGTATTCTTTAAATCATTGAAATTGTTTTGGCCTCCGGAAAAGCAGTGGTCCCAGAAACTAGTACAGGACAAGGACCAACACATCTTCTTAGATCTACAACGAAGGGACCTCCAGTATGAATGGAGGCTTGGCGCAGTCCTGGACCCATCTTGGTCACACCATAGTTTTCAGCACTTGGTGATGCTCTTCTATCAACAAGAGTCGAAATTCTGCACAGCACAGACAATCTCAAGCCTATTACCTCCGACTCATTATATATTCATGGCTACAAATATTGTGCTACCACGGAACGGCAACCCACAGTAGATAAATTAGTTTGGAAGAGGTTTTTCAGCCGAAAAGTCCGCCAAAACAGACCGAGCCCAGAAGAATTTTCAATTAATCATAATTCCCAACGAATCCTGTGTCGTTTACTAGGCTATAATGTCTTTGAGGGGGACCCCTTCTCAAGCGTGTATAGAGGCAACCACAAGTTACCCAGTCTTACGGGTACCCTGATAGGATCTAGGCAGCCCCTTGAAGAGGCCGTTGCCTTGAGATCTGGATCTTAATCCCTACCGCAGTTGTCCTCCTTTAAAGGATCCCCCCATGATGGCGTTCTGCGTCGCCATGTAATTAACCCATTACTGGGAGAAGGTTTAGAAGCCCTACCGCAGTTGTCCACTCATAAAGGATCCCCCGCGAAGGCGTTCTGCGTCGCCAAGCAATTTAACCCATTACTGGGAGAAGGTTTGGAACTCACGGGACGTGTGCACACACTGGTGGGCCCTTCTGAGTGTACATTTGACGGGCCTTCCTCCTCCATCTGTATTTACGGCCCTCGAGCGAGGATACCCCTGTTTCTATTATGGACCCCCTTGGGTATGGTCCCATTCTTGCTCCAAACGTGGAGGTACCCTTCATATCTTTTCCTTAAAATATTTAAAATTTCTGAAATTGCTAAAGGCTTTCTTTAATATCCATCCCAAAATTACCATTGGTTTAACTGTTTATGAAAAATGCGCAGTAATATGTTCCCTGCATTTGGGAAACTTCCGATTTATAGTTTTTCCTTTTGACTAAATCTAACAAGGGACTCCAGTTTTATACCATAATATTAGGAGGGACAACGTATAGTATACATTGCGAAAATAAGGTAATGCACGAATCAGTTTCAATCACTTTTGAGGTTAAAAACAAGCATATTTGACAGAAAAAAATGATAGCTACTCAAAATGAGTACCAATCAAGTTTAGCCAATTCCAGCCAACCCGTATAGCACAATATGGTCCAACAATATAAAAGAGAAAAGAGTCATATCACACTATACAGATACGTAATGCGAATATTTTTAATTGAATAATAGGTGTTGTCTACCTTAAAAGCTATTCCAAGGTCTAGGAATTTTGCTGTTATCCTACTTTGGAATTCAAGTTGAGGAAAGCTGTTATAACTATCAGTCACACAAGTGACTGATACAATTGAGGGTTTCAGACGAGAAATCTGCAACTTGAAGTGTATTAAAACTAGGACAATGAAATAGATCCTTCACTTTTAGGTAGGAATCCTAAACAAATATCCAAATTGCGGTACCCAGTATAATTTACTCAAATAACAAAAACATGCTTCATTTCAGTTAGTTATCAAACCCAGTTTTTGAACGAATATTAGTTACTCGGTTTCGGCATCAGAAAGCTTCATTAATTGTTGAAATTTTCATATTTCGTTAGAAAGGAACGAAACAAGAAAATCAGTACAATTTGCTTATGAAAGAGCAAAGGGTGCTGCGCATGGGGGAACAAAAGGATGTGGGTAGGGTCGAAACTTAAAGAGTACTTGTAGCAAAAAAGGAAAATATGCTAAAGGGCTTTCACGGATATCGTTTAGAGAAATTTTTACGGTATAAAACATGAACAGGGTTCACCACATGGGCGGTTAAATAGCCATTAATCCATTTCATCACTTTGCGTGGTAAAAAATCTCAGAATTAAATCGAATGAGCCTTCGCTTAACTTTCAAAGATGATTCGTTTTATACGGCTGAGACCAGGACGAAAAATGAATAATAAAAGGTAAATAAAAGAGTCTCGTCTGTACGTAGACTAGCATAGAATTTTGCTACGAATGTAAACATTCAACAGTCGGTGCAATCCTTTGCTATCAAACCAAAAGATGAAAACAAAATGGACTTTTATGCACATCCCTCCCTCCTCTTAAATATCCTGGCTTCTGAACTTTTCATTATAAAATATTTTCCTTTTTTATTCTTAAAATTTCTGCAATAAACCTTTAGAGATTTGGTAGGATTCCCACATACAGCCACTTGAAGTATAAATAAGTGGAATTTTCATCGTACGCCACTCACTCTCATTTTTATGCCCAACCCTACCTCCTCCTAATATACCCTGGCCTCTGAACTAAATTTTAAATATTTTCCTTTCCTATCCTTAAAATGTCTTGCAATAAACCTTGAAAGATTTAACGGAATTCTCAAACACAACGACATGAAGTGAAAATAAGTGGAATTTTCATCATCCGCCACTCACTCTCATTTTTATGCTGCCTTTTTATGCTCAACCTCCTCCTATTATACCCTCTCTCCCTCTTCTTTAAATACTCTGGCCTCTGAATTCTTCAACTTTAAAATATTTTCCTTTATTATTCCTAAAAATTTTGCATTATACCTTAAGAGATTTGGTAACCATCTCGAATGCAACCGCTTGAAGTGAAAATAAGAGGAATTTTCATCGTACACCGTTCCCTTTCATTTTTATGCTGAGTTTTTATGCACGTCCCTCTATCCTCCACAAATACGCTGGCGTTTGAGCTCCTCAATTTTAAAACATTTTCATATTCATTCTTAAGATTTCTGCAATAAACCTTAAGAGATTTGGTAGTATTCTCAAATACAGCCACTTGAAGTGAAAATAAAAGGAATTTTCATCGTACACCGCTCATTCTTATTTTTATGCTGAATTTATATGTACACCCCCCCCCTCGTCCTAAATCAAATGATCTTCATGGGTAAAAACCGCCATTTAACAACAAAATCGAAATAAAAAAGCATATTTAGAATTAATTATTCATGTTCAAACAAATGCTCTTACCAAGCAACGAGGTTGAATAATATGATGCAGGTAAATATTCTTCTAATATAGAGCACATAATCCAGAATGCGTCCTCTTCTTCAAGAACTAGAAGCAAACAAGAAGCTACTGTTCCCATTCCTTGGCAATATCTGAACGAAAAAAAAGTAATATAAGTATTTAAACTTCAAAACTCTGGGAATGACCAGTGTTTAAAAAGTCAATAAAGAAAAGTAAACGTTGATTACTCAATTAAAAAAAAAAAAACTGCAAACTTTTACGTGCATTGACAGCTAGACTCAACATACTACTCTTGCTACTTCCTAAAAACAGGGTTGGTGCAGTATTTTAGCACTGTTCTAAAATATCCTAAAGAAAAACGATATTTTAGGCCTCTTTGAAAGATCTATTTTCGGATGGGGACAAGCCTGATCAAATACCTTTTAAAAACAGACATTTTACTTGAAAAAAACATAAGAAATTATACCCTACTCATAAAAATTTTGAACTTTTGGGATTCCCTTGCAAACATGCCTGGGTAGTTTTATTAAAGCTTCAAGATATGAAGGGCAAGTCAGCTGGAGCTAAAAATCATTTTCAGAAAATTTACAAGAAAATACATCATATAGTTTCCAAGTTCTTTTTAAATCAATAATAGTATGCATCTTTCAGACGTAGTGGAATAAGTTTTGAGTTGATACAACCAGTACTTTGGAAAAATAGCATACCGATATCGTATATAACATACCGATACATACGTACAATAACATACCGAAAATTTTGAGTTGATAAAACCAGTACTTTCGATAAATAACATACCGATACGTACATAACATACCGATACATACGTACAATAACATACCGAATAAATTTTGAGTTGATAAAACAAGTAATTTCGATAAATAACATACCGATACGTAGAAAACATACCGATACCTACGATCAATAACATACCGAATAAATTTTGAGTTGATAAAACCAGTACTTTCGATAAATAAAATACCGATATATACGTACAATAACATACCGACAACATACCGAATACATTTTTAGTTGATAAAACCAGTACCTTCGATAAATAACATACCAATACGTACATAACATACCGATACATACGTACAATAACATACCGAATAAATTTTGAGTTGATAGAACCAGTACTTTCGATAAATAACATACCGATACGTACAATAACATACCGATAAAGTACATTCGAAAATAAATACATACCGATACCCTTATTTTTGCATGAAATACGTTCAACTTAAAACCAAAATTGTAATACTTACAATATTGAGGGTGCAGCAGGGGACTGCGAAATCTGCCTAATTGCCCCCCCCCCCTTGAGTAAATAGAACAATTTGGCTCTGGTGTTGACAATACTGTATTGCTGGATGTTTTTTATTTATTTGCTGCAAATATTCAGCCTATTCAGTGTTAAATATTGTAACAAGAATAATAAGGATTTAAAACCTTGAACATCTGCAAACTGGAAACACAAAACTTACTCGTGATATTTCCCTACATTCATAGAATTATGTCAAACTAAGCGCTTTACTAAAACACGAAACCGTTGCAGTATGACAGGGTTAGGAGTAGTAGCGTAATTTCGTGAAAATCCTTGGAGGGGGGGGAGTTGGAACTAATTTTCCCAAATCAAGTGAAAATGAAAACTGAAAAATCATCCATATAATACCATAAAGGCAAAGATATACTAAAGAAAGCTGACCTGTTTCTCTGGATACTTCAATTATGCCGGCTTATCTTAGTTTTGACAAGACTTTTTTGCAGAAACTAAATTTCAGATGGGTGGGGGGGAGCAAAGTGAGCTCTGTAGGGGGCAGTTACCCCCCCCCCTCCCCCTGCCCCATAGCAAATTACGCCCCTGGATAGAAGTAGAAAAGTCCTCAAGTACCCTATAGAAAGTAAAAGATTAATTTAAATGGCTTTCAATAGTCTTTCAACAGCCATGAAATCAACAAATTTTAGTATCAGTTTCCAGTAAAGCTCTAGTTTTTCAGGATTCTACGAAGATAGCGAAATATTACGACTCAGCTTATTTAAGCACGACTGCAGATATATGTTGCAGGAGCTGCGAAGCAATAATTTTTGTCCGTTTTAAGTTTTAACTTCGCTCTTTAATTCAATCAAAAAACATTTTTCTTATTATGAATTTCTGTCGTTTTTATGTTTCAAAAACATACAGAATAAAACTTGCAAATAGATTTTAATCTAGCTTAGCTGAAGAAACTAAAAAAAAAGTTAACATTTTTGTGCTAATATACAGCATGAAACATAGGATAGGCTTTCTCTTCCATGGTGGTGTTCAAAATTGTGCAAATACAGAAGAAGCAGCAACTATGTTGGGGGGGGGGACTTGAATCAAGTTTAAGTAACAGACTTTGTCAGTTTTCTGGCTACATAATACCGCCTTTTCGTCTCCGTTTATTCCAAATTTATATGACTTGGTCTTCATGATTTTTATTTCCACCTCATACTGGACTCTCAAAATCTCCAAAAATTCCTTCATTCCAGCAGTACTTTCGTTTCACTGAAGAGGAATCATCAGATTTACCTAAAAGACCCCTTCACCTAGAATGCTGAAAAACTGTCCAAAAAATCCCTCATAATAAGTAAATAAATGTATAGATAATTCTCAGTCCTTCACAATTTAAGTAATAACATTTGTAATGCAACGATATTCAATGCCACAATTAGATCGATAAGAAACTCTCTAGTCAAGATGAATATAAAAACGTTAAGAAAGAAAACTCCCTGACAAAAATTATTCTGAAAGGGCAATCCTCGAAATCGAGTTGTTCTATAAACAAACTACTGACAGATAGTAATCTGGTGGGGGAAATCTTCGGGATCTTTTTTTTCTTTTTACTTAGTTGATTTTAGACCAAATTCAATTCAATATTAACCTTTTAATAATGAAAAGAGGGAAAAACAATAAAATACTCAAAGAGTTGGGGATTTATCCATCGTCATAAGAACATGTTAAGCAGAACCAATATAAGCAATTTACCCACCATAAAAATAGCATTCATGGGTTAAACCGGCGGTTTAAGGAAAGAAAACCAAAATTTCCAGGTGGAAGGGTTAATGCACATATAAGTACATCTTTAAGCACACCGATCTTAAATTCTTACATTTTAATGCATCTGTTTTGTACTAGATTTCCGAGAAAGAATGGTCTTTAATTGGTTCTTGGAAGGAAGATTTCTCCCTACTAAATGCCACGTTGTCCCATAAAAAAAAAAAAAAAAAAAAAAAAAAAAAAAAAAAAAAAATCGAAGTTACCTTTGGTTTAAATTACAGAGGACGAGGATTATATTTCTTTCTCGCCGATATTTAGCAAAACTAGAATTTGGAAGTGGAAGAACAAATATAGACACATGTGTGATATTTTTGGTAGCGAAAACACGGGCAGAAATATAAGCAATTGTGCAATTATGCCAACCATGGTTGTGCCCAAACACAGTATATAATTCAAAGAAGCATAAAAATAAAATAGAACATAACTAGACAAGAAGAATACCTATCAGAAGATTAACGTTTCGATAACCTCCATTCAATTTACAGTAACTCTTTGAATTATGAAACGATTTTTTTTAACAGTATATTTATATATTTTAACAGAAACTAGTGAACCATCGCGATCTATGGCCTCGTGTAATAAAAGTCCTTTCTCCCAAGATAAATCTCTTCATTTTTATGAATATCTTAAGAAATTTCATACAATTTCCGCATAAATTCTCTGTGTGTGCATTTTACTTATCCCCCCCCCCCATTTAATTCCAGCATATGTACCTTTTTCTCCCATATTTCTCTATTCTTAGTTTTTACGTGAACAATATGTCTTTTAAATACGTAAATGAAGAGTACCCAATATCCGGGAACATGTAGGCAATCGACCTCAGGACACGTCTAAGCTTCTGAACCCCAGGCGAATTATCTGACCCAAAGCAGAAATTGGTTGGAAGGGTTCTGAGTAAATCTTTTTCTATTTGGCGAGAAGCCATGGTTGAGTCATTGTTAGAAAGTTTCACTATCTCTTTATATGATACTTCTGAGTCAGCTTTTCTTTCAGAGGCACCTATAAAAACAAAATTAAAGGAGTTTAACAACTTAGAGGTATAAGAAGTTTTTATGCTAGCTACCAAAAGTCTTGGCTTTACTCTAATTATACACGGCTCTCAAGTTTTTCGGCCTTCGGCCGTGACCGAGTCCGTTGATTTCAGAGTTAAAATCAACTTGGTGAAAATACACGGCCTCAACTTAGAGGCATAAGAAGTTTTTATGCTAGCTACCAAAAGTCTTGGCTTTACTCTAATTATACACGGCTCTCAAGCTTTTTCGGCCTTCGGCCGTGACCGAGTCCGTTGATTTCAAAGTTAAAATCAACTTGGTGAAAATAACGACAAACTTGAGAGCAATGGCAAGTAAATCATAGTAAAGTTATTTGTATTGCGATTATAGTGTCAAAAGTTCATGTCTTTACAAGTTACTACTACTACTACTACTAACAACTCATTCTGAAGGATAGACAACTCATTCTGAGACACAAATGTCAAAATTTTCAAACTAGTTTTTCTCGAAATTTTGGAAAAACAGAATCAGCAAAACAGACTCGGAATACCATTTGGTGCCAAAAAAAAACTCTTTCGAATGGTCTAATTGACATTGCTGTAAGACGTCAGCGCACTAGCTACAGCCGATTTAGACATACAAATATCAAAATCTTCAAACTCATTTTTCTCGGAATTTTGGAAAAGCAGATTCGACAAAACCGCTCTCAGCAGACGAACCAAAGAGCGAAGTCGAAACTTCTAACGAAAAAAATGTATTGCTTTGTAGATTACAAAAGATACAGACAAACGAAGAAACTAGCTCAAATAAAATGACTGGTGATATTTTCCCATATCTCTAGAATTATACGAAATAGTGCTCTACTGAAAATTCAGTTTGTTTGAGCTTTTTAGAGAAATATAATTGTATACCAAACACTATCGAAAACATTGTCGGTATACGTTGAGTCTTATAAATTAGTGTTCTGTTTTCTGCAGGTTACTTACGGAATTTTATCCTTCTAAGAGAACATCGCATTTTTTTAGGGCATTATTGCATTTTCAGAAAAGTGCTGGTTTTAAGAATCTTACTTACTACTACTACTAACAACTCCCCACTGCACGAAGCCGCCTGAGGCCAACACAGCTACGCATGCTCCACGTCTATCCTAAATATTCAAAGCCTCCCTCTTTACACCCTCCCAGGAAGTTCTCACTACCCTTAAATCTTTCTTCACGACATCTTCCCACCCACCCCAACTGTGAACACCCTACATTCCGTTTAGCCCTAGACGGTTGGCTGAAAAGGACAATCTTTGACAATCTGTCAATAGCAGACCGTGACCATGCCATCTCAACTTTTCCCTCATCAAACCCCTAGAAAGCGGCCAAACTTTTTTTAACTGTAAGAAACACCCTGAGCCTTCGTTATTCTACTTTTAACATCTTCACGGCACCCACCGTTTTTACTGGCAACACTACCAAGGTGAGTGAAGCTTTCCACTTGATCGATTTTTTCGTTACTCAACGTTTCCTTTCTGTCTCCACTTATTCCTAGTCTTAGCGATTTAGTCTTCCTAACACTAATTTTCAAACCTATTCTAGCACCCTGAAATCGCAAAACCTCCAAAACTTTATTTATTCTACTCACACTTTTATCTGGGATGCTTAAGTCGTCAGCATAATCAAAATCCAGGAAAGTTTTTGTTCCCATTCCGTATTCTCCCATTGCCTTTCCTATGTTGCTTAAGACAAAGTCCATCAAAATGATTGAACCGCACTCTTCTTTTCTTATAACTTTGTCTACAGCATCTCTAAGTCTAAAAAGCACCATCATACTAAGTAATTTACTATTTACAGAAACCAGGCTAATGCCTCTTTAATTACGATACTCACTCTTATCACCTTTCTTATACATAATTTAATAAGGGCTGTCTTAATATCCATAAATACTTTCCGGTTTTCAAAAATCATGTTCATAATCTTCAGTAGCTTATTTCTAACCTCTTGGCCATTTGCGAAGCAAACAATTTTATTCATTTTAAGTTCAAACTTTGCTCTTTATTTCCGTAAGAAAAACTTCGTTCTTTTTGTTAATTTTGTGTGTGACCTTCTGATTGATCAAATAAAATTATAAAAATCCTTCATGATGAGAATTTACGTGGACCCACCCAACATATACACAAAGGTGATATTAACCATACCGAACTTAAGAGACCAAACTTAGACCTATTTGAAAAAATCTTGGAGAGAAACATTCTTCTTAACCTTGTCTACTCACTTATATATAATTATAGCTATCTTAACAGATGCGAATTTAAAGACAAAGCATAAAGTGAAAAAGTCCACAGAGTACTTTCAAGGTTTTCTAAGAGCGAAAAGTTTAATTAAACATATTCCTTGGAGCAAAAAGAAATTGTCTCTCAAACCATAAGTTGCACTTAGAACAATTAAGGATCATGATCATTAGACATTTAATGGGACATCATTGAAAAACTGTACAGTTTACCAAGATAGATGGCAGTACAGTTTATGCTTACTAAACTCATATGAAATTTTGGAAGTTAAATTGATTAAGTCCAAAATCAAACAACGGAAAAAAATTCATAAACGAAATATATTACTGATTTTGATTCAAATGAACCATTGATCTGGTGAACAAAAATGTCCGGGATGTCTTGGCGTTTGCTTATGTGCTTGAGTGAGAAGAACGATATAGTCCTATCTGGGTATTGATAAAAAATTGGCTTCTGAGTGTTTGATAGCGAAATAGCGTTTTTTTGTTTTATTTGTAGTAATCCTTTTTTTTAGGGAATGTACTCATGAACTTACAAAAAAAGAGTAACTGAATGCTTTGACATTAAAATCTCCAAAAATATTAAAAATTGGACACAGGCAGACCTGTTCAATTTAAGAACATAACAGCATCACATTTTACATATTGGCATAACAGATATACAACAAAACAGTTCTGCATTTTTTTTAAACGACAAATAATCTACGCAATAAAAATAAAATAATTTAACTCTTATTTGAAAGCAGGAATGGAAACCAGCACAAATGAATCAATTAAAACCGAGAACAACCGCATTGTTTTGATAATTTTAAATGGTTTTCGAGATATAGACATTTCAAATTATTCAGGACTATGTATCATAATTAGTCTTTGGAGATGGAAGTGCGTAACACCTTTAAATATTAGCCTGGGAACTCTTGCATGAAGATTTGGAAAAATGGGGGCGACATTATGCACTTCTTGGTGTGTACACCCTCCCTCCAAGACTGAATTTTGTGAACCTATAAAATGCATCCTTCGAAATTGTTTACGAAAAAATTGGTGCAACAAATTGTTTTTATTGTTGATATTTGAATAATCCACCATTTTTTTTTCCCCCAAAATTTAACCTTTTTCAAAATCAGAAATTATCAAGATGTTTTTCATGGAAAGAAGGGATCTTGCAGAATGTAAAATCTATATCTTCAAAAGAACAGCTTTTAAAATTCGACAGATAATAGTTATAATTATAAGATATTTCATAACTAGAAAATAGTTAAGAATGAATATAGTTGAGGTAACAACAAAAATTTATGAAGCAGATAAGCGCTATTTAGCCTTTCCTTTTTAAACTTTGCTTAAGAATAGATGGCGTGTCTTTAGAAGATGATTTACTTTACATATTCTGGTAGTTATTAATCAGTACTCTCGAATATACCTAATGATAAATATTTTCTATAATCCCAGTCTTGAAACTAGCCACTTTTAATACCATTTACTGGCACTGTGTCTTTTTATATAGTTTCTATGATATATCCCGAGATTCACAGGACATCCACAGAATATCTTGGTATATATATCAACTTGACATGTTAAATATTGTTCCTTCTCAGTGGAGCGATCGGAAAAACAGACGAGCTCCCTGGTAGCTCAAAGTTTCCGAGGAAAATCCCCGGACATAGGGTTGAGAGAACCTGCCTGTAAACGGTACAGTGCGGAACTACATACATCCTGTATGTTGGAACCGTATGTTCGTCCTAGCACAGTAATGCTCCAAGCGCAAGCAACAGAACGGGGTTCACTCGAGGAGAAACTTTTTGTATTTCTTAAAAGAATTCAAAAGCTTAAAAACACTATGCTTGTCCCATTCCAAAAGAAAAAAAAAATCTGATTGGTTGAATTGTTTGAAATTATTTTTTATTAATTTCATTTAATTTTTTAATTTCATTTAATTAAATTCATTAATTTTATTAATTTCATTTAATTTTTATGAAAAGACGTCCATATACAGTTTTGCTGTTTTGGTATTAGTGGATGCAAAAAAAAGAGGGGGTAAAAACTTAGAAAAGAATAAGGCAAAAATATATGGCACCAAAGAAGTTAGATGGTGCAGCTCCTCTTTGAAAGTGTAGTTGTTTATGGGGTTAAACAAATTTTTTAATATTTACGGGCGAAACGAAAATGTGATACCGCCCTAAAAACTGTATAATTTTGAGACAATCTCATTTTGTTTCATCAGTTGAAAAAACAATTGAAACAAAACTCCATTACCGTATTGTTTTGGTTTAGGTTTAGCTGGAACTAACTAGTTCTGTTTCTAGTTCTGAAGGGGGTGTTCGAACGAGTAAAAATTAACGGTAATGGGTTTCAAACAGCAAAACTTACCGAAACTCATTATTCAATTAAGACTTAATCAATTTGGCATCCGCGCAGCTCATGTCAAGAATTTGTGATCAATTGTCTTATGAAGGAATGGTCTTAATATCGCTGGTTTCTTCGTATAATACGAAATAAAAATTCGTATAATACGTACAATACGAAAGTTGAATTTTTTGTTTAAGTTGACAATTGTTAACCTTTCCCACTGTGCTTGCTTGGCGAAGTGTCCCTTTCTAAAAAGTTACTTCGATTTTTGAATTACTAGAAATTCGTCTATTTAGCACTATTCTAGCACTAGAAATTATTCTAGCACTAAATACTCTTTGTGTACCGTCATGATACGAAACCTAGTTTGATCCAGGAGCCTGATCAACCTCTTACATCCTATTTAGAGCTTTATCAACCTATTTTTGTTTCATTTTCGAATATTTACAATCCACCGTGGTCGAGATAAACAGTGGTCTTTTAAATTTTGTGCCTTTTTTTTAGGATTGTCCCATTCAATTTTTCCTACCTAGTCTTATAATTTTTGAGTTTTTACTCCTTATTTATATATTAGATGAAATTTTGTTTTAATATTGTAAACCTCTTTTTAATTCTTTCCATATACCCTTATTGTATTGGCAGATGTAATGGTTTAAGTAAATTCCAAAGATAGACGATAAACGTTGGTACATGGTCTTTATTAAATAATGTGAGAATACACATAGAGAAAATAAGGTAGCACAAGAACAACTAACTACGACGAAGGCGAGAGATGGACTGCCTTTAGAAATGAGCGAAGAATGTAACTTTCCTGGAACGGAAGTTCCAGCCCTGGGAACGACCCCTTTCCCACGACTAGCTTTAGTCCCAAGAGCTCCCCCCTGGACCGCTATCGTTGACACATAAATGCCCAACTAACTAAGAAATGAGATACCCGGAAATGCTTCTCGAATTGATGTTAAATACTTTATAGATTCTCCCCCCTGTTTTAAGTTAAATTTCCCAAATTTGGCTTATCCCCTTCTCATTAAACCCCAAACTTTAATTGAATTCAAAACATTCCCTTCCCAAATTATTCACTTCTCGCCTACTAACATTCTACAGCATGAACTAGTAAACAATTACATAATACAAACACTACACAATACTTGCATAAGTAAAAACTTACATAGTATAAGCGAACCACACTAACAACCGTAGTCGGAAACTGGATATTTTAACACTTCACTTTTCTCTCTATACTTTAAAATAAACTTGTTCCCCATACCCCTGAATTTGATGAGGACAAGGAAAGTTGGGATTATCTATAAACTTTGAATTAGGGCAAAAGGAATGACCGGGAAAGGCTAATTAATCCTGAAAATACCAGCGACAAATAAATGAAATTGCAGAAACTCCAAAAATCATACCATGCAGCAATGACGTTAAGATATTATTCCCAATAAAATCCTCGGGGTTTTATTGCTGCGGAACGCCTCGGTTTAGACCTATTTGGTTTTTCTCTACTAACTTGTGGTTCGACAAATGGCAGTACTACTGTTGATATCTCTACATAACTATTAGCGCTACGCATTAAAACCATCCCGTGAGGCATCAACCTCATCTCGCGAGATATTACAACCAGCTCCCTCTCCCTGGGTAGCCAAACCGCCCTGCGAGGCATCAGTAACATCTCGCAGTGCAACAAAAAAAACATCCCGTGAGGTATCAGTACCATCCCACGGGACCTAAAAACCAGCTCCCTTTTCCTGGGTAGCCAAACCGCCTTGCGAGGAATCAGTAACATCTCGCTGTTAAAAAAAAAAAACCCTCCCGAGAGGCATCATGAACATCCCCCATGACATTACAACCAGCTCAAATGTCATGGATATCCAAACTGCCCTGTGTATAATCATGACTATCTTGCTGTGAAAAAAAACAAAAACCATCCCCTGAGTCATCAGACCCATCCCACGGGACCTTAAAACCCGCTCCCTTTTCCTGGGTAGCCAAACCACCCTGCGAGGAATCAGTACCATCTCGCAGTGCAACAAAAAAACATCCCGTGAGGCATCAGTACCATCCCACGGGACTTAAAAACCAGCTCCCTTTTCCTGGGTAGCCAAACCGCCCTGCGAGGAATCAGTACCATCTCGCAGTGCCTTCTCATTATCATTGAGTCCAAATTTCACCCTCGTCAGCGCAGAAAGAAATTCATCGGAAATAGAAGACGTGTCTCCTTTCCCCACTATCTGTTCTATCTGTTCATATTGTATTGCAACCTTATACGCATCACCTAGACAAAAAAAAATTCTGCACTATTCTCTAACAAATACCGTTTGTAGGACGGTCTGATCCACTCCTTGAATAAATTTAGAGCAAATCTTCCAAGAACTACACCATCATCCCTGGCTTCTAAGGACACCCTAAATGACCTTCCTAATTTTTGCATCCTTCTATAGAATAGATATACCCTTTTCCTTAAATTGAGCCACGCCTACAAACTCTGCAACCATTTTGCCTACTATTTTGCCTGGGGTATATACTACAAGTAATCCACCTTTTAAACTTGACAAATTTATAATCGTGGGATCCAGATTCCCAAAAAAGGAGCGACACAAACCATGGGCCAAAAATGACGCAAAGCTTTTGAATCAGACCAATTTAACAACAACTGAAATTTTTTTAACTTTGCAACAAACTCAATTTTTGTAACTTTGTAACAAATGTTGTACCAAACTTATTTATTTTTCCGCTGTCTGACTTTGTGAATGGCGTTAATACTAAAAAAATGGGTCAATTAGCGATCCTATTACTTGGGACTGTTGAGGCTGTTCTATTGGAGGATTAATCGGGGTGGTGCTCAGGGGAGTTGGAGGGTTTGTTGGGACCCATGTCTTGATATTTGAAGGTAATCATAAAGTTCATCTTGATCGAAATCAGGATCATTTGAGTCAAATAAAAGAGGTGGAAATATGCCATTTATCCTTCACTGTCTTACAAAATCAAAAGCAACCTTTTTGTTATATCCAATTTCCACAAGATCAAGTATAGGAATAAAAACTGACATATTGAGATTAAAATTTGAAAAGCAATTATTCTAAAAATTTAAATATTTGTTTTAAACACAGCTCTTTAATTACGGACGCCAGATTTTGGGCAATAAACTTCACCTTTAACAACAAGGGTCTAATAAAATTTACTGGGTTGTTTAGTCGTGCTAAATCACTTACGAAAGGTCGTCTGTCTTACATCCAATTGCAGTTGGTCTCAATTAAATCACTAGCGTCAAATGGAGTCACAATTGAGAATTAATTTTCGATTATCGAATTCACAATGTTAAATTTTGTTTGGAAACTGTCAAATATAGATCACACGTCAACTGTATAAAATCAGGTAAAAAAAAACACCAAACGTAGAATGGCTAAGTGAAGGTAGAAATCAACCGGAGACTCTCAGTTGTAGAAATTTGAATTAGTATGTAGAAGCTATCGTGAGGAAATCCATATTAGGCATTGTGTAACAGCCTATTTCAAAATGTTCATTTAAAAGAAAGTGTTTCTTAAGAAGGCGCTTTGAATAGAAAAAAGTTCAATACCTCGTAACATTTCGATGCCTTTTTATCAGTCTTTTGTAGTATTTGCCGTTCAATATCACAAGCAATTTTGGTAGCGGGCGAAATAGCTCTTCAATATGTTGCCAGTATGTAGCGTAAGATTTCGTAAGTACTTACAACGGTCACTCAAATATCACTTGGAGGTTTTCCCCTAGTGATATATGCTCCACTAGTCTTAACCGCTTGCCACCACTCTGTAAACCTCTATTTAATTCTTTCCATATACCCTTATTGTATTGGCAGATGTGATGGTTTACGTAAATTCCAAAGATAGACGATAAACGTTGGTACATGGTCTTTATTAAATAACGTGAGAATACACATAGAGAAATTAAGGTAGCACAAGAACAACTAACTACGACGATGGCGAAAGATGGACTGCCTTTAGAAATGAGCGAAGAATGTAACTTTCCTGGAACGGAAGTTCCAGCCCTGGGAACGACCCCTTTCCCACGACTAGCTTTAGTCCCAAGAGCTCCCCCCTGGACCGCTATCGTTGACACATAAATGCCTAACTAACTAAGAAATGAGATACCCGGAAATGCTTCTCGAATTGATGTTAAATACTTTACAATATCTTGACGAGGCCTTATTTATCTTTGCGACCTGTTTTTTTTTTATGTTCCTTTTTGTGTTCATTTTGAGTCAAAATGTGAGGTACGCCCATCAGTGCTTGTGATATTTGCATTTTATACAACAGAGCTTCCCGTACAAAGAAAAAATGGCAACTCTGGAAAAAAAAATATACACGAAAGGCATGTTTCCACCATTCTGAAGAAAATTTTTAGTAACAAATTCATCGACAATTGTGTTTCCACCTCCTAACAGGAAACAGTACTTAGTAAAATTCTATAACACGTACTACACGTACCACACCTACACGTACACGTACCGTACGTGTACACGTACACGTACACGTAAATTCTCATACCTACACGTACCACACACCTCTTTTGAAGAGTTGTTGATAAAGATTATCAGCGGGATTTGAAGATAGAATTCAAAAAGTTGAAAGAAAAAAATTTAACTTGCATATTTATTCATTTAAAAAATAACTGTAGGTAACTTTTGTAGTTTAAAGTTTTAAATTACACAGATACAATGTCAATATTTTATGTATTACTTAGATTTACGTTAATTTTAACCTAGATCAATATTTATTTCCAATTCTAAATTTATGCATCTGAATGTTGTTGTAAATTCTCACAAACTTGTTCAACTGATACTCATAATCTGTTCCTGACGACAACTTGAATTAAGGATGAAGTTTCTCTGTGTTGGGCGGGCAGCCAAGAGCGTCACCAGGAAATTGTATTCATTTAACAAATATCTGTGGACAACTTTTGTATTGTAAAGATTTCAATTGCATATATGTAATACCTATATTTTATTTGTGTTTGATTTAATCTTACCTAAATCAACTTGTCATTTCGTTTTTCAAATTCATAATTTATGCAAAACAAATGTAGAAATACTGGTTTGTTATGTGGCGTTTTTAAATACAGCATACAATCTGGATTTAAAAACGCCACATATAAGTTTCGATTTTGTTTGCTATATGTTCTGGGAGGGGCATTACTGGGGCCAGATAGAGTATTCGTGATACGTAATACATGTTGACGAAAGTTGATCTCTGAAACTAAGTAAGATTTCTGACTCTATCGTCGCCACATAGAAGATACTGACTCTCGAGCAGTTTCTTGTCCCATGCATTTTGCTAGCAGTTCCCTCTGACTGATAATTCAATTCCAAGTATCTTCACTGATGGACTGACTTCCAGCGAATTCCTTTTTCGAAAAGGGCTACCCACCCTTTTTTTTAACACAGAGAAACTTTATCCTTAATTCAAGTTGGAGTCAGGAACAGATTATGAGTGTCAATTGGACAAGATTGTGAGAATTTACAACATTCGAGATGCATAAATTTAGATTTGGAAATAATGGTTGCAAACCAAATGTCTGCCAACCATTATATGCTGCGATTTATATGGCAGCATACAAATGTGCTGCTATTTCAATTTTTGATAAACATTCTTTGTGTTAGAAACGGGGGACGGATATGGCCAAGACCACCACCACGATATTTGGGTCAAGTGCTATCAGGGGTTTGTGCTTATCTGGATTTAAACGAGGGTATTTCTCATTTTACTCTTTTAACATATATTTTAAACGTCTTCTTGTTGACATTTGTATATTTGATATAGTACGCAGAAGATTAATTTATTAAATAATTATGGATTAGGTAATTATGTATAGTAATTAGGATTGATGATTTTGGTTGAGCAGATGACGGAGGAATGGGATGGAAAAATAGGTTGGTGTTCCCGTATTAGAACTGAGTTTTCTTTTGTAGTTTTTGTAGATAATGGTCGGAATAAATGGACTTGAATTGAAAAATTAAAATTTAAATTTAATGTAATGGTTCCACAAAACTCAATACTTCTTGTGAGATCCCTCCAAAGCATCTTGATTCATATAAATATGCTGCTATATATAAAATATTGCTAATAATTTTATGGAATTTCAGAGGGTGATCCCTCTGCAATTAGTCTGACGACCCCCCCCCCCAATAAAAATAAACATTGTTTAGGGAGTACAAAACTTTTTTGCCGTGAGGGAGAGCTCTTCTCCCTCTTCTCAAAAAAAAAATCTGACATTAAGATCTAAAATTTTTAGGGTAGGGGGATACAGAGCATTCTTGTGAGTTTAGTAATTAAAAAAAAAATACCGTTAAACACCTAAAAGTACGTTGCATATGTATATTCAAATCAGACCCTTGACATGAAATAAGGGATTTTTCTTAAAGGCGAGAGGATGTCTGGTACTTACAAGACTCCAATTGGTTGACAAAGGTATCAAGGCGGCACGTGTTAAAGGGGGTTCTTTCTTTATTTGATTGGGGGCCTTCAGACTAACCTTGGAGGGGTACTCCCGGTTCCCCCTATTTATATATACAGGTCAATATTCCTATGCTTTCCACGCCACTTTCAAAAATCTTCCATAGGGGAGAATGTTAAACCTCATTGGCAAGAAGGGGTAGACACCACATAAAAATTCTTAAGGGGGTTCAAATCAATGGAAATTAATAATTGTATTGTTAAACTAATAAATGTTCAGATCGAATTTTCAGATCATAAGTACTGCAAAATAAATGGAGGAAGGCCTCTTTTGTTTTTTCTAACGCTACGTTTTTCTAGTTGCTTTTTTTATACTGACAATTTTTTTCTATTTAGTTTTCTATTTAGTTCTATTTAGTTTTTCTATTTTGGTCTTTTTCTATCTGTCAAATTGTTTGTTTTTTCTGTCGTATAAGCACGATAAGACTAAAAAAATATCTGGGCATATATTTGCTTTTCTCTCTCTCTCTCTCTTTAATGGGCAAGCTCTGAACACAAAAATAAACTATACCAATGTTTACAATATTTACTTTGTTTATAAAACTATCTTGTATAATAACTACGCACAAGAGGGGAGAGGGGGATACAATTGGAGAAGAGGTTAGGTTTTCCTAAAACTAGTTGGTACACTCCTCGAGAGTTTTGAGAAAGCTGCTTAAAATTCAAATGAAAGAAGTAAATCAAAGATATTTTCTTAACTGATTCCCCTCAAAAATTTTTAATCCACCCCAAAGTGTACACTTATGCACCTCTGTTTTCATGATATTTATGTGCTCTACTATTAGATCATATATTATTATTTTTGAAAGATTCAAGGCTAAGATTACAAAAAATTGGACAAATATGTCAGTAGTGACCAATTTAACAAACTGAAAACCTTAGCTAAGTCTTTGAAACACATCTGCATACCTGATAGCCTCATCCAAACATGTGATCTCAGAATGTGAGGTAGTCCAGTCTCAAGCATAGCTTCCAATTTCTCACTACTTCGAAGCCTATCTGTCATGTGAAGCCACTGAATTTCAGAATCGTTCTGGAACTCGAGAAAAGCGATCCACTTTAGCGTCAGTTGAGGGTCCGGCATTAAGATTTTCTTGTTAGATTCATTGCATTCTACCTCTTCTTCGTCTGTATCAAGAATAAAACCAAATTCATCAATCCTAAAAATACAGGTGTGTTTATATTTACATAACTATTTATATTTTTTATTTTCTTTTTTTTGTAATTCAAAATTCTCCTATCACAAATCTAAAATCAAAACTAATATTTTCAGAAGTGATAATTACAGAAAGTATTGCAAGCTGTTCCATTTGAACCATAATTACTGATTAGTCACTTCATCAGTAGCAGACTGAATGGACTTTAGAGATTTTGCGAATTTAGGGTGCAAGAGTAGGTTTGAAAATTAATGTTAAGAAGGTGAAAAGGCGATGTTGGGTAACAAGAAGATCGATCCAGTGAAAAGCTTTGCCTACCTAGGCAGTATATTAGTAAAGACGGTGGGAGTAGTGAAGATATTAAAAGTAGAATAGCCAAGGCCCAGGGTGTTTTTTCACAGTTGAAAAAAGTTTGGAAGAATAAGGAGATAAGTTTGGGAACAAAGATTAGAATATTAGAAGCTAGAGTGATGACGGTGATTAAGCATGGTTCTGAATTTGGGCGCTCTGAAAAACGAAGGATTTGCTAGAGGTTTTCCAGAGAAATTGTCTACAGATGTTTTGGGTACCTGACTGACTGACCTTATCTCAAACAATAAGCTGTAGGAAACATGTGGTTCGATCCCGCTTTCTATGGCTACAATAAGAGAAAGATTGAGCAGGCTAGGGCAAATTCTGCAGATGAAGGATGACAGATTTTCAAAGATAGTCCTTGTCAGCCAACTGTCAAGGACCAAACGAAAATAAGGTCCTCCGAGAATGGGGTGGGGGGATGTCGTAAGGAAACATGTAAGAGAAATGGTAATTTCCTGAGAGGGTATAAAGAGGGAGGCTTTGAATAGATTAGGATGAAGGAGGAATGTGCCTAGCTGTGTTGGCCTCAAGTGGCTTGATGCTACATTGAGTTGTTAATAGTAGTAGCAGTAAAGTAATTTGCATGCATAGACATTCTGAAGAATACAACACATCATAGTCACGTAGCATTATGCAAACTGGGCCATGGCCGGCTTTTCCAGCTTTTGAGGTTATATTCGATCCTAAAATATAAAAAATACAAATGAATGTGCATTGTCAGTTTAATATACATATACTGATATTTAGAAATCAAAATGTTAATATTATTTGATTTATTAAAGTTATAAAAGTAAAAACATTAAAATTTTTTCCGTAAAGTGCAAATATTGTTCTGGCATTGGGAAGGCAGAGGGGTTTTGTGCCCAACTTATGTTAATTTCTGCTCGTTTTGAGTTTGACTCGGTTAATTATTGTAATTTGTGTTTGTTTTGGGTTTCATTTATTTATCGATGCTGATTTGTGGTAGTCTGACGCTTGGTAGATTATTTGATTTCATTTTTGCTCATTTTTTTTTTTAATGGAGTTCTTTACTTTTCTTTGAAAAACATATTTTGTGGAAAAAGTTTTTTTTAATTAATAACATACAGAGGCAGCACAATAGCGCTGCTTAGTGTAAAAAACATTTTATTTTTTCCCCAAGGCACTTCATATGGAATGAGTCGTCGTAGAAACTTCAGAAGGGGCTCATTCAATTGGAAATTGAGTTTTAGTGCCCTTTGTAAGAGTCAAAAGCGATTGGAGGGCAACCAGCCCCCCCCTCTCTTACACACCTTCTTTCCAAAAAGATATTTGATGAAAATTTTGAGACAACCATCTTGTTCACCATAGTAAAAAGGTCCAATAACTATGCCTCTGGGGATGACTCCCCCCGAAACAGCCTTTGAGGCATGGGCTGTAATTCATTATTCGCAGAGTTTTCTTATCAGGAAAGGGGGCATGTTTGCCCTTCGGTGTCCAATAAGGCCAAGGGCATTCAGATGAAGGTTTCTGGGAATGATGAGGAATATTCAACTAAATCAAAACAAACCATGTGCATACAATTGTTACAATTGTCAAAAAGGCGTATCTCAGGAATGACTTTGGTATTGAGTCGGAACTTTCAGGGAATGACGACAGGGGATTATCAATTAAACAAAAGGCAATATGTGCACGTCAACACTACTACTACTACCAGTGACATATTTAGTATTTCCGTTCGGTGGAGAGGAGCACTATCTAAAAGCTGCCAGAAATCCAAAAACTTTCCAGAACAAAGTATATTACTGCCATAGTCCCTTTTTTGTGCTTATATATTATTATTCTACTTAAAAACGATAAAATAATCAGCTTAATTAACCAAATTTAAGAGCTCTAGTCTTGATAACCCTTGAATCAGATACAAATTGACATAATCACTGCAAATACTCCTTATATTTTAATTCGTCTTCATTGTCTCCCGCAGTCGCTTAGAACATCGTTAATATCCACCTTGGCATCACCTGCCATTCAACATGCCCTCTCCTGTTTGATTTTGGAGGTGGGTTTTAAGCCAAATTAGCATGCTAAATGATCACTGCAGAATCCGTCGTAACAGGGAGGGTGGGGAACACAAGCAAGAGTGAATACACAGTAGTAAAAACCGGCTGCCGCAGACACCAAGAGTTTTAGAAACTTTATCAGGACGATGAAACCCCGTCAATAGACCTCCATTTGATTCGCCAGACAGTCAGCTCAGCAAAGGGTCTAGTCTCAGAGACACAAAGCTGCTTATAGTTTTGCAACTTCGTCACAACCATTAATAATGCAGTATGAACAATAAAACGAGGAGCAGAAGATGAATTTGAAATGCTGTAGCTCAGTGTTTAAGACATCCAATTTCGAGTTCTTTATATAGCTGCTAGAGGTATGGGAAAAAGACAAAGTCCATCTAAAACAGAGAAGTGTCTCAAGATCATAATGACCTATGATAGTCTTGGAATTCAGGCGAGTGTCCCAACATTTTCAGCTGTCTGGGCTGCTTTTCCATAAATAGAAGGAAATTCTGCTTCCGCTAGCTCTTTTAAAGCAGACTTGCAAAGATCGATATGTTTACAGCAGACAAGCAGATCTGAATTTTCCTTCTGCAGAGAAATGGAAGTTAAAATTCGAATCAAACTCACGTTTCCAACAAGAATCAGAGAAAATGAAGCTAAGCTCGATTATGGCTGCTACTAAGGAGTTTGCTTTCCCCATTATACCTAAATAGGACTGGTTGTCCTGAAATGTCTCCAGTACTCCAACAACAGCAGGGACAAGCTTCAGAAAAGTGACAATACTATCATGTATTTCCACCCACTGTGTCGCAAAAGCAAAGGAGCTTTTGCTTTTTCTTTGGAATACGGTAGAAAGGACGGCAATGACTCAGTTCGTTTGGGGGAAGAATGAAAAAAAAAATTCTTGCAAGTATCAGTATAGCATTTGAGTTGGCTAGGTCCAGTCTGGAGTCCTTCGTCAACGATGGTTCAAACAACGCAAAGCACAATGCGTGTAAATGGCAAATAGATACTGCTTTCATACTTCATCTTGAACGCCCTTGTTCAAACCGGACATGATACTACCTCCATTAAAGCCAGTTCCAGCTAACTTATTAATGTCTAATCCAAACTCTAAGCAAAGCCAAATGATATGGTTTGCAAAACCGAAGTCCATCAAGTAATTTGCAGTGTCGAAGCACAAAAGCTTTTATTCTGTTTGATGATCGTCATAAAAGCAGATGATAAGAACGAGCTGTTCTTTTGAAGTTACATCACTCGTCTCATTACTAGATTTAAAAAAAATTCGCATTTTTTGCTCTATGCAAAATTGTGACCAATGATATCCTATTGCCTACGCTATCGATGATATCGTTCTGCCCTAGATAAGATACATATTTCATGTTTTTAGCAGATTATTCGAAACATTCCCGCAAATTTCTACCTTCACAGCAGCATTATTGTCAGCCATGTTTCATATAATTTGTATGCTAATTTTAAGAGCAGATAGGAAAACTGATTTCAGAGTCGTCGTTCTCCTTTCTTTGCAGGTCTTAGAAGAAAAGGCATCGTTCAAAAACCGGTATAATGAACCAAGGCCTCAGAAGATAAGGGATAAAAACGCAATTATTGTTGTCCAACAACCCGTCCTTCTTTCCCTTATTCAACAAGAATTTTATGGCACATATTATTGGTGAAATTGAGCAACAATCGTAAGAGCAGTTTTATTTGTTTTTTTTTTAGTTTGAGTCAAGAGATTAGAAAGTTGATAAAGCAGCCATCATAACTCTAGTTCTTGTAGCTGTCTTCATTTCACTTCGTCTTTCCCAAGGAATTCAACAACCCTCCCCTTTCTAAGTATTTTCAATTTGGGGGAAAAAAAGACCAGTTAGAAGAGTACCTTCTACCCTTACCTCCACATCTGGAATAGTAGGAGTCAAAGTACCATCTCCATCGGTTACACGCACTCTTTTTGAAAAAGAAAAGAAAAAGAGATTGTTGACAGTTTTGTTTCGCCACTATGATATCGGTCAATTTATTTCCTCTTTAAATATCACAAAGTAATTTTTTTAATATCACAGAGTCACGTCGAGTCAAATACTAACAACAAAGCTTGCGCAGCTTTCAACCTGATCAAATTTAATCATAATAAGTATGGAATAAGAGTTGTTCGAGACTCAAGCAAAGTGATGAATTGACTAAGGGAAGTAACAACTCTCAGCTTAGGCCGTGTGCATACCGGTTGTCAAAAGGGCGCATTAGCAATATCTTAGGAACGGCCTAGCGCATTAAGTTGAAACTTTCAGGGCATGATGAGGGGGATGCTCAACTGACGCAACGGCAATATGTGCAAACTGCTACTAATATTAGCCTACTGCCAACACTGTTACTGCTGCTACTGATGCAACACTACTAATTCTATTGCTACTACTATTATGACTCCAACTACACTAAGGCTATGGGGATGAAGCAGAAAATTCCAAGGAATACTGAGGTAAAGTTGAACTAAATTAAGACACACTCTGTCTATGCAGGTTGTCAAAGGGGCTTATCTCAGGAATGACATAGAGTATTAAGTTAGAAATCTCAAGGAATTATGTGGAGGATGATCAATCGGCAAAAAACGGCAATATGTGCATAATGCTACTACTACTGCTACTACCACTATCATTTTACTTGTAGTTGCTGCGGGACGAGACGTGAACGCGTCATCCGGCATCAAGAAGACTCCTTATGGTTGACTTCCATTTGTCGCGATTTCGTGCCAGCTTTTCAGAAAACCGGAGCCAGCAGATCTCCCACTTTCTGCCAAACTTCCAAAATCCACCAATCGTATCGAGGCCGTTTCTGACAGTTGTCCACCAATTTTTCAATTGACCGCCCGGGCGTCTGTGCCAATCTGACATACAAACAGATAGAAGCACTTGCTTGATGATACGGACATTGGGTCTTCTCAGGACATGGCCAAGCCAATACAGTCTTCTCTGTTTGACAATCGTGGCTGTGGACTGGATGTTACAGGAGCGGTGACAGATATCAGCATTTGAGATTCTGCCGGAGTATTGAATCCTCAGGATTTTTCGTAAACAGCGGTGGTCAAAGACTTCCAAATAACAGAGATGAAGCGTCTTCAGCGGCCAGGTCTCATCTGCATAGAATAGAACAGACCTAAGTGCCGCCTTTTAGACACTAATTTTTGTCTTCAAACTGATCTCCCGTCGGTTCCACAAATGGCAGCGAAGTCGAGAGAATATTCCGTTCTGTATGTCAAGGTCACAGGCTCCATGAGAATCTATCAGTGATACTACTACTACTACTACTACTACTACTACTACTACTACTACTACTACTACTACTACTACTACTACTACTACTACTACTACTACTACTACTACTACTACTACTACTACTACTACTACTACTACTACTACTACTACTACCACCACCACTACTATTAAAACTACTACTTATATTGTGACTACAACTAGGGATAAGGATATTAAGGTGAAGCTTTTAGGAAATGTTGAGACGCAATTTGAACTGAATTAAAACATACTATCTGCATCCAGGCTGTCAAAATAAATAACAGCAATATTTTAGGAATTAATATGAAACTTTCAGAGGGTATTAATCTGAAACTTTCAGAGAATAATTACGGAGATGTTGAACTAAATCAAACCACACTGTGCTCATTCAGGGTTGCCAAAAGGATGTAATAAGTTGAAACTTTCAGGGCATGCTGAGAGGGATGTTAAACTAACAAAAGGTCCTCTGTGCATAGTGCTACTACTACTACTACTACTGCTACTAATCTACTCCTATTACTATGGCTACTTCAACCAGGACCTCTCAGCAGCAGATTTTCAACATATTTCTAAAATAGCTTAAGGTTCTTTCCACCACAACTTTTTTATGGCTAGGACTTATTTATCAGAAACGTTTCTAAAATTTTAATACAAAAAATTTCAAAATTCCGGATGTTTGCTTCCTAGATTCTGTCCTGGTCCGGCCAGAACCTATCTTCTAAAGTTACAAAATTTTGCTTGCCTCAAACACGAGTAAATTTTTCAGAGACAGTTTCCAGTGTGGAAGCCGGTATATTTGGTTCAAGAGGTATTGCGGAAAACCTACATTTACTTCAAGGAGAGTTATTTAAGAATCTTCTTGACTTTACTCCGCATTCTTCAAACTCAAAAAATCAGGGAACACAAAATTCTCAAAAATCTAACAAAAGGTCCAGACATCATAATAACCAGGGCTGACAAAGGGAATAAAATCGTTATCCTTGATAAAATTTTATATAATAAAACTTACAGATATTTTATCCGACACTCACTCGTATAAGCCTATAGATTCAGACCCCACCAACAACACACTTCACCTGTGAAGTACAAAAAGAGCTGGGAATTATGCAAACTGAAAGACTCATTACTCCACAAATGTACAAAATATTTTATCCTAAAGGGTGCTCGGCTCATAAATTCTACGGTCTTCCAAAAATCCTCAAAGATGGAGTTCTTCTTATGTTTCTCCAGTTGCCAGACTTGGAAAATAGTTATACACGATTTTTTGTCCTTCTATGTCAACACAAACTTCTTACATCATAAATTCCATTTCCCTTGTTGAAAAACTAAAAGACCTTGATATAAAAAATATATAATTTTGGCCAGTTTCGATGCTATTCCTATGTTTTCTTCTTGTAATGTTAGAAAGTGCGAACTTGCACTTTAAAAGAAACTAGAAGATAATGTTGACCCGACGTACTATAAAAGACAAGATATCAAAACTATTATGCGTCTTGTTCGCCTTTGCAATAGGTCTTCTTTATATTTCCACTGAAATAATCAATTTTTCACCCAAATTATGGGTCTACCAATGGGTATGAACCTTTCACCCTTTTTGGGCACTTTTTATATGGAATTTATTGAAACCTCCGCTTTGAAAACTTTTCCTCTGAAACACCTTTTCTAAGGCCGGTTTGTCGATGACGTTATTTCTGTGCGGGATCATGGAGGGATGTCAATTAACTCCTTTTTGACTCATCTTAACACTTTGGATTCTAACCTTCAGTTCACCTTATAACTAGAAGATAATCATAAACTACCTTTTCTAGACGTCTTAGCCTACAGTAAATTTTTCAGCCTTGAGTTTTCTATTTATAGAAAACCTGGACATAATAGTAGGGATCTACATTTCTCTTCCAACCACTCTCCTAGCGTAAAAAGAGGGGTAGTTATATCTTTGGTTAATCATGTAATAAGAATTTGCTCACAAGCTCATAGAGTCCCAGAACTGAATTATATTAAGGACATCTTACTTCGCAATGCATATCCTATATACGTAATTATTGGAATCTATCATAGAGAAAAGACAAAAAAAGGCAGAAAAGGATGCATCAACTCCAAAACCCCCAACAGATATCATTCTTTGGTGGATGATAAGAAACTTTTTACTGTTTTACTCTATATTCCCAAATTAAGTGACAAACTGAGTAGACTTCTATGAAAACATAACCTAAATGTCACCTTTTAAAATTCTAATAAAATACAGAGCTTTTTCAACAGTGGCAAAGATAAAATTGGCCCCATTTTGAGGAGTGATGTTTATAGGGTTCCTTGTTCTTGTGGTTGTTTCTATGTTGGAAGAACCCAACAACATTTGAGGAAGAGGTAGTCAGAACAAGGGTTCATAATCAACAAAGCCATGGGGCTACGCCAAAGGCCTGAGACTTTTGATTCCGCCTTGGTTCAACACGTCTATGACAACCCACGCCATTTCATTTTATTTAATAGCGCCTCCATAATTGCCACTGTTAAAGGTCTCATGCAAGTTTTCAGGGAGGCAGTTGAAATAAAAAAGCACATTCAACAGAGGGTAGCCCTCAATAGACACTGGAGAAACCTATATAAGCCCCGTTAATAATGAACTTATTAAAACCAATCGTTTTTATATCTGTCCACAAAAATTTTATTTCGCAATTTAATAAATTCTCTGATAATACCCTATTCTCTGATTAATCTGATAGCTTTTATTTTCATCAACAACGACATATTTTGCAACGTAATAGAACCTCTAATAATATCTTAAGTGGGAAGCTATTGCTTTTAAAAATACTCTACATAATTTGAAAGATTGAATTTCCATTCAGTATTGTATCTTTTATCCTTTAAAGTTACCCTTTAACTGTTGCTTTGAGAGAATCTTCCTATTTTAGTTTTCATGTTTGTTCCAAGGTTCGATTTTTATATTATCCTTTGCGATTTTTACTTTATTATTTTGCACTGAGGATGGTCAGGCAGAGGTCTTGACCCAAATATTTACATTGTAATCTACATTTTCACTGGTTGTTATTATCCTCGTGTATCTCTTATTTACGGTTTTTTTTTTCATTTTAATCAAAGACTCCTTCTTTAAACCCTCCCAGTAAGTTCCGATTTCTCTTAAATCTTTCCTTACAACACCCGCCCACCCTGACTGTGGATGACTAGCTTTCCATTTAGCCCCAGACGGCTGACCGAAAAGGCCAATCTTATTCAACTGGAAAGGCTGATTTGTCTGGAAATCGAAAGGGCTAGTCCCTTTTTAATAGTCGAAAGTAATTGGAGGGCAACTAACACCCCTCCCATGCCCACCATTTACCCAAACACATCCAATCAAAATTTTGAGATAGCCATTTTGTTCAGCGTAGTTGACTGGATAACGATTTCAGTCGTTTATCAGAGCTCAAGGTGAAATCATCTATCTAGATTGGATTTATTAAATTTGAAGTTCAGTATGTACTTAAATTAAATCAGTGACCGGAGTTAATTAATCGATCATTTAAAGGATTAAGTTAGGAATAAATAAATAACGGTGGACTTTTGTTAAATTTGACCTAAATTCTTGATATTCCGTGAGGATTTAAACTGGATTGAACTATGAATCTAATTAGATTGCGCAACAAGTAAAACTGACTGCAGTAAGAGATTAAGAAATATTATTAATTTTGAGCATTCAAAGAGTGTAGACGTAAAGTGATTTAATAAAATATTAACGTAACCTTAATTGCTAAGCAGGAGAAGGGAAGTTCCCTCAGTCCATCAGAATCAATACTTTCCCTTTTAATAATGCCTAAATACTATTATCCTGGATGTACAAACCCAGCAACCAGTGAGACAGTTCAGTGCACTAAATGCAGCCAATGGTGGCACCCCAAATGTGCAAAGATTACTCTTGGTTTAAGAGAGAAGTTAGAGAAATGGCTATGCTTAAACTGTGATTTTCCCACTTCCCCTTTGGTGACAAGTGATGACAAACTTTCTGGCAAAGTTACGCAAAAAGCAAGCCCTAGATCTGTTGCGAGAAACACGCCTATAGTTACTCCCAGGTCCTCCAATCCCCAAGCAAAGACAATAACTAGGCTCAGCATTAAGCCGAAAACTCCCTATGTCGATTGTGGAGAATATAATATGAGAAATTTCAGCGGTAAGAAATAAATGCTCTACCCTTGAGAATGAACTTTCAGTCCGTGATTCTATTATCGATAAGCTTGACAAGTAAGTCAGGTCTGTTTCTGAAAAGCTTGCGATTGGTATGAAAGAACGCCGTAAGTTAGACATTTTAGTCGACGAAAAAAAACAACAATCGATTATCTAAAGATGCAGATAAATCAGTTTCAAAACCGATTTCCACAGGATCAACTCCCAAGCGGCCATGAACGTGGTACCCAGCCAGCCGCCCAAAATACTCAACGCAACATGAATGCTATAAGTGCGGCGTCAGCTACACCGGATATGCCCCTTCAAAGTGCGGTGAATAATAATACTGACATAGCCACAAGTGATGAGAATAATGTGATTCCGATTGACAAGTTGCAGGAAGAGGACTTATATACCATTTTCGAGAAAATAATCAAGCCACCATGTAAAAGAGAGTGTTGGTTCTTTCGGAATGGTTTTTGCAAGAGGGGAGCTAGTTGCAAATTTGCTCATGAAAATAAAGTGACTCTGATAAACAGATATACAGTTCGACCTTACCCTGAACAGCCCAAGTCAAAAGGGGCATGTAAATTTTTCGAAGAAGGAGCATGTAAATTTGGTATTCACTACCGGTTCCTACATCCATGTTATAGTCTCCTCGCCCAGTCATATAATAGTATTAAATGTGTCCTTGATAATATAAAGATGTGCCCTCGTTTTAGATGCTTATATGAAAATTGTAGACTAGCGCATTTTAACCGTACTGACCTAAGCTCCTCAAAAAATACCCAACTTCGACGATGACAACAGCAGAAAATTCAAAACAAATCATTCTGGGCTTTAAAAAAGAAGGGACACCCTTGGGCTCCAACGCAGGTCCACCTTCCTTGGGAATCAAGCAACCCTTTTCAGTACACCATCTGTCCTATGAAACATCACAGGAGCCTCTTAGACCTCCTCCCTCCTCCTCCCCCCCCTATCCATTTTCATCAACAGCCAATCAACAACCAGCCCCGTCCTTATTCTATTCCCCCTCCACTTTACCCCTTTCCCTGCAGAAGGAAAAAATTGTTGGTGACTTCAGTTTAAATAACCCTGTTGCTGCCCCAGTCGCGATAGGGGGCAAAAAAATCCAAAATAAACCTTTTTCACAGGAGTTTCACGACCAACGTTACGTATTTCCTTCTTTCCTTTACAGCAACGCCGAAAGTTTAAATCTAGAGAAATTTACTGAACTTCAGACTACGGCTCAAATGCTTGGCTCTTCCGTTATCTGTGTTTCCGAGGTCCACCGGCAAGATCTTAATTTATTGAGGGTTTCTTCTTTTATTAAACTTCGGCCTGATGACCATCCTCTTGGGAAAAAAGGAGGAGGAATTATGACACTCGTGCACGAATATTTTAAACCTCATCTTTTAAATATACATTTTCTTTAAGATAATTATGAATTTATTTGGGTCAACGCCCAACAACAGCGACTCCCTAGGCCGCTCTCGGCCATAGCAGTGTGCGTTTTCTATTATTCACCTGGTCAGCCAGCTGCAGCAAAAAAAGCTTTTTGGGAGAAGCTGCAGGAAACGACAGATTACGTCCAGAGAACTCACCCATATTTTGGAGTAGTAATGCTAGGGGATGCTAACGAACTCGATAGCAAATCTCTAACCAGGTCACTTAACCTTAAAACTGTAGTCGATTTCCCAGCAACTAAGGGGAGTACTTCTCTGGATGTAATCCTGACAAATCTTCAGAATATTACCAGAATCCAAGTAAACTAGCACCACTTGGCGTAAGTTATCATTATATGCTACAGTGGAACCCCATGGAAAAAGTAAAAATTAAATATTCAGTAACCAAAGTTACTTCAAGGTCGATCACTGACCATGGTCTGCTGCAATTCAGTGACTGAATAAAGGGAGAAAACTGGGTCACGGTCTCTTCAGCTAAAGACTTGGATTCCCAAGTAGAAGAATTCCATAATAAGTTAAATTCGAAATTTCTCGAGTGCTTTCCCGAACTTAAGACTAAATTCTGTTCTATTGATAAACCATTCTTAAATTTAAAAATAAAGCAACTGATAAAACATAAATTGCACCTGATACAAAAAGGCTAAGTGAACCAAGAAAAACAGTTGGCAAACCAAATAAAATGGAAAATCAAAAAGCCACAAGTAAATTATTATGAAAATGAAGTTGACCATCTTTTGGAGTCCAAACCGTCGCAGTTTTTCAGTAAAGTAAAAAGTCTGGCTGGCAAAAGTTCTCAACCAGTTGACTTCATGAAGGAGGAGCCTCTAGAGAAAACTGCGAATGATTTAAATGCCCATTTTGCTTCAATTGTGCAGTCTTACCCCCCTCTTCCACCCGAGGATCTTCCAGTAAGTTTAACTACTCCTTCAGATGATAATTTAATTGCTGATATTTCATGGGCAATTATAATCCGTAAACTCTCTTCGTTAAAAAGAACTTCCGCTGCCCCTTTTGACATTCCAGTTGCTCTCATTAAAGCTTTGGTAAAGAATTATAATTTCCCCTTCAGATAATTTTCAATACTATAACAAAAACAGGATATTTTCCAAAGAAATGGAAGAAAGGGTTTATTACTCCCATTCCAAAGAAAGGAGCAGCTAATGATTTCTCTGGTGTCCGGCCGATCACAGTTACGTCAGTTTTTAGCAGAATATGCGAAAGCTTTGTTGCCGCATGGCTGAAAAAATATCTTTTGAAAGTAACTGATCGAAAGCAATTTGGTAACATCCCTAAGAGTTCGACAGTTCATTACCTCGATAATTTAATTGATTTTATTTTAAAACACCTGGATGAACCTGGAAAATGGATAAATTTAATTGCAATTGATTTCAAAAAAGCATTTGACCTTGTTGATCACAAAATCCTTTTAGAAAAAATGGCGGGAAAAAATATAACCAGCTTTATTATTAAAACCATCAAGAGCTTCTTAACAAATAGAGAGCAAACTGTGAAGTATAAGGACCAATTTTCCACTTCTCTACCAGTTTTTTGTGGAATTACACAAGGAACTGTGATAGGGCCGCTGGGCTTCCTCCTCATGATAAATGAAATTGCTGCTGAGCTGGGGGACAGATGGAAATACGTTGACGACTTGTCCTTAACGGAAATCGTATCTAAGGATTCGAAGAGCAATGCTGCTGGTTTCATCGACCAAGTTACCTCAGAGGCGGCTGAACTAAACATGGTCGTGAATAAAGACAAATCCTTGGTCACGACATTTTCTTTTCTTCAGAATACTCAACCGTCTTTCGAACCTCCTATCGCTTCCGAGCTAATAAGCCATAAAATAACTTTACTTGGTGTGGTGATTTCTTCTGACCTTTCATGGCGGGAGAATACAAAGACAATTGTAAAAAAAGCTAACGGCGCAATCCAAATGCTAAAAACACTGAAAAAATTTCGAGTTACTAAGGATAAGCTGAAACTAATATTTCACACTTTCATCAGCCCCTTAGTTGAATATGCTTGTCCGGTTTGGCACTTTGCCCTTACCCAGGATGAAATTGATAAAACAGAACGAGTTCAGAAGAGATTTATCCTTTAGTTTATTTATCCTGACGAAGTTTTATCAGACAACTTTATTTTGCTAATTATGACTAAGAGACATATTTGGGCTTTGCCCACGAGAGCTATGTCTTGTTTTTGAATTAAATGAATTTGAATTTGAAAGGTTCGAAAATTATGTTTTTGAGGATGAAAAACCCCCCACAGCCCTCAGGGCAAGGGTTGTAAGTTATGCCCTGGGGGCGTGTAAGGTTTATATGGAAAGGACGATTTTAGAAACTTTGGAGGGGGCTCATTAGATTGGTAATCAGAAGTTCTAGTGCAATTTTTAAGATTCATTGATTGGAGAATGGATACCCCCCCCCCACACCCCGTATTCTCCTGAAATGTATCTGATAGAAATTTTGATATGGCCCTTCGTTGTTGTAGAAACTTTGAAAGAGGCTCATTTGATTGGAAATTGAAGGAATTATTGCCCTTTTTAATAGTCAAAAGTGATTGGAGGGCAACTATCCCCCCCTCACATGCCTACTATTTCCTGTCTCACGCCCACCATTTCATTTCACCATTAATATCCAATAGGTATTTTGAGATAGCCATTTTGTTCATCGTAGTTAAAAGGTCTGAAAATTATGTCTTCAAGGATGACAACCCCCCACAGCCCTCAGGGCAAGGGTTGTAAGTTATGCCCTGGGGGTATTTAAGGTTTTTTTTATAGAAAGGGTGGTCGTATAAATTCGGAGAGGGCTCACTGGATTGGTAGTCAGGAGCTCTAATACCCTTTTTTAGATTCAGAGATCAGAGGGCCGATACCCCCCTCCCCTCCCCACACATCGTATTTTCCGAAAATACATCTGATAGAGATTTTGAGATGGTCATTTGTTGTCCTAGAGAATTCAAAAAAGGCTCATTCAATTGGAATGTGGAATGGCCTTTTTTAATAGTCAATAGTGATTGGAGGGCAACAACCCCCCCCCTTCCCATCAATTTCCAAAACACATCTAATCAAAATTTTGAGATAGCAATTTTGTTTAGCGTAGTTGAAAGGTCTGGGAACTATGTCTTTGAATGTGACACCCATCACCCACATCCCTCAGTGCAAGGGTTATAAGTTATGCCCTGAGGGCATATAATGTTTTTACGGAAATTGTGGTCGTTTTAAACTCTGGAGGGGGCTCGTTGAATTGGAAATCAGATGTTCTAGTTCCCTTTTTAAGAGTCAGTGATCAGGGACAGCCCCCCCCCCTTAGTCGCATTTTCCAAAAATGCATCCCACAATAAATTTTGATATAGTCATTTGTTCAAAAATAGTCCAAAGATTATGTAATAAGGCCTTTGGGGTGGACAGAATCCCCCAGAGTCTGGGAGTAAGGGTTGTAAGTTATCCCCCAGGGCTTTTTATGGACGGAGTGGTTGTGTGAACTTTAGAAGAAGTTTATTTGATTTGAAATATACTGTTATTGTTCCCTTTTAAGAGTCAAACATGATGGAGAGCAACTAGCACCCCTCCCTGACATCCCCTTTTCCCAAAACACATTCAATTGAAATTGTGAGATAGCCATTGTGCTACCAATAGTTCAAAAATCATACAAAAATACCTTTAAGGTGGATACAATCCCCCAGAGCCCATGGGCATGGGTTGTAAGTTATTCCCAGGGCATACACGGTTTTTATGGAACCAGTAGTTGTATAAACTTTAAACTGAATGGAGCTCATTTGATTGGAAGTCAGAAGCTTTAGTGCCCTTTTTGAGAGTTAAAAAGGAATGGAGGGACGTCAGCCCCCTCCCCCCAAGCCTATCATTCCCCAAACACATGTCCGATCAAAATTTTAAGAGAGCTATTTTGTTCAGCATTGTTGAAAGGTCCAGTAATTACGTCTTTGGGGATGTTAACCTCCTCACAGTCCTCAGGACAAGGGCTGTAAGTTAGGCGATTCATTCATTGTTTACACATAGTATATGTTATTGAGAAGGGTATGCATGTTTGAACTTTTCTTCCCAAGAAGACGAAGGGTATTGAAGTGAAACTTTCATGATGAGGGGAGTGAAGAACTAAATCGAAACACGTTATGTGTATATGGATTGTCAAAAGGGTACAACACATGAATAGCTGAGTAGGCCTATATTAATTTGGAAAATTCAGGAAATGATAAGGGAGATGATCAAAAAGGCAATATTTCCATGCTACCAATACTACTACAACTACTACTACCACACTACTCCATTTACAGTATTAAGGGGAAATGTGAACTAAATCAAAAGACTGCATGCACATTGTCAAAATAGCATATCTCAAGAATTGATTAGGGTATTGAAGCTGAAACTTTCAGAGAATACTTAAAGGGGAAGATCATCTCATCAAAAGACAATATGCACATACTACTGCTAATACTGTTGTTACTGCTACATTTATTACTACTAGTTCTATTGCAATTACTTGTAGGGCTAAGAGCATTGAGATGAAAATTTCAAGAGTTATATGAACATACAGGTTATCAAACAAGCAAAAAGACAACCCCCATGCCTTCCCAAGACCAGAACATGATTTGCAGTTTACTGAAAACAAAATATATTTAAAATGTTTTCACTTGTTTAAAATGTTTTTACTAGATATATGAAGTGGGAAGTCCTCTCCCTTGCACTCCAATTACAGTGGGAGTGTCTTGTGCTCTTTCTAAGAGTAACAAGAGAGGGCAAGCAGCCCTTCTCTCAAGCCCAATGATTATCCAAACACAACTATTCAAAATTGTGAAACAGTTATTTTGTTCAGGATAGTAGAATATTCCAGCAAATATGTTTTTAGGGATATAAGGCATATAAACCCCCCATAATTATGCAAACGGCTCATTATACTTTAAAACTAAATGTTGCTTTAAAATAAATAAAAAAGCATTGTCTTAATGATTGCCAATAAGACACCTCAGCAATATATTGAGAACAACTGGGGATAATACATTAAAACTTTTGGGGATACCACTATTAATACTTCTGCTCTTACAATTTAACTAAACACGAAGATTGTAAGTGTATCCAGGTTGTCAAAGAGCATAGACAGAATCTTTTGGGAATGATATTAGGTTTTATTTTTCAAATCAACTTCAGAAACTATAAATTCAAATTAAAAAATACTGTTAGTGTCAGGACTAATAATTGTAGAAAAAGTTTCTCAAACATACAAATAGTAAACCATACTATTGTTTCTTATAGAAACAAATTAAAAGATATACAATATTATTTTTTCCATAAAAAAGACTATGTCAATAAAAAACGAACAGAAAATAATTTAAAAATTGTTCACAAGTTTTTCAAAAAAGTAAAATTATTTGCACTTTACTGAAAACAAAATATGTTTGAAATGTTTTCACATTTCATTAATAAAAAATTATTAAAACCATGCGGAAGAAATGTCAGTATGTCAATTAAAGACAGTCCATGGTCATTTGTTTGTTTGTTGTTTTGTTTGTTTGTTTTTTTTTCAGTAAAGCGCAAATGTTGTTCTGGTCTTGAGAAGACACGGAGGTTATCAGCCCTACTCATGTTCATTTTTGCTTGTTTTGAGTTTGACTTGGCTATTTATTGTAATTCCTGTTTATTTGAGTTTCATTTATTTATTGATAGTTATTTGTCGTAGTTTTACGTTTGGAAGATTATTTGACTTCATTTTTGCTCATTCTTGGCTTAATGGAGCTCTTTATTTTTCTTTGAAAAATTTGTCTTGTGGAATTTTTTTTTTAATTAATCTACATTAAAACAGCTAGAGGAAGTGGACTTTCCCTCTATTTATGGAAAAGCAGTCCAGACAGTTGACAGTGTTGGGCACTTGCTCCAATACCAAGACACATTGTTCAGTCATTCCCCTCTTCAGACATGTCCCTTTTTTTTAAGGACTTTTCCCCATACTTCTAGCAGCTATGTAAAGAACTCAATGAGATTCCTTTACCACCAAGCCACAGCATTTCATATCCAATTTTTGCTCCCTTGTTTTATTGTTGATGGTCCTTCTTCTTCTAAAAGCAAGCACCTGGAATCCACAATAGACTCCGTTTTGGCTTCCAGCAGGTTTTTTTCTGATTCTTCATTTGATGCTTTCAACACCAATACAATCTTCATATACACAAAAGGACTTTTTTTTCCTTTTCTTCAACATCAACACAATCTTTATATTAACTAAGAGTTTTTTTTTTCTGCTATATAAGTGTGAAGGATTATAATACTCTTTTTTAACATATAACAAACACAATAACAAAAAAAAAAAGAAATTAAGGAATGAGAGAATTGGACAGCTTGCAGGAAATATGAGTATTCAAGCTGCCTGTTTCCAGCAATTTAAGGCCTAGAGGCCAGCCGGTACTAATACAGCTCTCCCTACTCACTATCACTCTCTTCTGTACTGGAGAAATCTATGGGTAAACTGATTCAAACAATATAATTGCCCATGAGAAAATCAATAACACTTTTATGCATGTACCTTTCATCTCCTCTATTAAAATTGGCTTTAAACAGCCAATCAATATCTTTATTTATCTTTAGTCTTTCAAATGCGCCCTTGATATTTGCTGCCAGGTGTATTGTGCTACAGCATTAAAAAACAATGTGTTGCAAAGTCTCAGGCACTTTTAAACAATATCTACAGTATGTCCCTTTATTCCACAGTCCCTTTTATTACATTTATACTCTTCCTTTCTTAGAATCAGAAAGTCACTCTGTATTAAAGAAAATTAACTTCCTGCAAGGGGAAGATGAGAATAGAAGGTCATGCAGAGTGAAGGACCTGGCATTGATAGAAATGGGTTTATCCACTGTAGAATTTCCCAACAAATCAGCAATTTCATTATAGTTTATACCTTGATAACTTGGAACGTGTTGTTACTGGATGATAATATTTCTCTTTTGTAGGTCAAAGAGACAACTCTTAAGGCAGTAGAGATCTGTATCAGGTGCAGATCTGTAAACTTTAGAAACCAATTGTAAAGCTGAATTTGAGTCTGAGAAGACAATGGACTCTTTAACTAGAGGAGGTTTTGCTTTAACTACCTTAAGCACCTCAATTATAGCTTTAATCTCAGCAGCCAGGATGGAAGCCAGGATTTGGCAGCCTTAGCAGCCTGGTACAGATATCTGAAGAACAACTTGGGATAATTTCAGCTGAGGCAGCTTTGGGCAGTTTTACCAAACGATCCTTATAGATTTGAAGGAAATCAAGGTAGTTAGTTAAGACTTCCTGTCTGAAAGTTAACTTCATCTGTATGAGGAGAAAACTTGACCGAAAATAAGCTTATTTCTTATCCGAAATAAGCTCCTTGTATACTTGAACAGGATTAAACTTCCATTTTGAAGGCTGAAGATGCAAAATGCAGCTTGCTGCATAATTTTTTCAATTGGAAAAATTAGAGTCCAAGAGTGGATATGCAAGCTGTTCTTCAATTTGATGCTACAAATTGCTTTTTAAAACAATGGATAAATTATGATATATTTAAATAATTAGAAATATTTTTTAGGCTTGCATAGTAGGATTAGACTTATTAAAGTGTTTATTATTATATAATATATATTTTATAAAATAGAAAACTGATACCCATAAAAGTTCATGTCACATGTAATGAAAAAACTAGGATAGTCCCGTATTAGAGAGATTTTGCACTATGCATATGAACTACTTTATGTATATAAACTACTATGGAGGCATACATATGTGCAACTAGTTACACAACTGGACCAGCCAATAGTGGATACATAGCTAGCATCAAATTTCAATTGTTGCCTGCATTTTTAGTTTGCTATTCTTCTACTCATTATTACTTTTAGAGTTCTATTTTGTGATTACAATTACTAATTGTTGAAGAAGGTAAGTACTAATTATATTGGATAACATTTATTAACAAACAATTATTTTTAAAATTAAAAATCTAAGTATTTATGTGATTAAAAATGGATACCTAACCAACAGCTGTATCATTAGATGTTGAATCCACTGAAACAAAAAAGAGATGTGGGAAGAAAATATAAAAATGGTAGTCTAAAAAGGAAATTAAGTGCAGGAAGAAAACGAAAAGTGACAATCACAGATGCACTTAAATTTTTTAAAATAGATAAAAAGGACAAAGGTGAAGAAGAAACTAACAATAAAGTTCAAGAATAAAGTACTGACAAATATGAAGCAGACTTAGAAAAAAATGAAGAAGTTGATGATAAAAATGGAGAAGATCAAGAGAAACAAGTGAAAAATGAATAAGAAACATAATTACAGAGACGAGCCAGAACAGGAAGAAGCAAATACTGAAATAAAAATGAAATCACAGAATACAACTGATAATCCCACATTTTGGCTAAGATTATTACTGTAGGATTTAAAAACAGACCAAATATATGTAATAGATTAGCCACACATGAAAAATCAAAAGATCATTTGCTAGTTATGTTAAAATGTACAGAGCTTCAAAAAAGACTTTCTGCTGAGCAAACAATAGATAATATTCAACAGAAGTTGTTGACCCAAGAAGAAAATCGTTCGTATAAGATATTTGAAAGATTATTTTCTGTAGTTTAGTTCTAAACAGAACATGTTTAGATGATCTATTGAAAACCTATGTGATGCACAAAATGCAAATTTTCTATGTTACTTGGAAATTAGTTAAATTATGCAAATTAGTAAGTAATTTGCCATCTCCAGAAACCAGACTAATGCCTCAATAATTACCAAACTCACTCTTATCACCTTTCTTAGACAGTGATTTAATTAAGGTTTTCTTAAAATTGCTAGGTACTTCCCCTTTTTCAAAAATCGGTACTGTTCTATTAACCAGGCTCTTTTATATGGTGCTAGTTTAGTTAATGCTAATGAAATAAAATAAAATAGGATGAATATATAATAGTTTAGAAACATATTTGGGCTATATATTTGCACATTAGGGGGGGGGGGCAAAGCAAATCATATATTAAATATGTAACCTATCCCAGGTACTTACTAATAAACTTAAATTACTTGGAAAACTTGATCCAGTCATGCAAGATCTTCTCCCACAAAACAAATACACCAACATGATTTAAGCAAAACAATAAAAAATTTAATAATAAACTCAAGAGACAACAAATTAAAACATTAAATTTTTGATAAAATAAAGTAGCCTACAGAAAATATTTTGACATAATTCTTGATTGTACTCCAGATGTCAGTCATCAGGAACAAATATTTCTTAGCATCAGATTTCTTTTGAAAGGAAAATTACCAGGCTCAAATATTGCTATATATGAACAATTCATCAAATTTATATATGTAGAGAGCAGCACAGGAGAAAATCTATTTTTTTGTTAAAAAAACTTCAAAGTTGAGGACTTGACATCAACAACACAAGAGGGCAAGGCTATGACAATGAATTCAACATGGCGGTAAAGTCTCAATGGTCTAGGCTAGTCTCTTAGAAGAAACTCCGCAGGTACATTTTACTCCTTGCAGTTGTCACAGTTATAACCTAGCATTAGGAATTGTGGCAAACAATTTGCCCAGAAGCTATGACCTTCTTTAATATTCTCCAATGCTTTTATGTTTTATTTTCTGCATTTTCAAAAAGATGTTTAGTAGGCTACTTTTCAAATATATAAAAGGACTCACTGTGAAACTGCTTTGCAATAACAGGTGGGAATGTCAAATTCAACAGAATTGTTGACCCAAGAAAAAGGAGATGTTTTGGACTTTGTATTGTTTGTCGATTTGGTTTTATTTGATTTCTGATTTTATATTGAATAATAAACGTAATGATAATATTCAAAGCAGTCTGCCGAATATTAGTAAGTGTAATGGTCGTTGTTTTCTTTGCCAAGATCACTTCATCCCTCGAAGTTGTGTTAAAAGCAATTTATATAATAAAAAGTTTCAATGTTTATTAACTGGACATGTAAATTGTAAAACAACTAATATTATCTATTTACTAGAATGTAAAAATTGTCATTTACAATATGTGGGGGAAACAATTAACAATATATATATATATATATATATATATATATATATATATATATATATATATATATATATATATATATATATATATATATATATATATATATATATATATATATATATATATATATATATATATATATATATATATATATATATATATATATATATATATATATATATATATATATATATACTACTACTACTACTAACAACTCACCGCAGCACCAAGCCACCTGAGGCCAACACAGCTACGCACGCTCCTCCTCCATCCCAATCTATTGAAAGCCTCCGTTTTTACACCCGCCCACGAAGTTCCCATTTCCTTTAAATCTTTTTTATGACGTCCTCCCACCCCAGACGGGGACGATCTCCTTTCTGTTTAGCCCTAGATGGTTGGGCGAAAAGAACAATCTTGGGCAATCTGTCATCCTTCATCCGCACAACGTTCCCTAACCACCTCAAACTTTCTTTCATTATAGCCATAGAAAGCGGTATTGAACCACATTTTTCGTACAACCTATTGTTTGAAACACGGTCAGTGAGATTGTACCCAGAACAATCTTTAAGCAATTTCTCTGGAAAACATCTAGCAAATCTGCATCCGCTTTTCGAAGCGCCCATGCTTCAGAGCCATTTTTGACCACTGTCATCACTGTAGCTTCTAAGATTCTAATCTTGGTTTGCAGATTTATCTTCCTATTCTTCCAGACTTTTTTTAACTGTGAAAAAACACCCTGGGCCTTGGCTATTCGATTTTTAACATCTTCACTGCTTCCGCTATCTTTACTAAAAATATTACCAAGATATATGAAGCTGTCCACATGATCAATCGTTTCGTTACTCAACGTAACCTTTTCATCTTCACTTATTCTTAGCTTTAGTGACTTAGTCTTCTTAACATTAATTTTCAAACCAATACTAGCACCCTGAACTCGCAAAACCTCTAAAAGTTCATTCATTTTGCTCACACTTTCATCTAGGATGCTTAAATCATCAGCATAATCTAAGTCCAGGAGACTTTTTCCTCTCAATTTGATTCCGTGGTCTCCCATTGCCTTTCCTGTGCTCCTTAAAACAAAGTCCCTCAAAATAATCCATATAAAGGGGGATAGAACACAACCCTGCTTAACTCCTGATTTAATACAAAACCAGCTGCTAACCTCATTTCCTACCTTAGCCGCAGCAGTGTTATTCTAATACATAGCACTAATTACTTTAATGTATTTGTCTGGTATACCATACAAGGATAAAACCTTTACTAAAGCTCCTCTATCAACAGAATCGAACGCTTGCTCATAATCTATAAAACTGAGGACCAAAGGTGTTTGAAAACTTAGGCACTTCTCAATTATTAACCTAAGAGTGAAAATTTGGTCAACACATCCTCTACCTCTTTTAAAACCGCACTGTTCTTCTCTTAAAACTTTGTATACATCATCTTAGTCTAAAATGTATCATATTATTAAGTAATTTGCTACCTACAGAGACCAGACTAATGCCACGATAATTACCACACTCACTTTTATTACTTTTCCTATACAGTGGTTTAATTAAGGTTTTCCTAAAGTCGCTAGGTACTTCCCATTTTTCAAGAATCATGTTCATAATCTTCAGTAACTTGTTTCTAACCTAGAGCCACCGTATTTAAGAAACTCATTTACCACACTATCAGCACCTGGAGCCTTATTCTTTAATCCTTTTAGTACCGTTGCTAATTCCTCCTCACAAAACAAATCTTCCTTCACATCCAAGGTATCACAAACTTTTTTATTTTCCTCTATATCTTTTCCTGCAACTCTATCTCGGTTAAGCAAATTCTCAAAATGTTCGGCCAATCTCGCTTTAGCTTTTTCCTTATCGCTAATTGCCACCCCTTTCCTATCTTTAACTGGGACAAGTCCGGATTGACTACTACCTCTCAATTTGTTAACGTGCCAGTACAATATTTTACTATTATGCCGTCTAGCTGCATCTTCTAAATCTTCGGCAATTTTATCCATAGCCTCCACTTCACACCTCTTTAGTTCATATTTCAATGTTTTCTCCCCTTTCTTTACATTTCTTTTGTTTTCATGTGATCTATCACTCAGATAATTCTTGTACAAGTCTTTTCTCATTTCTATTAAACATAAAGCTTTTTTACTAAAATTCATATCTGTTGTTCTAGCTTTCTTCCCTAAAACATCTTCCGCAACTTCAAAAATTATTTTTCTAAAATTATTCAAACCATCTTCCACATTATCAAATTTTAAACTCTCAAGTTTAGTATTCAACTGTTCCTGGAAAGTTTCTCTCAAATTCTCATCCTGGAGTCTACTAACATCATAACTTCAAGGGAGGTAATTACCCTTCCGATATTTCAGCTTTAAATTAACCCTTGACACTACTAGATGGTGATCTTTACTTTTAACATCAATAACAGCACTCCTATATACCCTAGTATCTTGTATTGATCCTGCCAGTCTTCGGTTTACTATAACATAATCAATAAGGTTTGCTGTCTTTCCATCACGTGAATACCATGTTAGCTTATGAGCCATTTTATGACCAAACACCGTATTGGTTATAACTAGATTGTTATACCTACAAAATTGCAAAAGTCTGTATCCATTACTGTTTTCTTTTCCTACACCAAATTTACCTAAGCTGGGATACCATCTATCCTTATTTCTACCAACCTGGGCGTTAAAATCTCCCATCAATAACATCATATTTCTACCTGGGACCTTGTCTATTTGCTCCTGTAACTGTAAGTAAAATTCATCTGAGTCACTAGTATCTCCTTCAGTCGGTTCTACAGGGGCGTATACTACTATAACTGATACTCTTAACTTTTTAGTCATAAAATGAGCAATTAGTATTCTATTATTAATACCTTCCCAGCCTAAAAGACTTAGCAGCTTCCTTATTCATCATGAGCCCTACTCCCTGTCTATGTAACCCATCCTTCCTACCTGAGTAAAAAAATTCTATATCACCTAATTTCATACTTCCTACCCCTGGGATACGAGTTTCTAAAACTCCTAATAACTCCAGTTCAAATCGTCTGAACTCGTCAGTCAAAATTTCGATACGATAGTCATTTTTTAATGTTGTAACATTCCAAGTTCCAATTTTCATGTTCTTTAAATCATTGAAATTTTTTTTCGCCTCAGGAAAAGCAATGATCCTGGATACCAGTGCAGGACGGGGATCACATATCTTCTTAAGTCTACACCGAAGTGCTTAAGCCGGCTTAGAACTGGGCAGCAAGAAGTCCCTGGGACCTCTATGAATGGGGATTTTGTGCAATCCTGGGCCCATCTTGGTCACAAAATGGTTTTCAGCACTTGGTGATGCTCTTCTATCAACAAGAGTCGAAATCCTGCACAGACAATCTCAAGCCTATTATCTCCGACTCATTATATATTCATGCCTACAAATATTATGCTACTACGGGAGGCAACCCGTTATAGATAAATTAGCTAGGAAGAGGTTTTTCAGCCCAAAGACGCCCATCAAAACATACTATGCCCAGAAGAATTCTCCATTAGTCAGAATCCCGTGCGAATGCTGTGTCGTTTACTAGGCTATAATTTCTTCGAGGGGCGCCACTCCTCAAGTGGGAATAGAGTTGACCGCAAGGTCCCCAGTCTTGCTGGTACCCCGAAAAGGTCGAGGCCACCCTTTGCAGAGGCCGTTGTCCATAGATCTGGATCTTACGCCCTGCCACAGTTGTCCTCCTATAGAGGATCCTCCCGCGATGGTGTTCTGCATCACCATGCATTTTAACCCATTGCTGGGAGAAGGTTTGCAACTCATGGAACTTGTGGACAAACCAGTGGGCCCGTGTGAGTGTACATTTGAGGGGCCTTCTTCCTCCTCCGCCTGTATTTATGACCCCAGGCAAGGGTGCCCCAGATTCTATTATGGACCCCCAGGGACAAGGTCCCCCCTTGGTCCGTGCCTCCTATGGAGGTACCCTAAATATCTGGAGACTTATAAATATGTGTAACTCACAGCCTAGGCCTATATAAGTTATATACAGAAATATATAACTGAGTGACATATTTAACCTACCACTTATAAATAGGTGTAACTGTCGGACTAGGCATATAAGTTACATAAATAACCTTAACAAGCAGTTACATGTTTAGAATACTACTTATAAATAGGAGTACATCACTGACTCGCTCTGCAAAAGTTATATAAATAAGTATTGAACTCAGTCTCAAATTTAGCCTACTACTTATAATTATATGTAACTCACTGACTAGGCCTATCTAAGTTATATACAGAAATACATAACTGAGTGACATGTTTAACCTACTACTTATAATTATGTGTAACTCACTGACTAGGCCTGTATAAGTTAAATACAGCAATATATAACTCAGTGACATATTTAGCCTACTACTTAAAATATGTGTAACTCACTGACTAGGCCTATATAAGTTATATACAGAAATATATAACTCAGTGACATATTTATCCTACTACTTATAAATATGTGTAACTCACTGACTAGGCCTATCTAAGTTATATACATATATATATTACTGAGTGACATATTTAGCCTACTAATTATAAATATGTGTAACTCACTGCCTAGGCCTATATAAGTTATATACAGAAATATATAACTGAGTGACATATTTAGACTACTACGTATAAATATGTGTAACTCAGACTATGCATATAAGTTATATGAAGAAATATATAACTCAGAGACATATTTAACCTACTACTTATATATATACATAACTCACTGACAGGACCTATATAAGTTATATACAGAAATATATAACTCAGTGACATATTTAGCCTACTACTTATAAATATATATATATAAGAGATTTTCGGGACATAAAACTACAATTACCGGGAAAAAAACTAAAAATTATCTAGTTCAACATTGTAATATTGGTACTTGCTCAGTATCTAATCTAACGATTACAATTTTAGAAAATTTGGACCTAGAGAACTTTACCTAAGAAGAGAAAAATAATAAATTACGCAGACGATAAGATTATTGGATCCATGCTCTGGGTACCGCTTATCCTTTCGGTCTAAATGATCAAGTTACAAAATACGGAGATATGTCCAATGTAGTCGCTAAATGTTTTCATGGTTTAGCTGAGCACCCTTCCTTTAATTGCCCCACTAAACGTAAAAACCGATCAAGAGGACATGAAGAAAATAATAGAAAGAATAATTTAGATTTAAATGCATTTTTAATTGATTTATGTCAGATATTTGAGACTAATGGAATGTCTAGTTTAATAAAATCTTTAAATAAGTTATCAAGGAATAATTTAATGAAAGTATTCTGGATTGCAAAAAATGTCCATTAAATGAAATATAACATATATTTCAAATTTACTAATTCATTATAAATAAATTTTGTAAAAGTGGTATAATTCACAAACTTTGTCAAGATTAAGTTGAATAAAAAAAATTCATAACAATTCCACCATGTTTTCTTTTTATTCTGTTGGGATGCTTAAAAACTATCATTTCATCCATATATTGATAAATATCAGCCAAAAAAAGAAACATAGCAGATGAAAAAATGGAGGAGTTCTTTTAAATTTTTTATCCCAACTTAATTGTGGCAAATCAATGCTTTCAGATTATACAACTTTAACAAAATGGATTTTATAATGGAATAGTAAGTTTGAAACTGATATTTTAACCCTTTTTATACCAAAAAACCATAGAAAGAAATTATCATTTTCAAGGGTCCAAAAAAGGCTTAAAACTGAATTTACAAGAAAAGCAATTATTATATTCAGAAAGAGCATAAAAAATGGCATCTAGTGGTATGTTCACTTTATTTGTAGTTCAATAATATGCACTGCTCAATATTTACCAAAAAATTGAAAATTCTTGGGAGGTTATAAAGAGGGAGTCATTGAGTAGAATGGAATAGAAAAGGAGTATGCATAGCTGTGTTGCTCTCAAGTGGCTTGGTGTTGTTGTGAGTTTCTAGTGGTAGTAGTAAAAGCATGAGACCTGTATCTGATTATAAAAGAATTTCAGATCTGCTGGACATTCAATAGCCTTTTAGTTAGAAATAAATTATGAGTGAGAATAAAAAGTAAGGAATTTGGGCAAACATGATAATGTGATTTATAAAAAACAGACTCTATATTTTAACTGTCCTCCAAACAGCAGAGCCAAACAGATCCAAAATTGGACCTTATTTTGTTCCAAAGTGCAAATTAAGGTAATTAAGATATTATAAAGTAAGAAATTTGGGTAAAATTCTACTTTAGCTACTTTTGGCTATCCTGGAAAGGGGTTAGGTTAGGAAAATGAAACTTTCAAAGAAGGGTCTACAGGCTAAAATATTTCCTGGGAAGGTATTTTGAAGTACTTACCTCCACTCCTTCTCCCTGTAGAGAGGGTCCTGACCTTTTATGACCTTTAAAAATATGTGTGTTCTAAAAGTGAAATCTTGCAAAATAGATCTTCTGCTTAAATGAAGTACAGCAAAATTGCTTTCAGGTTCATAGCTTTGCTTAATACCAATTTATATGGTTTTAAAGATATGCAAATATATTTCCAAAATTTTGAAAAAAAAACATTGACATGGCTTAAAAATCTTCTCAAATAACAGGAGTTGCATTTTCAAACTAAAACCAGAGAAAAAGACACTAATAACTTAAAATTAAGGGTAAATTTTCTTTTGTCAAAATTTCAGTATTTACCTGTCATGTAGGCAAATTTCAGGGCCCCCTAGAGGGTGAAGGAGTGGAGGTCAGTACTTCAAAATACCTTCCCATGATACACTTTGGCCTGTAGTTCCATCCCTGAAAGTTTCATTTTCCTAACCTGTCCCCTTTCCAAGATAGTCAAAAGTAGCTAAAGTGGGATTTTACTGGAATTTTTTGTTTAGCTGTTTTTTTTCTTCATTAGGCCTATTGAACAAACCTATATAGTTTGGGCTATATATGCAACCATAAGGATTCTGGGGCACATTTGGTTAAATAGGCTGTATAAAAAATTCTATAACTGACATAAGGACAAGGTAAAGACACTACTTGACTCTTTTTTGTTGTGCTCTCAAAATATCATAACCAATTCAACCAAAAATGATTATTCTATTAACTTTTGCATTCTATTACACATAAAGATAAATTATATGGAGAAATATGTAATTAGGGCTATATATAGGACCATCAGGAGGAGGCTGTGAGTTGAATAGAATATTTGAAAAGTGCATGAGAAAAATGAATCAAATTGTGTTCACCTTGTCTTCATGACAGATAGGATAGAATCTTGTACATATTTAGGCTAGCCTACCTGTATTTGCAAGTGGAATAATTATCATATTTACAAAGAGCATAAAAAGGCACTGAATAGTTACTTTACTTTGCCCCTGTGTCAGCGATAGAATCAAGGAGGTACACTTGTGCCTCTTTAAAGAGGCAACCCACCACAATGTTAAGCAATTTCTGGTCCTAGCGGTCGCAGAGAGAAGGCAGAGATCGCATTTTGTAGCCTAAGCTCAAACTAAGAAACATGCAAAATTTCACCCCCCTCTGACTTTATCTTCATGGGGGAAAGTGGGCTGGAAGTTTTGACCCTCCCACCACAGCCACCCTTTAATGTTGTCTGATTGGGCTGAAATTTAGAGGATAAACTTTCCTGGGGCCTGGGAGCTTATCCTCAAAATTTCAGCTCAATCTGATCAGTCCTTCCCTGTTTTCCAAAAACCAAATATACCCACTTAATGTTCATCAAATTATTTTTTTTTTTGTTAGCTGTCTACAAGCCACAGTTGGCAATGGATCCTGGTGAATTAGGACTCATTTGAGCCGGAATTCAACCTGTTAGGGCCTTTTGATATTTTCAGACGGATAAAATTATCCCCCAAATTTAAATTTACAAAAAACCTCCTTTTCCTATAAGAGCCCATGTTAATTTTTCCCACCACAGCCCCCCTTTAATGTTGTCCAATCCTGCTGAAATTTAGAGGATAAGCTTTCCTGGGACCCAGGAGCTTATCCTCAAAATTTCAACTCAATACAATCACTCCTTCCCTGTTTTCCAAAAACCAAATATCAAGTTTTGTGGGGATTTGCTTGTGTCAAAAATAGATTGCAGAGACTAAAAATAATGTGACAAGTGTCTCTGTGGTACAGCGGTCACTATTCCTTACTGTCAGGTGAAAGATCTGGGTTCAATTCCCTGTCAGAGAAATTTTTTATATATTGAATTTAAAGTTTAAAAAAGAAACTCAGTTTCTTTTTTAAGTCCAATCTATTAAGTCCTTCGGCTCAACACAGGCATCTCCAGAAGAGTATCACAGTCAGCCTTCAGGTTACAGGTAAGTCTCCACTGCTTTGATAACATGCTGTATACCCGCATGCTTGAAGAAAAGTTTAAAAAAGAAAATCCTACTGTGCATTTGATTTGAGTATTCAGGAATTAAAAGCCTTAGCACATGAATCTTCAAAAGGGGGGGGTTGGGGGCAGCAGCCCCCCAACTTTAACTCCTGATATGATCAACTAACAGTTAGTCAAGCAAAAATAAGTAATAAACTGTATAAAAACATGCAGAAATTATTTGAAAAAAACTACGTTTTCTAAAGAGTTAAAGAGGCTGAGTCATAAGTTCAAACCTTAAAACGTTCAGGGATTAGGAGGTACAGTTGGGGGGGGCTGCCGCCCCCCTAACCCCCACTTCTGTATATGAAAGGGGCTGTGCCCTCCTCAACACCTTGCTCTTTATGCTAAAGTTTTCATTGTTTAAAAAAAAGAGTTGTGAGAAAGTCAAACTTTAGAGAGTTGTGAGAAAGTCAAACCCTTTTGTAACCTTTACCAACAACTTATCTTTAAAATACTAAAGAAATCTTGTCCAGAATGTAATTAGTCAGATAGGGTAAAAGAACTCTTTTTGGGAAAGACCACTTTTCTTTGGCATTCCAGAAAAATAGCAATGGGTTTTTGGACCACCCCTTTTTACTACAACATGAAGCAATGTGAGGGCATAAATGCATAAATAAAGTTAGCCTCTTTGCATAAGTAGTGTACAAAAAAAAAATTGTTCTAGAACATGGTCTGCCTCCCAAAAATACGAGGTCCAAAAAAGGCCAACAGTTCTTTCAGAATGGAAATAAAGATTGATTTTCCCCAAAACAGGTCCTAAAGAAGGGTCAAAGAACTTTTACCTTTGCTGCTGGTCATAGAAACCTAGCAACCAGCTCATTTGACTGGAAATTCAAAATTCTAGGGCCCCTTTATAAGAGCCTAAACTGAGCCTCCAGCCTCCCTTCTACTTCTTTTTCTTCTATCTGGCCCTCCCCTACCCCCAATGATATCAGATCATATGTTTACATAACCATTTTTGTCCAAATGGTCTAATATTCATGTCTCCATGATCAAAATAACCCCCACATCTACATGAATGATGTCCCTAAATTCCGGAAATCAATTGGGGCTATATCAGGATATAAATAAAATAAAGAATTGGCATACCATAGATTTGTGTTGGATTTCTTTTGTTTGTGTTGAAACTAAAACAAAACCCCTAAAACAAGAACCTGCCTTCTTGGTTAAATTTTCACCAATGATTTGTCAGCATAAATTGAAAATGTGGTCTCTGTTTTGAAAAGCAATTGAAAAGAAAAATTATATTTGAATATTTGTGACTTATAGAATAAATATCAAGCAATAAAAGTTACATTTCTAGAATTGGAAGAAAATCAGCTTTCTGTTCATATATTAATAAAACTGAAACACTTAAAGGATATAGAGGCTACATCAAAATAAGATAATTGGTATTTCCAAAAAGAGCTCCCTGCAGGTAAGTCAATAAACCAATAGTTTCAAGTGGTTGATCTTAAATAATCTGAATAATAACCATAGGCCTGTTTTTTAGCACTAAGATCTTACATCTTTCTGCAAAGATTATCATTTTTTAAACTCATCTTTGTTCTAAGATCTTACAGCTCACTGATGTTAGCAAAAAGTGTGAAGACCACCACTGTTTTACCATATAGAACAATGATGAGAGAACTTTGATGATCTACTCATCAGTGTTCTCAGACAACTGATCAGAGCAGAATGATGAAAGACATTTGCACAAAAACAGCCAATGATGTAAGATCTTTGTTCAAAGATTTTGCTTTTAAGCGTTTTCTGACAAAAGATGCAAGATCTTAGCATATTGGTGAGTGAAAAAACAGGCCTCATATTGGTGCATAGCTTAGACTTTTAGCTATTCATTAATATACCCAATCTTCCTCAATTCCTCTGTGGTAACAAGATGTGAGGGTTTTAGTTTTACATAATTTTGCTCAATTGGATACTGGTTTTTTACCCTAGCCATGACCTCTGCCTAGAATGGATTGTTAAAAATCAGAAACCTAGAAATATTGTCACTGGGCAGGTAGTTCAAAGTTTTGACAGCCTCATTTTTCATTGACTCTGGAAGAGCACAAAGAGAACCAAGTTTATTTTCTCTTTCATCGTGGTTTTCATTTTCAGGCTCAATACCATCTTCTATTTGCATTTTTATTCATTTACTTCGACATCTTCTTTGAAATAGTTGTCAGATTGAAGAAATATTTGGGTGGTGGTGATGTTTTATAGCAACATATAGGTAATTTTTATTTATCTCTGAATTGTTTAATGTTTTTTTAGTTTATAATTGCTGTTTTACAGGGGCTAGATGAGTCTTTTCCAAAGAATCAACAGTTCTGTAAGAAGCTAAGTATATTTTTGATGGAACCTTTTGGCTATTCTGACGTAAAATGGCTACCTCATAATTTCCATTAGATGGTGCGGGGGTGGTAGCGGGTTTAGTAGCACAAGAGCGGACGATAAAAGGATTGGCTACCCTTTAATTACTTTTCACCTTTAAAAATGACACTAGAACTTGTAATTGTCAATTGAGAAAGCTTCTTTCCAAGATCAAACCGGCAAATTGTCGGATGATTTGCCCTCAACCTCAAGCACGCATTACATTCCCGACAAAAGCGAAAAATCAAGAAATCGGCTGCTAAGCTACGCAGACCATTGGTTAGCACCAACCTTTTATTTAAGTCTAATTAAGCTCTTTAAGTTTTTATGACCACCTATTCTTCTGAAATTGATTTACTTGACTTAAAATCCTGCTTTTGGTCCAGTGTAGAGAGAGGTATGAATTTTTACCTTTATTCCAAATAGTCCTGCACAAGCGAGACTGCTCATCTGCAATGGCAAGGGAAGAAAATAAACAACACATAGAACGCATGGAGATCTTTTAAAAGAATTAATAAAAAAAATCAACAAAATGAGTTTTTTAAAAAAAGTAAAGAACTCCACTAAACCAAAAATAAACTGAAATAGAACCAAATAATCTACCAAGTATACAACTACCGCAAATCAGTTTCAATAAATAAATTAAACCCAAAACAAACAGAAATTAAAATAAGTAACAGAGTCAAACTCAAAACGAGCAGAAATTAATATGAGTAAAGTTTTAAATCCCTATGCTTTCTAATAGCCAGAATATAATTTGTACTTTACTGAAAAAAATCAAATGAATTTAGTGAAAAATTGTGCATTGTCAGTTTAATATACATATGCTGATATGTACTCCTTAAAATTTTGATGAATTTTGATTTCCTAAAGTTATAAAAATGAAAACATTTTTAAGAATTTTTTCAGTAAAGCACAAATTATATTTTGGCTTTTAGGAAGTATAAAGGTTTAGAACCCTACACATATTAATTTCTACTCGTTTTGAGTTTGACTCTGTTATTTATTTAAATTTTTGTTTGTTTTTGGTTTCATTTATTTATTGATACTGATGTGTGGTAGTTGTGTGCTTGATAGATTATTTGATTCTATTTTTGTTCATTTTTGGTTTAATGGAGTTCTTTACTTTTTTTTTTTGAAAAACTTATTTTGTGGAAACGCTTTTTTAAATTAATTTCTGTTCGTTTTATGTTGACATAGTCTTTTTCAGAGAAAAAGACTGAGCCTCTTCTAAAGTTAAACAATCATCCCTTCCATAAAAACCTTAAATACTCCCTGGGCATAACTTACAAGCCTTGCTTTTAATCTCTGGGGTTTGTTTAAACCCCAAAAGCCTTTTTATATGATATTTAGACTATTTTGAATGGAATGGCTATCTCAAAATTTCTATTTGATGCATTTTGGGACAAAATGACGTGTATGTGTGTGGGGAGGGGGGTAGCTACTCTCCGATCACTTTGATTCTTAAAAACAGCACTAGAGCGTCTGATTACCGATCCAATGAGCCCCATCCAAAGGTTATATGACCAGGCTATCTATAAATACCTTATGTACCCCAAAGCCATAACTTACAGCCCCTGCCTTGAGGGCTGGGGGAATTCGTTATCCTCAAAGACTAAATTTCCAGACCCTTCAAGCACATTGAACAAAATGGGTATCTCAAAATTTTGATGGGAAGGGTATTGGGGGAAATGATGTGCTTGGGGGGCTTTTGCCCTCGGATCATTTTCGACTAATATAACAAACGCTAGTCCTCTCAATTTTTAATGGAATGAACCCATTTTGAAGATTATACGAATTTTTTTTTATAAAAAACCTTAGATGCCCCAAGGGCATAACTTAAGGCCCTTGTCCTGAGGGCTATGGGGAGAGGGTTGTCATCCTCAAAGGCATAGTTTCCAGACCTTACAACTACGTTGAACAAAATAGCCATATCAGAATGTGGTTCGGAAATGTTTGGGGAAAAGATTGGCGTAGGGGGGATGATTCTCCCTCCGATTCCAGTATGATGCTTATGTATGACTATTTATTCGTTCATTGCCAAGGGTTCAAAGAAGAAATCTGGAAAATATGAAGAGAAATGTTAGAGCGCATTTTTAAGTCACTGGCCCAGTCATTGAAAAGGTCACTGGATGTTTTGCCGGACATCAATAAACTCAGTGGATTTTTTGCGTCGGTGGGTCGTTGTGTGATATCACCAGTAATCTTCAAGAGCTCCAGTCACTGAAATTGATGAAAAGACGCGTAAAATTAAGCAGTCACAAGCCTAGTGACTGGTTAACATAGTAAAGGCTATTTTTGCGTCACTGAAGCCTCACTGGGCCAGTGGAGCAAAAATTAGCTCTTAGCTTTTCTTGCTCTTTTCTTCTTTTAATTGTAGACGACCCTCAACTAATAAAACATGAAAATTGGATTCGGACCCATTCAAGAATTGCAAACCGCTTGACTGCCTTATCATTTACGAGCTTACGAATTATTGCAACAACAAAAAATAGTTGAACGAAGTAACTGAAAACAATTGAAAGCTTGTCCATCACATTACAGATAACTGTGGGTGTCTCACCTCTTCATTTCCAAGTATTTTGTACCGATAATCACTGGGTATCTATAATATAAAGTTTTGTAAACTAGCGAAATTAAAAAACAATGGCATGACTTGGAGTCTATTTTTTCTGCAGAAGACAGGACTAGCATTTTTTAAATAAGGGGTAAGCCGTTCCTTTTTTTACGCTTATTGCCTGCAAAATGATTTCAAAAGTAGGTGAAATTTTGGCTTTATATCTCAAGTCCAACTTTAACAATGGCTCCCGGACACAAGAGAGCCAGAGAAAAGTATCTGAGAAGGAGAATAAGCAAAATAAGAAAAAAGGAGCATCACACAAGGTTAGTACTCAAGGACTAACTCTAGACCAGAGCTGAGAAGACTCCATGACGCTGAGGTTAAAACAGCTGTACGATGTCCAAAAGAATAAAAAAAGGCACTTATGGAAGGTCACTTTGAAGTATTCAAAGTTTACAACAAGAAGAGAGGGACTGCCGGCTTCTCTGTCTCATTTTCTATTATTGACTAGAGTCAGTTGATTTTATTAAAAAATACATGATGCTTTATTTGCTTTATATTTTTTATGCTTTATTTGAATTCTGCTCGTCATTACGAGTCAAAGCATGTTCTGCTTTTCCAAAAAATCTTAATTCTTGAGCAACTATTTATTTTTCTGTAGTAGTAGATACAATCTGGCTTACGTAGGCTCATATACGAGCCTCAAGGTGGCGAAGCCGTGTGATCTGTGGTGCAGAGGTGACTAAGGCTGATTTAAGTTACTATTTTTTTTCTAATCCCAGCGTAGCAGGGACTAATGATCCAATCGGTTAGATTGGGTCAACGGCTACTGATGTAGTAGACAGTAAATGGGATGATCAGCTGAAAGTAAGGTTTAGACGACTGCATTAACAGTTTAGTATCAACACAAATAAAAAATCAAATATTTAAAACCGAACATGAAACGGTGGCTTAAATCTCTTTTTCTTCTTCATCTTCGTCTTTGGACTCGTTCTGATTCACATCGGAAAGTAGGCATTTTTGGGGGCAGCTCCACACTTGTATGCGCTGTCACAGAAACCTATCTTGGAGCATTTGCAGTGTGAGCCGCACTTCGTCTTATCACAGTTGCAAAAAGAAAGCAATGCTAGCCCATGCGGCATCGCAGAAACTAGGTCTGGCTTCAGTTCATGATCTTCAATTCTCCAGCCCATATCGGTAGCCTGAGGTAAATCAATACAGGGTTTGTGGCTTTGGATCCAAATCAGTGACTGGAAAATGCACCTTTTCAAATGAAGCAGAAACGAGATATCAGTTGGTGGTAAACACCGCAAATCCTCCAATCTTGAGTACAAATATGCTCGAAGATTATTCAGACTATTGAAGTTAGTCGTCCTTCTGCCATACACTGTAACCACAAGCTGCTTACAGACGTTGCCTAAACCATCACTTTGCACAGATGATGAATTCTCTGCCAGGGCTCGAACTTCATCACCTAAAGACCCCAACAATGTTTCTGAAGACTTCGCAGCTTGATCAAAGCGGACCTTTCCAATTCCACACAGAAAACTTGTGGGGTCACATCCACACTCAAGCTGTGGACAAGCGGCAAGGTGTTGCAAAATGTTACTCCTAGTTTTTGTGCTGCCGTATGAATAGGTATGCAGTAGCACGGAAACTTAACTCAGAGCTGCTTGAGGCCGAGACTACCAAGATACAGGAAGTAGTATGCAGCTAGTAAGACGATATCAGTATCGTTGGCTTGTATTATCACAAGTATGCGCTTTCGTTTTATGGGAACTGCTGTGTGGTATAACAACCGAGCGTCTGCCTCCTCATGGCAAGACGAGATATCGTCATCAACAGAGCTTCCATGAGGCGTAACGGTAACAGCTCTATGTCGACTCTCAACCTCCAGCGAGATGAAACATCAGACGGATCAAAATTTTGTACTCCCAGACCTCGAGAAGAACTTTCAAGAGTCGACCTTTGGCTGAGTGACTACTGAGAATTCTGTCCCAGACTATTGCAACTTTGCTGGAGGAATTGAACGGGCTGGAAATATTTCCTCTAGGATTTCCTCTTCTTTCTCGACACCCAGATGCTTCTTTGAGGTTGGACAAGTAGACATCACGGGTTCTATCGTCACTAAGACCGTCATAACTGTCACCAATCAAATGGATAGACTGACAAGCTTCGGGTATGTTCCTAAGAATCCGATCGTAAACTTTTATTCCAAAATCTGCAAAAAAGTGTCTCATTCTTTGCTGGTCGATAACATTTTATGACAGTCATGACATCAACCATATAGTCAGATCGAGGAGAGTCTTCAGAAAGCGTATGTGGAATCATGGCCATGACTGCAAGCCAGATTGTTGCAGAATGTAGTTCAAGGCTATTGACTTTGTACCAGTATGTAGCTGAGGCTCCCTACGACTTGATGATAATACTGCAAGTGAGGCCGGATATGGCTGTAGCTCGTACTTCAGCAGCTCACAGAGGGACGAAGTTTGTGTTGAATTTGCAAGACGCAGAGCTAGTTTAAGCAGCTCAGTTTTCCCAAAATATTTTTTTTGTGACTCTTTCTTTTTTTTTCTTTTGGCAACAGAGGCGAAAGTGTGTACTATGCCAACTTTTACTTTCGCGGATGTTCCGTTGAGATATGAGCTCATGGCTTCGAGGCCAATGTATCGAAAGTTCAGCAGACTATTTGCTACGGATTCTGGAGCTCTATCCCCTGTCATAAAGTTGTACACTTCTGTTCTCGTCGTCTTGAATGGGTTTCCGAGCAACTCGACCAAGTCCATAACCCAATTTTTACCTTTTATTGTCAGATTCGTAAACGCAGTGGTATCTTCATGATGCTTCATTGCATCGTCATCCATATTCAGGTGTGCCTTCAGCGTCCTGGTGGCTGCTGTGAGAAAGGAGAGAGTGGCCAGATATCGATCCCTGACATTTTCATTCGTTGTCGCACCAACGATACCTAAAACTCTTCAATGACCTTTGATGTCCAGATTCACGGTCGACTCTAAAGCCAGATTGCATGCAATGCTGCAAAACGGCATGGTTATTTTCCTAACAACAAAATTGCCACTTACAAACTCTCTGCGAACTTCAGGCGCTTTTTCAGGCAGGAGTAGCATTTCTTCTAGGTAGTTCAGCGCAACTACGGTGTATTTATGGTTTCCGGGTGCGAAGAAAATCGGAATCATCTCTTTTGTGGCGTTTAAGTGTGATCCCTAGTACGCAGTTCTTTCAGCATAAAGATAATCATTTCCGGTACGGATAAGATCTAAATAGTTGATCCAGAAGCTATGATTCCTTATGGTTGATCTGGACTCGTTGTGCTTCGAGAAAAGCGGAGCAATGCTGTCCAACGCATCTCATATCTGTTTACATGCTTCAGAACTAGTTGGACTAACATGGTGTGCCTCAAGCAAAACAATTTACACCCCCCTTAAATCGTTGTTGGAGGAATCCTTACCTTTAGCTAGATCTGATAAATATCCCAAATCCTTTCCATTTATGTCGTAGTTTTCAGTACTTTATGTAATAGTCAATAATCCAAGGTTCGCTATCGTTCAAAAAAAGAGAGGGGGTGGCTCACATCAGTCGCAGTTGGTTTGAGTACGGATGCCGGGGTAATCTAAGGTGCTTAAAACGAATATGCTCGCACTAATGTAGAACTTGACGATTTTAGCCTATAAAGGAGAAATTAGCATTTTATGGCTAAGTCTTTTATGTAACTTAAACCCGATATGTAAGATGATCGGCTTGTTTTTATTGCTGTTGAAACCAAATTCGCGCATGCGATCGCAGAACGAGGCATCTGCTGTTTTTTTCCTGGTTAAACATATTAGTTGTATAGAACGTAAATAAATTATTTGATTCAGAAAAGAACGATCTATCGTTTGGTGAAATAAAAATTATAGATTGTGTTGAAAATATTTTGAGTAAAACGCCACTATTCAGAAAATGTTCTCTTTTTTTAGGGATGGGGGGAATTTTCTTGTTCAAACACTTATATATTCTTGCATATTCAAGTCTCGACCTTTTTCTTATTAACAACATGTAAAGGACATTTGGACGGTTCGAATGATGTGCAGTTTGATTTGTTTTAATTTTTTTAACAGCTAGAAAAAAAACTGGCCATTGTAGGCTAATTTCTGAAAGCTATGACGCTATTTAGAAAAAATAAATAATTGCTCAAGAAATAATATTTTTTAAAAAAGAGGCACAAAGTTTGACTTGTAATGACAAGCAGAATGCAAATAAAGCATAAACAAATATACTTATGTAAGCAAAAATTTCAGAAAAGCCGAAAAAATTAAGAAAAAGTATATTAAAAAACCCTTGTTTTCAAAATTAAATAGGAGTTAACTAAAGAAATGAAAGTTGCAGGGAAAAATAAAAATACCAGGTGAATTTACTTTTTCTTAGGATCCAGAATATGTCAAGTTTATAAATTTTTAGTTTGTTTTACCATGTATAAAAAAAAAAAAAAAATCAAGAGTGGTATGACGGCGTTATAGGCCAAATTTGACTTTATAGGCTAAAATGACCATGTTCTACACGCATGCGAACTTGTGCACCCCGATATTCGTTGCAAACGCCCCCAATTAACCTAGAATCCTCCGTCAAACCAACTGCAGCTGATGTGAGCCACCCCTTCCCTTTTTTTGAACGATAGCAAACCTTGGATCCCTGACTACAAAAACGACCAAAGATGTACGATCTTTGTTCAAAGATTTCACTTTTAAGCGTTTTGTGACAAAAGATGTATGATCTAAGCACACTGATGAGTTAAAAACGCCCCTAATGAATACAAAACCAACTTGTCTCTTACCGAAAGTGGCAGCAATCATTGCAAAATGGACGAGAAGAAATAGTGCTTTCATCATTTTCAGTTTGTGTCGTGTATGTATTTTGGACGACTGCTGGAAACTGTTGATTTCATCTTTGTTTCAGTGTCTTTTATACTAACAATGTAATTACAGTTAACGTCATTGATTATGTTTTTTTGGGTGTGTTTTTTGTTGATGAATTTCATCATACCGCAATGAAGTCTTGATGGGAAACGATAGTTCGTAGAACTGCCAAGTGTTTCAGCAATCTTGGTTAGTTTTTGGAAAGAAACAACTTCTGTTAAAATATTACTATTCTATCCATTATTTATCCATATTAATGGGGTTGTTTTTTTTTCCATACTTTAGGTACTTTGGGATAAAGACTATGAAATTACATTTTCAGATTCAACGCACTAGCATTGACTATCAAAGATCGAATCTCTTCCCTTGTATTTTTATTTTCTTTTTCTTTTTTCCCACTTTCAAACAGTTCGTGGAAACGAACTCTAGTGAGGGGTGACGTGGCTCAATAGTAACGGAAAAACTAAGAAATGATATTTTGATTTCAATAAACCTATCAAAAGAATTGGCTATAATACTGATTTCAAACATCTAACATTTATTAGTTTAGTGTTACCCATTAAAAGCTACAAGCCTAACAAAATTTGCCTGATTTTTGAAAAAAGGGAGAAAACCCCTAAAAGTCAAACAATGAAAATGACACCATAAAATTCAGCGTATCCGAGAACACTGTTGTAGAAATTCCAGGCTTACATCTGTAAAAATGTGGAACTCTGTATTTTTTTCAAGAAGAAAAATCACGGATGCGTGTTTGTTTTTACCCTTTTTAAGTAATCAAAAAGATTGATGGGCAACTAGTAACCCTCACATCCCTATTTTTTCCCAAACATCACCGATCAAAATTTTAAAAATTTTGAGATAGCGATTTTATTCAGCATAGTAGAAAAGTCTATCTTTGGGGATAATATGACCCCCAAAGCCCCTGGGTATTTGTTATTGGGAAGTACAGAGGCAATTTTCGTGGGGAGGGGGATTTCTGGTGGTGGAATTTTCCACGGAAAGAATTTTTCGTGGGAATGGAAGTTTCCGTGGATGAACTTTCCAGGGGAAATTTTACCCAGGGAAAATTAACTAGAATTCATAAATAAGATTATTTTTATTCGTCTGAATTTCTTTTTGCCGACTCAATTTTTAGTGAGGAGATGTTAAAGAGAATAGTCAGAGGGAAATGTTTGCCGGTTTGGAATTGTCTATAGTGTCTTTCCGTAGTGGGGGGATTTTCCACGGGAGAAACTCTCCATGGGGGAGTTTTACACGGAAAAAATATACAGGGTGATGTTTCTGTGGGAGCAACTTTCAATTAGGGGTGGGGAGGGAGGAAATTATTTACATAAGAAATTTCCTTGGATTATGGAATTTCCAGTATGATTTTAAAAACAATCAGAAATTAAAGTCTTTTTCAAATTAAAGTGCGTTAAGAATTTGTTTTTTGCCCGGAATCGTCCACAAGAAATTTTCCGGGTGGAACCTTCACCTATTAAATAGATAATTTTTTTTAAACTGGAAATAAGGAGCGGAGTTAAAACTTAAAACGAACAGAAACTATTTCGTACATGAAAGGGGCTGTCCCCCCCCCCCTCAACGCCTCACTCTCTACGCTGAATGTTAAAAATCGTTCTTTGTCACAACTCTACTTTTTCAAACAATAAAAACTTTAGCCTAAGGAGCGAGGCGGTGAGGACAGCCTCTTTCATTTACGGAATAATTTCTGTTCGTTTAAAATTTTAATGTCGCTCCTTACTTTTAGTTAAAAAAAAACTTCTTCGTTTATTTAATTTTTGAACTTTTTTCAACTAATTTAGATTCAAATTTGGCTTATTGAACATTAAAAATTAAAACAAATTTTATATACTAATTTTGGCAGATTTATTTCATATATGAAGAATTGCCCCCTCTCCAATACCTTGCTCTTTACGATAAAGTTGTTAGCACTTTTAAAAAAGCTTTGTATTCTAATTAAACGGCCCCCGTGTTTCATTTTTAGTAAACAGCCAAACCTTAGCGTAAACAGTAATGTATTGAGGAGGGGGCAACCATTCATATACGGAATAATTTCTGTTCGTTTTTCAAATAATGCCGGTAAATCTTGCTCACCCTCTATGAAATTTACCCTTCCCCCTCACGGAAAAATCCTCCATGGAAATTTTATCCATCGTAAAGTGCACCCCCCCCTCGTCAAAGTCCCTCCAGACAGTTCTATCCTCGCAGAGTAACCTCCCCCTGTAAAATTGCTTGCGGACGATTCTGCCTGAAAAATTCTCCTTGGCATTCTTTTATTTGAATAAGACTTTAATCTCTAATCGGTTTCTCGATCACTTTAGAAATGCCCCCTTTTGTGAAAATTATTTCCCAGAAAACAAAACACGCGGAAAAAAGCTCCTGGTTCATTCTCCTAGAACATCTCCACATAAACAACTTGGCAAAGAGAATGTATGACAATTAAAAAGAATTTCTTATATTAATAAATCCCACAATATAACTTTTCCCCTGTATATTCAACCCCAAACCCAAACAATTCCACCCCAAGTGAACCCCCCCCCCCCAAAAAAAATGTCTATATACTTCCCAATGATAAATGCTGTGCGTAAACAATGGGCAAATTTCTTAACTTACAGGCTTCTCCCTACGGACTGTAGGCGGTAATTTAAAAAAAAAGACATAAATATGTGATTTTTCAACTATACTGAACAAAATGGCTATCTCAAAAGTTTGATCAGATAGTTTTTATGGGAAAAATGGGCGTGGGAAGGGGCCCAGTTGTCCTCCAGTCTTTTTGTTCGCTTAAAAAGGGCACTATAACTTTTAAAATCCGTTCAAATTAGCCCCCTTCAGATATTCTAGGACCACTGGGTTGATGCCATCACCCCAGGGGAAAAAAATAAACAACAAAAAAACACGCCTCCGTGATCTTTCTTCTGGCAAAAAAATACAAATTCCGTATTTTTACAGATGGAGTTTGAAACCTCTATAGTATGTTTCTCTGATACGCTGCATTTATATGGTGGGTTTTTAATTGATATCCTATGACTTTTAAGGGTGTTTCCCCTTTTTCCGAAAATAAGGTAAATTCTCTCAGGCTCGTAACCTTTGATGGGTATGACTAAACTTAATAAAATGTATATATCTGAAATCAGCACAAAAATCCTATTCTTTTGATATATCTATTGGTATCAAAATTCCGTTTTTAGAGTTTTGGTTACTATTGAGCCGGGTGGCTCCTTACTTACAGTTCGTTACCACGAACTGTGTGATAGAATTGAACTGTCTGGGAGGGAATTTCTCTTCCAAGGGGGAGGGGGGAGGGACTATTTTACGTGGAAAGAACTTTCCACGGAGGAATTGGGGGAAGGAATTTTTCCATGGAGGGGAATTGGATTTCCCGGTATTACTTAAAAATGATCAGGAATTAAATATAATAAAACCAGTTTCTTCAACTGTAAAAGGTAAAAGGAAGGACCAACATCACAACTTAAAACGAACAGAAATATTACGCATATGAAAGGGGCTACCGCCTCATTAAGACCTCGCTGTTTATGCTAAAGTTTGACTTTTCGTCCCAATTCTGTAAGAAAGACTCCTGAAAGACACGGGCAGTTTAATTAGAATAATAAGATTTTTTTAAAGTCTTTTTACTCAAAGGGCGAGGTCTTGAGGAGAGGACAACCCCTCTAAGTAATATTAAGTTAGTTTTAAGTTTATAGATGTTGCTCACTCCTTACTTTCAGTTGAAAAAAAACTTGTTTTTGTATTTAATTTATTAAAGGAATGATGATTGAAACTTTTTAAGCGACTTAGTTAATTGGAAATTTATACTTTAGTGGCATTTTAAATCTTTACAACTTATTCAAGTTCAACCAGTCCCTAACTTGTTCATCTTTTGCCTCCATACACCCCTGTAACCCCCAAGGTATTGAATTAAAATTTCCAGATGACCATTTTTCTCAGAATATTACAAAGGTTTAATAATTATATATGCCGGGGTGACCTGACCGGCTACTAGGCGTATTCATCCCGGAAAGTTCCCAGCTAAAAAATTCCCTGCCGTGGAAAAGTTCTTCGGATAAATACCCCCACGGAAAATTCTCCCGATGGACAAATCCCTGTATGCACAAAATGGAGCAACCAAAGGGAAAGTATGACAAACAAAAAGATGAAGAAAAGAAAGGATTTTAGATTATTCTAGCTATTTTCCAAGATACAGGCAGAATATATATTGCAGAATATTCTATAGTATTAATCTTTACATGTTTGTTTATTCTAATTCTTATTTAGGTGTTTTGGGGGTTGATATATCAAAGTAGGGTAATATAAAGGTAACAGAAAATGGTGAGACAGAAGTAATTATTTCCCACACATTTGGTCTGGTACTGACACCTATGAATTTAAAAAAACAAAGTGCGTTTAAATTAATAGGTTTTAAATAAAGAGTGAAGTTGAAACTTAAACCGAACAAAAATTATTACTTCTTAGCCTATCTAACATATGTCAATAAAACTAATGCAAATAAATCAACTTCAGATTCAATCGGGTTTAATTAAAACAAATAGAAATAAATAAAAATAAATAAACTTCTCCATGCAAAAAAACGCACGTTGAGTCCCTTAAAAAAAATAACGATTCCTCCTAATCAGGCTTTACGACTCTCACTTTACTCCTCAACACAACCACATCCCTCAACCATATAAATCACAAGTCACTGGTGATATTTCCCTATCTTCGTTGGATTACAGAAAACTAACGCTTTACTGAAAACACAAAAAAAATATAGGAGTTTTGGTGCGGTAAAAGTAAACCTTTTAAGGACTCTTTTAAGAATATAAAAGAGAAGCATATTTAGATTATAGTTTTGTTTATTTTTTTTTACTTAATTTGGCATCACTTCTGCACAATGAGCTCAGGTCAATGATTGACTGTCGTCTTGGATATAAAACACATTTCATGATTATTTTGTATACAAGCTCGAAGTGAAGGAATCTCATTAGTATTAGGACTGCGAACTTGCTTTAGAATGTGTATCAGAACTTAAAATCCTCAGTTTTATAGAGAGAAATAACTGGATTTCCAGAGTTCATTATTGCGGTTGATATGCTCTTCATTTTCATTAATACTAGGTGAGACCAAGATGTTACCTGATAAATCAATCCATTATTCTATATGTTGGGTAATGACTTTAAGGTTATAATTTTTATGCCTAACTTCTTAAGATGATTTTATTAGACTCCTAAATCAATATTCTTGTTTTTCTGCTTAGCTTTGTGTTTTCAGTAAAGCGCTAGTTTTCTGCAATCCTACAAACACAAAGAAATATAACCAGTTGATTTATTTGTATTATTTTTATTGATATAAGTTAGATAGGCTGTGAAGTAATAATTTTGGTTTGTTTTAAGTGTCCACGCTGCTCTTTACTTCCCTCGGAAAGACTTTGTTTGTTAAATTAATCTATGCTCGTATTTGATTAAAATTTAAATTAGGAACAACACTAAATAATAATAATAATTTATTTTTAACCCGCTAAGGTAACAAAAGCGGAGTATAAATAAAAGAAAAGAAAAAATACATACAAATCGACTAAATACACAGTAAAGACACTAAATCAATGAAGGAGGCGTACAAACCCATGATGAGCTGGGAGAGCCTTCACTGTATGGGGGAGTTTGTCAGCAAGCTCAACTAGCTTATCAGTTATATCTGGAAGCCCAAAAACTGAGACAAGGTTACGGTTCCGGTACCACGGAGGCAAATACAGTAGAAAACGCGAGAACCGAAAATAATAAGAACGTAATGACCGGGTATTTTTTCGCCCAAGAATGGGATAAACACCAGAAAGGAACAAAATTGAATGATCAGTAAAAACAGAATACAATTTAGCAAGGGTCGTCCTACTGTATTTCCCCCGATTGGCAACAATTTTGGAGTAAGATACTTGGATCTTTTTCTTACAATTCGCCACGGCTTGTTCTCGGAGAGATTTAAGATTTTTAGCAATGTTTATACCCAACCACCGAAAAGAAGAGACACATGGGACAGAAAAAGAAGCGCAATCTAAAGGCGAGTTACAATTACTGTTAAACGAAAGATATTCACATTTAGAAAAATTCAGTGATAGACCAATCTTACTAAGTTTTGCTGCAACTGTAGATACAGAAACAGAAAGACCTTTTCTAGTCCTACTAATTAGAAGTATATCATCAGCATACGCTATGTAAGAAAGATTAATCGCCTGAAAAATACAAGTGGTTGGGATAGAAGATAAAACAGAAGAAATGCAAAGTTTAAAGATAGAAGGGGAAAGGACAGCACCTTGTCTGACACCACGCCGAACCGGAATTTTAGAATCGGAAATAACCCCTTCAGCTTTTATTCGTAGAAAAGAATTGGCATACCAATAACGAAGGAGAGAAACCAGAGAAAGATTAATGCCATGACTAAAAAGGGAAAACAGAGCTTGTGAGTGGACGACGCTGTCAAAAGCCTTGGAAAGGTCCAAGGCGCAAAGATGGAGTTCATATCCCTTTTTAGTCGCTTCGATAAGAAGATTAATTAGAACTCGATGGGCTTGCTGGCACCCTACCCCAGACGAAAATCCAAGCTGATTTTCGCCAAAATGTGCACTCGATATGGACGGAAGAAGAACATATTCAAAAACTTTACTGAGATTGCATGACACAGTTATTGGCCGATACAACGAGCAATCGCTAGGAGGTTTCCCTCTTTTAAGAATTGATGTTACAGACCCACATAGGAAGCTATCCGGTACCGCAGACGCACACAAGCACATTTGGAAAAGCAACTGCAGGTGTTGAAAAAGAAGTGGGCAATCAACTTTTAAATGGTTGGCAGAAATGCCATCACAATCGAGGGAATTTGATTTCAACCTTTTTACTGCCTGCTGAACCACAGAGAGCTCGACAGGCAAAATCTGAGTTTGGCTCAGCGATACGGGAAGTGCGGCAATGAGAAGTTTCGAAAAAACCGAATGGACATGATAAGTCACTGAACTAAAAACTTTACTGTAATAACTATGCCATGCACCGGCACTAATCGGGCTTGTAGCAAAAGAATCATCAAGTTTTTCAGAATTAATTACCTTTTGCCAATCAGATTTACTTAACGGGAAATTCGATATTTTTGATTTAGTCGAGCGCAGGTAATTTTTATATTCTAATTTTGTCTTTTGCTTTATTTGATGAATAACCCCTTCAGACGGACGACCACAAGAAACCCAAATCCGCAACCAAAACTTTGCTTTATTTTTAATCGATTTCAATTCAGGATCCCACGACCACTCCGGTTTACGCGTGTTTCGCCTGACTCGCTCCTGTGGTACAGCGGTCAATTCAGCTGTTTTAAGGCAAGATACTAATTTTAGATAATAATCATTTAGAGTATTTTTATCATTTGAAGACTTACAACTAAGCTGTAGAAGGTGGAAAGGAACTTGAATTGTAGCAAGTAGCATAGCTAGCGTAGAAATATACAGCGATAAATTTATCTTATTCCAATTTCGACGGAAAACCCATCTTCGTCCTGCTTGTAAAGCATTACGATTAGTACAAATCGGTATTTGAAAAACAAACGAAATCGGTAGGTGATCTAAATCGCAATGATCTTCATGAACAGTTACAGTAGAAACGGGTAGGCCCGGAGAACAAACAACATGATCAATATTACTTTGACTACCGGAATGATGAAGATAAGAATATATACAAGTTTTTTCAACCAGCTTAAACTGCGGCAGCGAATCAAATATCAAATCCGAGCGAATATTCGATGACAGCAGGTCAGCGTTAAAGTCTCCAGCGATCAAAAAACGATAACCTTGATTTGAGACGGATTCCAAAAGTTTCTGTAATACACTGCAAGTCTTAGCGAATCTGTTAAGAGACTGAACCGATTTTCTGTCACAAGGCAAGTAAACATTTACGATCACTAAATCGTTAATCCGCACGGCCAAAATGTTAGGATCACTGTGAAAAAGCACAGGCGAGTAGCAAGCAACACTATTTCGGTTCAGTATACAAGCAAGCCCACCCGACGGCCGTCCGAACGTAGTTCGTGCCGCCGATACGAAAACGACGTGATTAGCACTTCTTTTTAGCAGGTTTGTATTAGCCGACGATAATAAGTGTTCTTGCAAACAGACAATGTCATAGTTACATGCAAGTTCGTCAATAACATGCTCTTTTCTTCTGGTACCATTTATGTTGTACGAGACAGCTGAAAGGGACTGCATCATTTTCGGGCACTACTCGAAACGCGAGACTTGAGCACTGGACATTTCAAACTAAAGGATGTATGATCACCGTTGCAGTTTGCACATTTGGGGCTATTTTGGCAAGGTGTTTCCTTAGTGGCAGTATGATTACCGGCACAACGAGCACATTTATCAACAGGACTGGTGCAATCCTTCATCATGTGATCTGGGGATCGGCATTTGAAGCAGCAACGGGGTACACTGATGAAATCGTACACACGGAATATTTCGTAACCTATTTTCAGGCCGTTCTTGATGGCATTGCCTTTTGCGAATGTATCCGAGAACTCTAGCTTAATTGTTTGTGAAGAGCCGAAACGAGTGGCTTCAGTCACACCAGGGTACGAATTTAGTCCAGCAATGTCAAAATCCTCAGGGATACCTCTAGCAATCCCAAGGTGACGCTTAAGCACAGTTTTAGTGGTAGCACCCGATGCGGCTGCACTAATCGAATTGCAGAAATCCGAAATAACAGATTTCTCAATGTTGACATACAACTTGTCACCTCGTGGGCGGACACTGGAAACTGACTCGTGACCTGACAATTGGTCTAAGAATTCCTTTCGACTTTTGGGGTTGCAAACTGTTTGCGGAAGGTTTGAAACAATCACTGTAGCATGGCTACTCGATAGTGAAGAAGCAGCATCCCCAGGCTGGGGTAGCGGTGGAAAATTGGCTGAATAAGACTCGAACTGATTGGATATAGTTTTTAGATGCAAGTTCAGTTCATTGACTTTCGAGAGCAAAGCCGAGTAAGCCGAAGCCGGGATAACTGGCACTTCCGAAGGGCTTCGAATGACGAAAGTCGGAATTGTAAAACAATTTGAATCACCTTTTCTCAGCATTTCCAAGATATCACCAAGGTGACTAGATGGTGCCTTCGTTCCGGTTCGCTTCTGAAATGGCGCATCAGGATCCAGCTTCAAGCCCAGCCATTTCTTTGCGATCACAATCACTTCGCAATCAAAAACTCCGCTCCAAATCTTTTGATAGTCTCATCATCTATTCCCTCTTCCTTGTTTCGCTGAACGAAATTCAACACAGGCGAATAATGCAAATTCTCACTCTGTTCAAACATCATGACTTAACAAGCTATATGCACAGCAGCATGGGATCTTGAGCGCACGACTGACGACTTCTGCTTTGTTTGCACAGACAAACGCCTCTGAGACTTCAAATGCCTCCGTCCACACAATACTAGGAACAAGGGAAGTGTCGGGACCCACTCACCAATTCCCCGCAATTTAAGGGTAACTAAATACCGGTAGGTACATACGGCGCTTGCGGCAGGAACCCTCCCCTCTTCTGCTTGTTGTCTAGTATATGTTATCAATCAATATTCTGTTTCGGAAACTACTTTAGAATTTTGGCTTATATTCAGTCAGTACAGTAGGTGGCAACACTGCTCTAAAAATTCGGGCGCACTTTCCACAGCGCAACAATCAAGCTCTGGCAACGCAGCTAGATCTAGAGTTCATTTCGGCCATACCGCTGCTGTCCATAAAGAATACAATCCTCTAGGGTAATTAAATGTTTCTGTCTGAGTCTCTGTACTTATTAAGTCACTAAATCTCAAGGGAATTTATGTTCAGTAAAAAATGTCAATAGCCAGAGAATAAATAATCCGATTATAAATGTCTGTAGGGAAACACACAGGTTGAAATCTTACTTTATTTAAAAGATTAGTATCCAAAAACAAGGTGTTTACACGACGAACTCTCAAGTGACACTGCTATGACCTTTTCTATTTATACGGAATAATTTCTGTTCGCTTTAAGTTTTAATTCGTATTCGTATTTTTCGTATTCGTTTAATCAAATAGCTTTCGTAGCAAACAAAACTGAACGCTAAATTATGCTATTTTTACAATGCATTCAAGAAAAAAAAATCACTTATTTAATACACTAACAAAATATGGTACAAAGGAATTTGCAAATCTGTTTGCTCAGCACTTGGCGGATTGTAGTCTGTTCTGATGCTTGGTGAGTTTGTGGGCTGGCGCGGTTGGACGAAGAATTGAGTGATGTTTCTCGTTTGACATGAGTGATTTCCTAAATCTCATTATCGAATCGTGTCTTTGGCCGAACAAAGTAGGCAAGCTCATAACCACAAGGGCATGCTCGTAACTCTCATACCTGGGTCCAAGAATTATTTTAGTAGCACGATTTTGAACGTCTTCTAGTTCCTCTGAAATGTAGGCAGTGTTTTGTGCTTGGGGACCCCAGACCGGACAACAATATTCAAGGATTGGCCAGATGTGCGTCGTGTAAGCCAATAAGAGCTGACGATCTGAGAAACCCAGCCTTGAATGTTGGTCCTTAGTTTCAGTTGAAAACTTTTTTTTTTTTAATTTATTTTCTAATCACCTCCAATGTAGGGAAGATAAGATACCTCAACCCTCATTAAGGAGCTGAACTAAGAAGCCGTACAAGAATTGAAGGGAAAAACAAGTTTAGAGTGGAAAAAACAAAATCAAAACATAATATTATTTCTTTTTTCTCAAATAATTTTAAATAAGAAGGAATATATCTTTAATTCTTTGTTTTAAAAAATTAAATTCAGTCACACTTAATAAAGTAGTTCCTGGCGAGTAGCTTCGACATAAAAGGTTAACTGAGTAGACAGGTTTGTATATCGACATACTTGAGGAAAATTTTGCTGGATGCCTTTAGGCTTAGGGATTTATTTGACCTGTCCCTAAATAAAAAGCCACTCATTACTCAGAAATGATGGGAAATTTCAAAAAAAGGTAATTTCTCGTGTAGGTAAGATAAATGGTATTACAAACTAAGTTTGTTTTCATTTCAAAAATTTTGGGAAGAATTACCTGAATTCTTCTACAGAACTGTTCAGTACATATTTGTGTTTTATTACTATACGGCTAATTTTAGTTTTCTCCGTCATTTTCACTTGATTTGGGAAAATTGGCTCCAGATTTGACCTCCTCCCCTCTCCCCAGGATTTTGACAAAATTACACCATTCGTTGGGGTATGAATCTAGATATCTACTCAGAATGTCGTTGCAAACCATGAACTGGATGACCTCTAGTCCCTTTTGAATCAAAATCTTTGACCAAATACCTTCCTGGGTCAAGCTTTAAAAAATGAGTGCATCACATTTACAAAAACAGTGAAATTATCTGAAAATGATCGTTTAGAAGTGAGAAAACCATAATTGAAAAAAAAACACACAACAAAAACACTTAAGCAGGAATCGAACGCAAGACAAGTAAAGTAGTCTTGCGTTATAAGTGGTTATTGGGAAGTATACAGACGTTTTCAGGAGGGATTTTTTATGGTAGGTAGTGGGAGGGGGTGGGTTATATGGGAGGATCTTTCCATGAAGGAAGTTTTCATGGGGGAAGGAATATTTCTATGAAGGGGGTGCCGGATTCCCAGCATTATTAAAGAAAAAGATCAGAAATTAAGTGGAAAAACAATAAGTTTTTCAACTGATTTCAACTGATCAACTGATTGTGATTAAGAAGTCATAGGGGGCGAACCCCCTAATATACGTATTAAAAATCTTTGAATATAGAAGTTCGTTACGTAAGTTAATTCGTAAGTTACGTATAATTATTAGTAATAAAAATGTTCGTAAATAAAATTAAACAAGTTTCGAGAAAGCCATTTAACCAAATAAAAGTAAAATTAATATATAAATTTTGATTTAATTATTCATGTACGGTGAGCCAAAATCAATACCTGCATTAATTCAAAAACGTTAAAAAATTAAATAAAAAACACGTTTTTTTTTTAACTGAAAGTAAGGAACGTTTTAAAACTTAAAACGAACAAAAATTATTCCGTATATGAAGGGGGCTATCCCCGCCTCAACGCCTCACTTTTTACGCTAAAGTTTGACTATCTCACAACTCTATTGTTTTAAACAATAAAAAAACTTTAGCGTAAAGAGCGAGGAATTGAGGAGGGGACAGCCCCCTTCATAAACGGAATAACTTCTGTTCGTTTTAAGTTTTAATGTCGTTCCTTACTTTCAGTTAAAAAACTTATTTTTTTATTTATAGTTCTAATGAATCTATTACGAAGAAATTCATTATCTAGTATATGAAAATGGAGTTCTCTGTAAAACATTGATTTGGTTTTAAATGTTCTTTTATCACAAAAGCACGTATTTTTCAGTTCTCAGCTATCTGATGGGAAAAAAAGGAAAAAAATATGCTCTCGATGCAGAATATCGTAGTTCAGGCAAGTTTTCTTGTTTTTCGAGCCAATAGATTTCCTTTACTATTCAGGCAAATGAATTACCTTTTGCTTTGTCATAGCATAAATACTGTAATCTGAACTACGACGATGCAATGGTAAGAATACTTGCGCGTAGCTAGTGGTTATGATAGCTGGCATTCATCAAGATTGGCCATAAAAATAGAGTTTTTAGTAGAAAACTTGAGTTATTTTTAAAATATTTTTTTTAATTACAAATAGCACTAAATCTAGCAATTTCTCTTTAAAATTATCCATTGAACAACTCTCTACGATGTTCCAGTGCCTAGCTATCTGTGGAAAAAAAGAAGAAACAAGAGAAAAAAAAGATGCCGTTTAGGCAAAATGCTATAGTAACTGCTATTTTTCTTGATTTTCAAGCCAATATATTTCCCTTTCTGTTCAAGCCAAGGACAGAAAGTTTTCTACGCAAGGGTTTCGGACAAGACGGTTCTAATGGTGTACTTTTTGTTTTGATCTGACTCTGTTTTTATGAGCTATGGGCTATTATATTTCTTAACATTGAACGTGATCGTCTCTTACTAGGTTGTTAGCTACCAATGCAACCCGGATATGATATATTTTAACATGAAAATGCGGTTTTTTCGTAAAAAACGATTTTATATTAGAAACAACGTTTTTTAATTACAAAAGGATTTTACACCATCAACTTCCTTTTAAAGAGCGAAGCAAAGCATGGAACATGACAGTAAGACTTTCCTTCTCTTTGGGCATGGCTTCGGGAGTTGGCACTTTATTAAATTTATCACAGCTCAATGGAAAAGGATAAAATTTCATATCCTTTCTTGCAATTGGCAACATATCTGCCATTTGAAGCAATTGTCTCATTTTCATTTGTCTGTTTGCAAACGTAACGAGTCACTTAAAGCAAACAGAAAACCAAACCAATTTAAAAATTTTCAAGCATTTCCCTGATTTGAATTAAAATTTAAATTAGTGCTCCAACACCATAAATATTTTTGCAGTTTGCAGTTAAACAAAATAAAATTTAAAATTTTTAGAAATTAGTCTAGTTTCAGTTGAAGAATCATATAATTTGTTAAAAGCCCAAAAATATTTCCTATTAATAACAAAAGCATGTAGGTTAGGACCGCACAAAAAACAAAGCTAATTTTTAATTTTTCAGCTATTTTTCTAGTTTTAACTAAAAAATAAAATTTTTGCTCAGGCACCATAAATATTTTTGCCGTTTACACAATAGCTTTAGCAATCATGAATTGAAAACTAAAATAAAAATATTGAATTTTGTTTATTGGAAATGCCCATTGAATCACAATTCGGGTATTTAGAACCTAACAAAAAATAAAACTAATGTTTGATTTTCCATTTTTTTCTATTTTTAATTAAAAATATTAAAATTATTGTTCAAACACCATAATCCGGGTCTCAGCGGTAGCTAGCAACCTAGTAAGAGGCGATAACATTAAAAAAGAAACCCAAAAGCTTCGAGCTTAATAGAAATCGTTGTTAGAAAAACATCAACACCGAATTTCGTTTCAAATAAACATAAAACAAAAAAGGCACCAATGGGATTCGAGTCAATGATCTCCTGCTTACTAGGCAGATGCTTTTACCAGCTAAGCCAAAGTATCTTATCCTTGTTAGCATCTTTAACATAAACTTCATTCATCAGATATTTTAATATATTTTATATGGTCTAGTGGTTAAGATGGCTGGCTTTCACCTAGTTGAGACAAGTTCAATTCCCGGTATGGGAACTTTTACCTATGATGATTTCTTAAGGAAAATTCATCATCACTATTTATAGTGATAAAAATACAGTTTTTTTTTAAAAAGTGATTCTTTTTTATTTTTTAATTCAAAAAGGCACTAGAACTTTTAAAATTCCTGTTCAAGTAAGCTCTCTCGCAAAATTCTAGGATATCTGGGTTGATAAGATTATCCCTGGAAAAAAGAAAAAAAAGGCAAACAATTAAACACGCATCCCTGATCTTTCTTCTGGCAAAAAACCAAATTCCACATTTTTGCAGATAGGAGCTTGAATCATCTTCAGTAAGGTTCTCTGATACGTGGAATCTGATGGTGTGATTTTCATTGAGAGTCTATGACTTTAAGGGGTATTTTTCCCTTTTTTTAAAAACAAGGCAAATTTCTCAGACTCGTCAATTTTGATGAATATGAGTATTCATTTTTGATAAACTGAGTTGATGAAGCTTATATATTTGGAATCAGCATAAAAATCCGATTCTTTTGATGTATCTATTGATATAGAAATTCCGGTTTTTAGTGTTTCGGTTACTATTGAGACGAGTCGCTCTTACTATACAGTTCGTTTCCACGAACTGTTTGATTCTTAGGCTCTTAACTTTTGATGGGTAAAATTAAACTTGAAAAAATTACATATTTAAAATAGGCATAATAATCCGATTCTTTTGATCTATCTATTTGTATCAAAATCTGTTTTTTAGACTTTTGGTTACTATTGAGACGGGTCACTCTTACCATACAGTTCGTTACCACGAGCTGTTTGATATACTTGTCTAGACATGTACTTTACTCTACAGTCCGTTACCACGAACTGTTTGATATACCTGTTTGGACATGATAAGCATATATTTAACCTTCACTAAATATGAGGAATGACCACTTTTTTAATATTAATTAAAAAATGCACTAGAACTTTTAATTTCCGTTCGAATGAAACTTTTTGCGAAAATCTAGGACGAAAAGATCATTAGTGATCAATCCTGGAAAAAAAACAAACAAACCCGCATCCCTGATCATTTTTGCAGATGGGACCTTGAAACCTCTACAGGAAGATTTTATGATACTCTGAATCTGATGGTTTAATTTTCATTTTTAGGGACTTTTGGGGAGTTTTTTTTTCCTTTTTTCGAAAACACACCAAATTTTCTTAGGCTCGTAATTTTTTATGGGTAAAATAGTACCTTTTTATGGATCAAATTCTGGAAAATTCTAAATTTACAATCAGCATTAAAATCTGATTCTGTTGATTTATCTATTGGTATCAAAATTCCGTTTTTTAGAGTTTCGGTTATTACTATTGAGACGAGTCGCTCTTACTATACAGTTTGTTACCACGAACTGTTTGATCTTTTATATAATGATTACAAACAGGAAAAAGCCTACGGCTTTTTCGTCTTTGGAATAGTAAGAGACAATATTCAAAGAATCAGGTAGCTAACGGAATCAGGCAGCTAATGCAATGGTTAGCTCTTTTAATGATTCCGTTTTTTAGAGTTTCAGTTACTATTGAGACGAGTCGCTCTTACCATACAGTTCGTTACCACGGACTCTTTCATTGTCGAAAAATAAGTGCGTATAAATATTGCATTCGCATATTGTTCATATTTGGTTACCTACGATTATGACGTCATTGATCCAGATTGGCCATTAAAATGCAGCTTTTAGTGAAAAAATTGATTCTGTTAAAAAAAATAATTCAAATAGCACTAGATCTAGTAAGTTCCTTTAATATAAGCAATTGAACAACTCTCTACGATGTTCAAGTGCCAAGCTATCTGTGGAAAAATAAGAGGAAAAAAATGCCGTTTAGGCAGAATACTGTAGTAGCTGCCATTTTTCTTGATTTTCAAGTCTATATAAATCCCTTGCTGTTCAAGCCAAGGGACAGTTTCTTATATAGGGGTTTCGGACAAGGTGGTTGTAATGGTGTACTTTTTGTTTTGATCTGACTCTATTTTTAGGAGTTATGGGTTATTACATTTCTTAACATTGGAAGTGGTCGTCTCTTACTAAGTTGCTAACTGCCGCCGCAACCTGGATTATGAAGAATATCATATTAGCTGCCGTTTTTCTTGATTTTAAAGCCAATATATTACATTTGTTGTTCATCAAAGGGAAGGTAAGTTTCCTATATAGGGGATTCAGACAAGTCGGTTACAATGGTGTATTTTTTGTTTTGATCTGACTCTAGTCTTAGGAGGTATGGGCTACTATATTTCTCAGCATTGGAATTGATCGTCTCTTACTAGGTTGCTAGCTGCCGCTGAACCCAGATCAAGCCAATAAATTTCCCTTTTGATGAAGCCAAGGGAAGGTAAGTTTCCTGTATAGGGGTTTCGGAAAAGGCAGCTCTAATAGTCACCTGCTTCTAGTGTTAGGAGTTATGAACTATTTCAGTTTTTATTATGGGGCGTGATCGTCTCTTACTAGGTTGCAAGCTACCGCTGAAACTTGTACTAAGAACCCACCGACCCAACCCCATTCTAACTTATCCTAGCCATACCTCATCCTAACCTGGCCTAGGCCAGCCTTACCTAACCTAAAAATCCAACTGTCCAAGCCCATCCTAACCTAAGCTTCCCACATGCAAAATTTAGCCTTACCTAACTTAAAAACCAACCTTAGGCTATCACCCCGTCCAAACCCATCCTAACCTTACCTAACCCAGGCTTGCTAAGCAAAGCCTAACCTACCCAACCACTCCATTTCATCCTAGCATAACCTATCCTAACCTAGCCATATCTAACGTAAAAACCAACCAACCCATCCTAACCCTTACTAACCTAACCTACCCACCCGCAAAACCCCCAGTCTAACCTAGCTTAATTTACCCACCATTTCAGACCCCGAAACTGATTAAGTAGGGAGATAAATCAATACACCAAAACTACAAACAAGACAAACGAGATAACAAATAATACAACTAAGACAACAAATAGTATAACTAAGCACTATTACCACAACATTACAAATAAGACAATACAGCATCAATACAAACAACATTACGAATAACTCAATTCAGCAATATTACAAATAAGACAACTTAGACAACAAATAATACAACTAAGACAACAAATAGTGCACTATTACAGCAACAATAAAAATAAGACAATACAGCAACATAACAAATAACATTAAAAATAACATTACTAATAATTTACTGATAGAAATTGACGCTTCTGGTGCATTTACGTATAAAAATGAACTGGTACATTTAGATATAGAAGTGAACAGTTTTACATATGCCTATAGAACTGAAAACTGGTGCATTTAGAGATACAACTAAACACTAGTGCACTGACACATAGAACTGAACGTTGGTACGTTTGCGTATAGAACTGAACATTGGTACATTTTCATATAGAACTGAACACTGATAACCTTTTTTGGACTGGATAGTTCAAAATGACAATTTACTTCATTTTATTTTTTAAAAAAACAGAAGAAAAAAGCCAAAACGAAAACACCTAATGCTACATCAGAGACTAGGGAATAATAACGGGATTCAGTTTTTTTCTGATTGTTTCTCCTCGGTATCAGCTTTTTTTTCCTGTTTGATGTCTCTCTTGCTATTTTCTTTCTTTGGCTTCTTTTTTACTTCCTCTGGGGTATGTTCTTCTTTTCCAGATGATTTTCCCGCTTCCACTTCCTCTGAGGTTTCTGATGTCTCTGTTCCTATTTTTCTAGAATTTTCCTTTTCCTTCGTGTCCATCTCAGTCAATATAATTTCCGCTATATTTTTTGTCAGTTTCTCTTTTGTTTCAACCTTGGTTTCATGTTTAATTCCTTTGTTGCTTGTTTCTTGGTCTGTATTAATCCGGGTTGCAGCGGTAGCTAGCAACCTAGTAAGAGACGATCACGTCCAATGTCAAGAAATATAAAAACCCATAGTTCCTAACAAAGAAGTCAGATCAAAACAAAAAGTACACCATTAGAACCGCCTTGTCCGAAACCCCTGTATAGAAAACTTTCTGTCCCTTGGCTTGAACAGCAAGGGAAATATATTGGCTTGAAAATCAAGAAAATTGACTTTAACCACGTTATTCTCCGCAAACGTGATATTTTTTCTCTTTTCTTTTTTTGTATCCAGAGATAGCTTGGCACTGGAACATCGTAGATAGTTGTTCAATAGCTCATTTTAAAGGAAATTAATTGGGTTAAAAATCTATAGTAACTAAAATAAATTATTTCTAAAAGAGAATGAATTTTTCCAATAAAAACTGTATTTTTGATGCAGTGACGTCATAATTACTACATAAGAAACGTCAAAACTGTAAATCCGGGTTGCAGCGGTAGCTAGCAACCTAGTAAGAGACGTCACGTCCAATGTTAAGAAATATAAAAACCCATAGTTCCTAACAAAGGAGTCAGATCAAAACAAAAAGTACACCATTAGAACCACCTTGTCCGAAACCCCTGTATAGGAAACTTTCTGTCCCTTGGCTTGAACAGCAATTTCCGGGTTGCAGCGGTAGCTAGCAACCTAGTAAGAGACGATCACCTCCAATGTTAAGAAATATAAAACCCCCCAACTCCTAAAAAAAGAGTCAGATCAAAACAAAAAGTACACCATTAGAACCGCCTTGTCCGAATCCTCTATAAAGGAAACTTACCGCCCTTTGGCTTGAATAACAAAGAAAATATATTGGCTTGAAAATCAAGAAAATAGACTTTTACCACGTTATTCTCCACAAACGGGATATTTTTTTCTTTCCGCTTGATTTTTCTCCTCAGCTAGCTGGGCACTGGAAAATCATAGAGAGCTGTATAATAGCTCATTTTAAAGGAAATTGCAACATCTAGTCACTTTTGTATTTAAAAATAAAATACTTTTTAAAGTAGAATCAGTTTTGTCAAAAAAATTGCATTTTTAATGTATTTTCATACTGCAGTCTTTTCAAAGATATTTGAATTTTGAAGCAATAAAACAGTTCATGGTAATGAACTCTATAGTAATAATAGCTACTTGTCTCAATAGTAACCGAAACTCCTGGAACCAAAATTTTCTTTTTTGGCTTAATCGCTAAAATTATTATGTAAACTGCAAAAATATTTATGATGCCTAATCAGTAATAGTAATTTTTTAATTTAAACAAAAAAATACATGAAAATTCTAAAATTAGTTTTGCTTTTTGTCTCCTGGAAGAAACATTTTTTTCATCTCAGTTCAAATTTATTATTGTATCCTGGAACCAAACTTTTTTTGGTTTGTAACCCGTAAAGTACATATCTCCATATTATTGTCTCATTATTGCAATTATTTTAGTTTTCAGTCCAGAATCGTTAAACTTATTATGTAAAATGCAAAAATATTTATGGTGTCTAACCAATAATACTAATTTTGCAATTCAAACAAGAGAAATACCTGAAAATTTTAAAATTAGTTTTGTTTTATGCTAGGTTTTAGATACTCGATACGGGATTTTCTGTACTTAATAATTTTAAAAATTTAAAAAATATTGTCTCACGCGAGTAGAAAAAAAGAAAGAATAACCAAAAAAATATCAAAATAGAGCAATCCGAATATCTACTAATAGAAAACTTTGCAACACAAAAAATAAAGCTAACATCCTGAAATATCAGAAAAGTATATTTAAAAGAGATAAAAATGTCACCGAACGCAATAAAGCTCGAGAACGCGTAAGGATTGCTACTAAGATGTCTTGTGATCCAGGATTTAAGAAAATGAAATATGACAGAGCAAAACAGAGGTATGTTACGGATCAGGGGTATCGAGAAGGAAAAATTGAGACAGCCAAACAAAAGAGCAAGGAACGGTATGATAACGATATAGATTATCGAAACGAACATAAGAAAAAAGTTGCTACCAGAATAATGGGTAGATACTGGGGTGACAAAAGCTATAATGAAAAAATTAAATTCTCTGCGAGGTTGTACCGAAGAACGCATAAGGACAAAGGGAAAAATTACATTCAGAAATACAATAAGATGGCAAAAATGCAGGCTGATCTTTTTAAATTGAGAAACATTTTACGCATGTTTTACCGGGATCACGAAAAGTATTCAAAATTACAGATTAAAATTCTCTTTGAAAGAGCGGATGCTGCTGAAAAGTCGGCTAGAAATGCTTTGGCAAAGCTTCATAGCAATATTCAAAAGAAATGTTGTCAGTTTAACGAAAAGCTTCCAAGGTATGGATTGGCAATTGCGGAACAGTTTGTAGATGCAATGGAAAATGTTCGACAACACAGTGAATATACGGAGGCGTACTTCTTAGAAAATTCGTATATTAATTTTGGAAGGAGCAATTGCAGTTTATGTAGCAGCAATAAAAATATATATACAAGCATACCTATCAACAGCGAAGGAAAAGCAATGTTTTTCAATTATGGCGAAAACGAGCCTGTTAGGGTTATTAGTAAATGTGTTTGTAAGACTAATGATTTAGAACAAATTCCTGGAACACCAACTCAAGAAAAAAGCATTTCTAACTGTGTTTTAAACAGTTCTTTTAGTTCTACTGAATATTTGGCAAAACATTCTCTGTGTAGTAGAACAAACTGTCCTGTAAAGTACGAGACAACTATTGAAAAATGCTTTAAAACTAGATCTGACAAGGAAATTATGATGGCTGAAGTAACCTATAACAATCTGAGTAAACATTCAAAACCAAAAATTGGGCAGCAGGTTACTTGGGAATGTCACCCTGATATCTGCAAGCTCTATCCGACGGATATTGAATTATGTCAAATTCTTTTTGATATCCTTGAAAATAATATAGCATTAAAATTTTCAACTGACAAAGTGGTTAATTTCTACCTTGGCGGCTTGGATTATTGTGAAATCAATTACAGGGACACAAGAAAGCATGGGCATTCGTTATACTGTAGCCCAAATGAGGGATGTCAGAGCTATTTGTGTTCTCTAAGGGCACTAGCTCCACATTTTCCTGTCTTGAACCGTTTCATTAATAGCGTATATAAGGCAGTATCAAAATGTAAGATTATACAACATATTAATCTACTAAAAGTCGAGGGCTCGTACAAGGAACTAAGTCATTATATAGAAGAAGTGTCAAGTAGACTCTGTCGTAATAATAGTCAAGACTTCATTTACGGTGATAGCAATATTAGAGTTTCTATGGATGAAAATACAATAATAAAATTATTTGGTGAGAGCCTTGATAAGGTAGCTAACATCAGGGATGTATACCCAACAATGCATTGTGACAGTTGTGAGCAGATAAAGACAAAATACCAATTTGAAGAGTCTAAGATCCCTTTCAAATAAGAAAGGTTTTGATGTAGGGACTGTGAAACCAAATCAAAATGCTCGTCAATTTATAGACAGGCTTCATTCCCGTGATGGAGAGATGGAAGCGACTTTGTTTTCTGTTCAATCAAAAATCAGAGGATCTCAGCAGTATTTTCAATCTCTTTCCTATAAAGCAAAGTCAATGATTGAGCAATTGGGTCCACCGACTTTGTTTCTGACAGTTTCATGTGCTGAGTGGTACTCTCCTGAATTTATTGACTATTTACGGACTGTCCATAAGAACTTACCTGGTGTAGCAAAAATGACCCCAGCAGAGTTGACGTGTCTAGATCCAGTTGCAGTTTCCATGCACTTTGACAAAAAATGGACACCTATATTCAATGAGCTAATTTGTTCAAAGACAAATCCTTTGTTTGGTAAAATTAAGGATCATTTCTGGCGTATCGAGTATCAGAAACGAGGTGCGCCTCATGTACATTGTGTATTGTGGATTGAAGATGCTCCTATTATTGGGAAATCAACAGCGTCTGAAGTGATGCCTTGTCCGAATCCTCTATAAAGGAAACTTACCGCCCTTTGGCTTGAATAACAAAGAAAATATATTGGCTTGAAAATCAAGAAAATAGACTTTTACCACGTTATTCTCCACAAACGGGATATTTTTTTCTTTCCGCTTGATTTTTCTCGTCAGCTAGCTGGGCACTGGAAAATCATAGAGAGCTGTATAATAGCTCATTTTAAAGGAAATTGCAACATCTAGTCACTTTTGTATTTAAAAATAAAATACCTTTTAAAGTAGAATCAATTTTGTCAAAAAAATTGCATTTTTGATGTATTTTCATACTGCAGTCTTTTCAAAGATATTTGAATTTTGAAGCAATAGAACAGTTCATGGTAATGAACTCTATAGTAATAATAGCTACTTGTCTCAATAGTAACCGAAACTCCTGGAACCAAAAATTTCTTTTTTGGCTTAATCGCTAAAATTATTATGTAAACTGCAAAAATATTTATAATGCCTAATCAGTAATAGCAATTTTTTAATTTAAACAACAAAAATACATGAAAATTCTAAAATTAGTTTTGCTTTTTGTCTCCTGGAAGAAAAATTTTTTTCATCTCAGTTCAAATTTATTATTGTATCCTGGAACCAAACTTTTTTTGGTTTGTAATCCGTAAAGTACATATCTCCATATTATTGTCTCATAACTGCAATTATTTTAGTTTTCAGTCCAGAATCGCTAAACTTATTATGTAAAATGCCAAAATATTTATGGTGTCTAACCAATAATACTAATTTTGTAATTCAAACAAGAGAAATACCTGAAAATTTTAAAATTAGTTTTGTTTTATGCTAGGTTTTAGATACTCGACACGGGATTTTCTGTACTTAATAATTTTAAACATTGAAAAAATATGGTCTCACGCGAGTGGAAAAAAGAAAGAATAACCAAAAAAAATATCAAAATAGAGCAATCCAAATTTCTATTAATAGAAAACTTTACTAAACAAAAAATAAAGCTAACATCCTGAAATATCAGAAAAGTTTATTTAAAATAGATAAAAATGCCACCGAACGCAATAAAGCTCGAGAACGCGTAAGGATTGCTACTAAGATGTATTGTGATCCAGGATTTAAGAAAATGAAATATGACAGAGCAAAACAGAGGCAGGTTACGGATCAGGGGTATCGAGAAGGGAAAATTGAGACAGCCAAACAAAAGAGCAAGGAACGGTATGATAACGATATAGATTATCGAAACGAACATAAGAAAAAAGTTGCTACCAGAATAATGGGTAGATACTGGGGTGACAAAAGCTATAATGAAAAAATTAAATTCTCTCTAGCTAGCAACCTAGTAAGAGACGATCAGTCCCATGCTAAGAAATATAAAAACCCAAAACTCCTAAAAATAGAGTAAGATCAAAACAAAAGTACATCATTAGAACTACCTTGTATGAAACCCTACTAGATAACTAATGAATGTCGTCATAGCTTTATATTAGATCTATGACGTGAATAGAAAAACACGAAATTATGTTGTGGTTTCTGAAGACTTCATGAAATAACATCATTGCGCCATGACGTCATCATGAAATAAAATCATTACGCCGTGACGTCATAATTACTACTTAAGAACTACAAAGATGAAAATGGTCTAATTCGTGAATTACATCCGGGTTGCAGCGGTAGCTAGCAACCTAGTAAGAGACGATCACGTCCAATGTTAAGAAATATAAAAACCCATAGTTCTTAAAAAAAGAGTCAGATCAAAACAAAAAGTACACCATTAGAACCGCCTTGTCTGAAACCCCTGCATAGTAAAATTTCTGTCCCTTGGCTTGAACAGCAAGGGACATATATTGGCTTGAAAATCAAGAAAAGTGGCAGCTACTACAACATTCTGCCTAAACGGGATATTTTTTTCTTTTTTTCTTTTTTTTTCTTTTGTATCCAGAGATAGCTTGGCACTGGAACATCGTAGAGGGTTGTTCAATAGCTCATTTTAAAGGAAATTAATTGGGTTAAAAATCTATAGTAACTAAAATAAATTATTTCTAAAAGAGAATAAATTTTTCCACCAAAAACTGCATTTTGATGTCTTTTCACACTGCAGTCTTTCAAACATAATCGTATACCAGCGGTAAGAATTGAACCCACGCCTCCGAAGAAACTGGTGGCTAACACCAGTGCCTTGGACCACTCGGCCAGGCTGCCTCTCATCCGGGTTGCAGCGGTAGCTAGCAACCTAGTAAGAGACGATCACGTCCAATGTTAAGAAATATAAAAACCCATAGTTCCTAACAAAGGAGTCAGATCAAAACAAAAAGTACACCATTAGAACCGCCTTGTCCGAAACCCCTGTATAGGAAACTTTCTGTCCCTTGGCTTGAACAGCAAGGGAAATATATTGGCTTGAAAATCAAGCAAATTGACTTTTACCACGTTATTCTCCCCAAACGGGATATTTTTTTCTTTTTTCTTTCTTTTCCAGAGATAGCTTGGCACTGGAACATCGTAGAGGGTTGTTCAATAGCTCATTTTAAAGGAAATTAATTGGGTTAAAAACCTTTTGTAACTAAAATAAATTATTTCTAAAAGAGAATAAATTTTTCCAATAAAAACTGTATTTTTGATGCAGTGACGTCATAATTACTATATAAGAAATGTCAAAACTGTAAATGGTCTCATTCATGAATATCACAATAAGAGACGATCACGTCCAATGCTAACATCCGGGTTGCAGCGGTAGCTAGCAACCTAGTAAGAGACGATCACTTCCAATGTTAAGAAATATAAAAACCCATAGTTCTTAAAAAAAGAGTCAGATCAAAACAAAAAGTACACCATTAGAACCGCCTTGTCCGAAACCCCTGCATAGTAAAATTTCTGTCCCTTGGCTTGAACAGCAAGGGAAATATATTGGCTTGAAAATCAAGAAAAGTGGCAGCTACTACAACATTCTGCCTAAACGGGATATTTTTTTCTTTTTTTCTTTTTTTTTTCTTTTGTATCCAGAGATAGCTTGGCACTGGAACATCGTAGAGGGTTGTTCAATAGCTCATTTTAAAGGAAATTAATTGGGTTAAAAATCTATAGTAACTAAAATAAATTATTTCTAAAAGAGAATAAATTTTTCCACCAAAAACTGCATTTTGATGTCTTTTCACACTGCAGTCTTTCAAACATAATCGTATACCAGCGGTAAGAATTGAACCCACGCCTCTGAAGAGACTGGTGGCTAACACCAGTGCCTTGGACCACTCGGCCAGGCTGCCTCTCATCCGGGTTGCAGCGGTAGCTAGCAACCTAGTAAGAGACGATCACCTCCAATGTCAAGAAATATAAAAACCCATAGTTCCTAACAAAGGAGTCAGATCAAAACAAAAAGTACACCATTAGAATCGCCTTGTCCGAAACCCCTGTATAGGAAACTTTCTGTCCCTTGGCTTGAACAGCAAGGGAAATATATTGGCTTGAAAATCAAGCAAATTGACTTTTACCACGTTATTCTCCCTAAACGGGATATTTTTTTCTTTTTTCTTTCTTTTCCAGAGATAGCTTGGCACTGGAACATCGTAGAGGGTTGTTCAATAGCTCATTTTAAAGGAAATTAATTGGGTTAAAAACCTTTTGTAACTAAAATAAATTATTTCTAAAAGAGAATAAATTTTTCCAATAAAAACTGTATTTTTGATGCAGTGACGTCATAATTACTATATAAGAAATGTCAAAACTGTAAATGGTCTCATTCATGAATATCACAATAAGAGACGATCACGTCCAATGCTAACATCCGGGTTGCAGCGGTAGCTAGCAACCTAGTAAGAGACGATCACGTCCAATGTTAAGAAATATAAAAACCCATAGTTCTTAAAAAAAGAGTCAGATCAAAACAAAAAGTACACCATTAGAACCGCCTTGTCCGAAACCCCTGCATAGTAAAATTTCTGTCCCTTGGCTTGAACAGCAAGGGAAATATATTGGCTTGAAAATCAAGAAAAGTGGCAGCTACTACAACATTCTGCCTAAACGGGATATTTTTTTCTTTTTTTCTTTTTTTTTTCTTTTGTATCCAGAGATAGCTTGGCACTGGAACATCGTAGAGGGTTGTTCAATAGCTCATTTTAAAGGAAATTAATTGGGTTAAAAATCTATAGTAACTAAAATAAATTATTTCTAAAAGAGAATAAATTTTTCCACCAAAAACTGCATTTTGATGTCTTTTCACACTGCAGTCTTTCAAACATAATCGTATACCAGCGGTAAGAATTGAACCCACGCCTCTGAAGAGACTGGTGGCTAACACCAGTGCCTTGGACCACTCGGCCAGGCTGCCTCTCATAAATAAATATATATGTGAACTTGGGTTGCAGCAGTAGCTAGCAACCTAGTAAGAGACGATCAGTCCAATGCTAAGAAATATAAAAACCCAAAACTCCTAAAAATAGAGTCAGATCAAAACAAAAGTACATCATTAGAAATACCTTGTCTGAAACCCTACTAGATAAATAATGAACGTCATCATAGTTTTATATTAGAGTTATGACGTGAATAGAGTGACGTCATAATTAGTATATAAGGAAAGTCAAAACTGAAAATTCTCTCATTCTTGATTAGAATAATGGTTAGATCAAAGCAGGCTATACGCAAGTTGAAGAAAGAGTACTACACAAACAACAGAGATAGTAACTTGAAAAGAAAAAAGCAAAGGTATTCAACCGACCAGGCGTATCGAGAAGTAATAATTGAGAGAGCAAAAGAAAACAGCAAGATGTGTTATCACAATGATACAGTAAAGAACGATCTCTCATCCATAGTAACTGATAAATGGGGGTTCCAGGGGTAGTTACTTGATAACAATAAAGAACGAACTCTAATTAAATTTTGTTATTATTATAATAAAGATCGAACTCTTCCCTATACTAACTTGCATACGCAACTTCACTATAGTTAAGATTACAGTATTTATATTATACATCATTATAGATTATAAAAGGTTCAAATGTTCGAAGATTATAGAGTTAAAAATTTTCCCACACCGGGAATCGAACCCGAGCCTGTTAAGTGAAAGTTAACTATCCTAGCCACTAGACCATATGGAACCATAAAGAATTACAAAAAGACGATCATTAGGATATCATACATAAGGCATTATAGTATGGTATCCGGGTTGCAGCGGTAGCTAGCAACCTAGTATTATTTGAGACTCGTCTCTTACTATTTAAAAGAAGAAAAAGCCGTAGGCTTTTTCCTGTGTGTAATCAGTTTATTATCATAGGCAGCGCGCTAGCACTGCCTGAGTAAAGAACGATGTGGGCACAATGTGTTTTTTTTTTAGGGTTGCAGCGTTAGCTAGCAACCTAGTAAGAGACGATCACGTCCAATGTTAAGAAATATAATCCGGGTTGCAGCGGTAGCTAGCAACCTAGTAAGAGACGATCACCTCCAATGTCAAGAAATATAAAACCCCCCAACTACTAAAAAAAGAGTCAGATCAAAACAAAAAGTACACCATTAGAACCGCCTTGTCCGAATCCTCTATAAAGGAAACTTACCTCCCTTTGGCTTGAATAACAAAGAAAATATATTGGCTTGAAAATCAAGAAAATTGACTTTTACCACGTTATTCTCCACAAACGGGATATTTTTTTCTTTCCGCTTTTTCTTTCTGCTCAGCTAGCTGGGCACTGGAAAATCATAGAGAGCTGTATAATAGCTCATTTTAAAGGAAATTGCAACATCTAGTCACTTTTGTATTTAAAAATAAAATACTTTTTAAAGTAGAATCAATTTTGTCAAAAAAATTGCATTTTTGATGTATTTTCATACTGCAGTCTTTTCAAAGATATTTGAATTTTGAAGCAATAAAACAGT